>NW_027478529.1:368542-737084 GCF_051014685.1 Ptiloglossa arizonensis | reverse complement strand
TAACCCAAAAATTCCTATTGCGTCTGAAAGTAGAAACTCGTCCTCTTACAACGGTATGTGTATTTTCCCCCTAGGCCATTCTGGTTAAGCGACTGGAGCAGCAGAAGTGCAAAAAATTTGTCGGCTTGTCAACCATTTTTTGGCTTCAAACTCCCATATCTTGCGAACGGATTGACCTAACCCAAAAATTCGTATTGCATCTGAAAGTAGAAACTCGCCCGATTACAACGGTATGTGTATTTTCCTCCTAGGCCATTCTGGTTAAGCGACTTGAGCAGCAGAAGTGCGAAAAATTTGTTGCCTTCTCAATCATTTCTTAGCTTCAAACTCCCATATCTCGTTAACGGATTGACCTAACCCAAAAATTCCTATTGCGTCTGAAAGTAGAAACTCGTCCTCTTACAACGGTATGTGTATTTTTTCCCTAGGCCACTCTGGTTAAGCGTTTGGAGCAGCAGAAGTGCGAAATATTTGTTGCCTTCTCAACCATTTCTTGGCTTCAAACTCCCATATCTCGCGAACGGATTGACCAATAACAGAAATTCCTGCTGCGACTGAAAGTAGAAACTCGCTCGATTACAACGGTATGTGTATTTTTTCCCTAGGCCATTCTGGTTAAGCGGTTGGAGCAGCAGAAGTGCGAAAAATTTGTTGTCTTGTCAACCATTTCTTAGCTTCAAACTCCCATATGTCGCGAACCGATTGACCTAACCCAAAAATTCCTATCGCATCTGAAAGTAGAAACTCGCCCGATTACAACGGTATGTGTATTTTTTCCCTAGGCCATTCTGGTTAAGCGTTTGGAGCAGCAGAATTGCGAAAAATTTGTTGTCTTCTCAACTATTTCTTAGCTTCAAACTCCCATATCTCGCGAACGGATTGACAAAACCCGAAAATTCCTGCTGCGGCCGAAAGTAGAAACTCGCCCGATTACAGCGGTATGGGTATTTTTTCCCTAGGCCATACTGGTTAAGCGCTTGGAGCAACAGAAGTGCGAAAAATTTGTTACCCTCTCAACCATTTCTTAGCTTCAAACTCCCGTATTTCGCGAACGGATTGACCTAACCCAAAAATTCCTGTTGCGTCTGAAAGTAGAAACTCGTCCGGTTACAACGGTATGTGTATTTTTTCCCTTGGCCATTCTGGTTAAGCGGTTGGAACAGCAGAAGTGCGAAAAATTTGTTACCTTCTCAAAAATTTCTTAGCTTCAAACTCCCGTACCTCGCGAACGGATTGACCTAACCCAAAAATTCCTATTGCGTCTGAAAGTAGAAACTCGTCCGGTTACAACGGTATGTTTTTTTTTCCCTAGGCCATTCTGGTTAAGCGACTGGAGCAGCAGAAGTGCAAAAAATTTGTTGCATTCTCAACAATTTCTTAGCTTCAAACTCCCGTATCTCGCGAACGGATTGACCTAACCCAAAAATTCCTATTGCGTCTGAAAGTAGAAACTCGTCCGGTTACAACGGTATGTGTATTTTTTCCCTAGGCCATTCTGGTTAAGCGACTGGAGCAGCAGACGTGCAAAAAATTTGTTGTCTTCTCAACCATTTCTTAGCTTCAAACTCCCATATGTCGCGAACGGATTGACCTAACCCAAAAATTCGTATTGAACCTGAAAGTAGAAACTCGCCCGATTACAACGGTATGTGTATTTTCCCCCTAGGCCATTCTGGTTAAGCGACTAGAGCAGCAGAAGTGCGAAAAATTTGTTGCCTTCTCAATCATTTCTTAGCTTCAAACTCCCATTTCTCGCGAACGGATTGACCTAACCCAAAAATTCCTATTGCGTCTGAAAGTAGAAACTCGTCCTCTTACAACGGTATGTGTATTTTTTCCCTAGGCCACTCTGGTTAAGCGTTTGGAGCAGCAGAAGTGCGAAATATTTGTTGCCTTCTCAACCATTTCTTGGCTTCAAACTCCCATATCTCGCGAACGGATTGACCAATAACAGAAATTCCTGCTGCGACTGAAAGTAGAAACTCGCTCGATTACAACGGTATGTGTATTTTTTCCCTAGGCCATTCTGGTTAAGCGGTTGGAGCAGCAGAAGTGCGAAAAATTTGTTGTCTTGTCAACCATTTCTTAGCTTCAAACTCCCATATGTCGCGAACCGATTGACCTAACCCAAAAATTCCTATCGCATCTGAAAGTAGAAACTCGCCCGATTACAACGGTATGTGTATTTTTTCCCTAGGCCATTCTGGTTAAGCGTTTGGAGCAGCAGAATTGCGAAAAATTTGTTGTCTTCTCAACTATTTCTTAGCTTCAAACTCCCATATCTCGCGAACGGATTGACAAAACCCGAAAATTCCTGCTGCGGCCGAAAGTAGAAACTCGCCCGATTACAGCGGTATGGGTATTTTTTCCCTAGGCCATACTGGTTAAGCGCTTGGAGCAACAGAAGTGCGAAAAATTTGTTACCCTCTCAACCATTTCTTAGCTTCAAACTCCCGTATTTCGCGAACGGATTGACCTAACCCAAAAATTCCTGTTGCGTCTGAAAGTAGAAACTCGTCCGGTTACAACGGTATGTGTATTTTTTCCCTTGGCCATTCTGGTTAAGCGGTTGGAACAGCAGAAGTGCGAAAAATTTGTTACCTTCTCAACAATTTCTTAGCTTCAAACTCCCGTACCTCGCGAACGGATTGACCTAACCCAAAAATTCCTATTGCGTCTGAAAGTAGAAACTCGTCCGGTTACAACGGTATGTTTTTTTTTCCCTAGGCCATTCTGGTTAAGCGACTGGAGCAGCAGAAGTGCAAAAAATTTGTTGCATTCTCAACAATTTCTTAGCTTCAAACTCCCGTATCTCGCGAACGGATTGACCTAACCCAAAAATTCCTATTGCGTCTGAAAGTAGAAACTCGTCCGGTTACAACGGTATGTGTATTTTTTCCCTAGGCCATTCTGGTTAAGCGACTGGAGCAGCAGACGTGCAAAAAATTTGTTGTCTTCTCAACCATTTCTTAGCTTCAAACTCCCATATGTCGCGAACGGATTGACCTAACCCAAAAATTCGTATTGAACCTGAAAGTAGAAACTCGCCCGATTACAACGGTATGTGTATTTTCCCCCTAGGCCATTCTGGTTAAGCGACTAGAGCAGCAGAAGTGCGAAAAATTTGTTGCCTTCTCAATCATTTCTTAGCTTCAAACTCCCATTTCTCGCGAACGGATTGACCTAACCCAAAAATTCCTATTGCGTCTGAAAGTAGAAACTCGTCCTCTTACAAGGGTATGTGTATTTTTTCCCTAGGCCATTCTGGTTAAGCGTTTGGAGCAGCAGTAGTGCGAAATATTTGTTGCCTTCTCAACCATTTCTTAGCTTCAAACTCCCATATCTCGCGAACGGATTGACCTAACCCAAAAATTCCTATTGCGTCTGAAAGTAGAAATTCGTCCTCCTACAACGGTATGTGTATTTTTTCCCTAGGCCATTCTGGTCGAGCGTTTGGAGCAGCAGAAGTGCGAAATATTTGTTGCCTTCTCAACCATTTCTTGGCTTCAAACTCCCATATCTCCCTAACGGATTGACCTAACCCAAAAATTCCTATTGCGTCTGAAAGTAGAAACTCGTCCTCTTACAACGGTATGTGTATTTTTTCCCTAGGCCATTCTGGTTAAGCGTTTGGAGCAGCAGAATTGCGAAAAATTTGTTGTCTTCTCAACCATTTCTTAGCTTCAATCTCCCATATATCGCGAACGGATTGACCTAACCCAAAAATTCCTATTGCGTCTGAAAGTAGAAACTCGTCCTCAAACAACGGTATGTTTATTTTCCCCCTAGGCCATTCTGGTAAAGCGACTGGAGCAGCAGAAGTGCAAAAAATTTGTTGGCTTCTCAACCATTTTTTGGCTTCAAACTCCCATATCTTGCGAACGGATTGACCTAACCCAAAAATTCGTATTGCATCTGAAAGTGGAAACTCGCCCGATTACAACGGTATGTGTATTTTCCCCCTAGGCCATTCTGGTTAAGCGACTGGAGCAGCAGAAGTGCGAAAAATTTGTTGCCTTCTCAATCATTTCTTAGCTTCAAACTCCCATATCTCGCTAACGGATTGACCTAACCCAAAAATTCCTATTGCGTCTGAAAATAGAAACTCGTCCTCTTACAACGGTATGTGTATTTTTTCCCTAGGCCATTCTGGTTAAGCGTTTAGAGTAGCAGAAGTGCGAAATATTTGTTGCCCTCTCAACCATTTCTTGGCTTCAAACTCCCATATCTTGCGAACAGATTGACCTAACCCAAAAATTCCTGTTGCGTCTGAAAGTAGAAACTCGCCCGATTACAACTGTATGTGTATTTTCCCCCTTGGCCATTCTGGTTAAGCGACTGGAGTAGCAGAAGTGAAAAAAATTTGTTGTCTTGTCAACCATTTCTTTGCTTCAAACTCCCATATGTAGCGAACGGATTGACCTAACCCAAAAATTCCTATTGCATCTGAAAGTAGAAACTCGCCCGATTACAACGGTATGTTCATTTTTTCCCTAGGCCATTCTGGTTAAGCGATTGGAGCAGCAGAAGTGCGAAAAATTTGTTACCTTCTCAACCATTTCTTAGCTTCAAACTCCCGTATCTCGCTAACGGATGGACCTAACCCAAAAATTCCTATTGCGTCTGAAAGTAGAAACTCGTCCTCTTACAACGGTATGTGTATTTTTTCCCTATGCCATTCTGGTTAAGCGTTTGGAGCAGCAGAATTGCGAAAAATTTGTTGTCTTCTCAACCATTTCTTAGCTTCAAACTCCCATATATCGCGAACGGATTGACCTAACCCAAAAATTCCTATTGCGTCTGAAAGTAGAAACTCGTCCTCTTACAACGGTATGGGTATTTTTTCCCTAGGCCATACTGGTTAAGCGCTTGGAGCAACAGAAGTGCGAAAAATTTGTTACCCTCTCAACCATTTCTTAGCTTCAAACTCCCGTATTTCGCGAACGGATTGACCTAACCCAAAAATTCCTGTTGCGTCTGAAAGTAGAAACTCGTCCGGTTACAACGGTATGTGTATTTTTTCCCTTGGCCATTCTGGTTAAGCGGTTGGAACAGCAGAAGTGCGAAAAATTTGTTACCTTCTCAACCATTTCTTAGCTTCAAACTCCCGTACCTCGCGAACGGATTGACCTAACCCAAAAATTCCTATTGCGTCTGAAAGTAGAAACTCGTCCGGTTACAACGGTATGTTTTTTTTTCCCTAGGCCATTCTGGTTAAGCGACTGGAGCAGCAGAAGTGCAAAAAATTTGTTGCATTCTCAACAATTTCTTAGCTTCAAACTCCCGTATCTCGCGAACGGATTGACCTAACCCAAAAATTCCTATTGCGTCTGAAAGTAGAAACTCGTCCGGTTACAACGGTATGTGTATTTTTTCCCTAGGCCATTCTGATTAAGCGACTGGAGCAGCAGACGTGCAAAAAATTTGTTGTCTTCTCAACCATTTCTTAGCTTCAAACTCCCATATGTCGCGAACGGATTGACCTAACCCAAAAATTCGTATTGAACCTGAAAGTAGAAACTCGCCCGATTACAACGGTATGTGTATTTTCCCCCTAGGCCATTCTGGTTAAGCGACTAGAGCAGCAGAAGTGCGAAAAATTTGTTGCCTTCTCAATCATTTCTTAGCTTCAAACTCCCATTTCTCGCGAACGGATTGACCTAACCCAAAAATTCCTGTTGCGTCTGAAAGTAGAAACTCGTCCGGTTACAACGGTATGTTTTTTTTTCCCTAGGCCATTCTGGTTAAGCGACTGGAGCAGCAGAAGTGCAAAAAATTTGTTGCACTCTCAACAATTTCTTAGCTTCAAACTCCCGTATCTCGCGAACGGATTGACCTAACCCAAAAATTCCTATTGCGTCTGAAAGTAGAAACTCGTCCGGTTACAACGGTATGTGTATTTTTTCCCTTGGCCATTCTGGTTAAGCGGTTGGAACAGCAGAAGTGCGAAAAATTTGTTACCTTCTCAACCATTTCTTAGCTTCAAACTCCCGTACCTCGCGAACGGATTGACCTAACCCAAAAATTCCTATTGCGTCTGAAAGTAGAAACTCGTCCTCTTACAACGGTATGTGTATTTTTTCCCTAGGCCATTCTGGTTAAGCATTTGGAGCAGCAGAATTGCGAAAAATTTGTTGTCTTCTCAACCATTTCTTAGCTTCAATCTCCCATATATCGCGAACGGATTGACCTAACCCAAAAATTCCTATTGCGTCTGAAAGTAGAAACTCGTCCTCTTACAACGGTATGTTTATTTTCCCCCTAGGCCATTCTGGTAAAGCGACTGGAGCAGCAGAAGTGCAAAAAATTTGTTGGCTTCTCAACCATTTTTTGGCTTCAAACTCCCATATCTTGCGAACGGATTGACCTAACCCAAAAATTCGTATTGCATCTGAAAGTGGAAACTCGCCCGATTACAACGGTATGTGTATTTTCCCCCTAGGCCATTCTGGTTAAGCGACTGGAGCAGCAGAAGTGCGAAAAATTTGTTGCCTTCTCAATCATTTCTTAGCTTCAAACTCCCATATCTCGCTAACGGATTGACCTAACCCAAAAATTCCTATTGCGTCTGAAAATAGAAACTCGTCCTCTTACAACGGTATGTGTATTTTTTCCCTAGGCCATTCTGGTTAAGCGTTTAGAGTAGCAGAAGTGCGAAATATTTGTTGCCCTCTCAACCATTTCTTGGCTTCAAACTCCCATATCTTGCGAACAGATTGACCTAACCCAAAAATTCCTGTTGCGTCTGAAAGTAGAAACTCGCCCGATTACAACTGTATGTGTATTTTCCCCCTTGGCCATTCTGGTTAAGCGACTGGAGTAGCAGAAGTGAAAAAAATTTGTTGTCTTGTCAACCATTTCTTAGCTTCGAACTCCCATATGTAGCGAACGGATTGACCTAACCCAAAAATTCCTATTGCACCTGAAAGTAGAAACTCGCCCGATTACAACGGTATGTTCATTTTTTCCCTAGGCCATTCTGGTTAAGCGATTGGAGCAGCAGAATTGCGAAAAATTTGTTACCTTCTCAACCATTTCTTAGCTTCAAACTCCCGTATCTCGCTAATGGATTGACCTAACCCAAAAATTCCTATTGCGTCTGAAAGTAGAAACTCGTCCTCTTACAACGGTATGTGTATTTTTTCCCTATGCCATTCTGGTTAAGCGTTTGGAGCAGCAGAATTGCGAAAAATTTGTTGTCTTCTCATCCATTTCTTAGCTTCAAACTCCCATATATCGCGAACGGATTGACCTAACCCAAAAATTCCTATTGCGTCTGAAAGTAGAAACTCGTCCTCTTACAACGGTATGTTTATTTTCCCCCTAGGCCATTCTGGTAAAGCGACTGGAGCAGCAGAAGTGCAAAAAATTTGTTGGCTTCTCAACCATTTTTTGGCTTCAAACTCCCATATCTTGCGAACGGATTGACCTAACCCAAAAATTCGTATTGCATCTGAAAGTGGAAACTCGCCCGATTACAACGGTATGTGTATTTTCCCCCTAGGCCATTCTGGTTAAGCGACTGGAGCAGCAGAAGTGCGAAAAATTTGTTGCCTTCTCAATCATTTCTTAGCTTCAAACTCCCATATCTCGCTAACGGATTGACCTAACCCAAAAATTCCTATTGCGTCTGAAAGTAGAAACTCGTCCTCTTACAACGGTATGTGTATTTTTTCACTAGGACATTCTGGTTAAGCGTTTAGAGTAGCAGAAGTGCGAAATATTTGTTGCCTTCTCAACCATTTCTTGGCTTCAAACTCCCATATATCGCGAACGGATTGACCTAACCCAAAAATTCCTATTGCGTCTGAAAGTAGAAACTCGTCCTCTTACAACGGTATGTGTATTTTCCCCCTAGGCCATTCTGGTTAAGCGACTGGAGCAGCAGAAGTGCAAAAAATTTGTTGTCTTGTCAACCATTTCTTAGCTTCAAACTCCCATATGTAGCGAACGGATTGACCTAACCCAAAAATTCCTATTGCATCTGAAAGTAGAAACTCGCCCGATTACAACGGTATGTTCATTTTTTCTCTAGGCCATTCTGGTTAAGCGATTGGAGCAGCAGAAGTGCGAAAAATTTGTTGCCTTCTCAATCATTTCTTAGCTTCAAACTCCCATATGTCGCGAACGGATTGACCTAACCCAAAAATTCGTATTGAACCTGAAAGTAGAAACTCGCCCGATTACAACGGTATGTGTATTTTCCCCCTAGGCCATTCTGGTTAAGCGACTAGAGCAGCAGAAGTGCGAAAAATTTGTTGCCTTCTCAATCATTTCTTAGCTTCAAACTCCCATTTCTCGCGAACGGATTGACCTAACCCAAAAATTCCTATTGCATCTGAAAGTGGAAACTCGCCCGATTACAACGGTATGTGTATTTTCCCCCTAGGCCATTCTGGTTAAGCGACTGGAGCAGCAGAAGTGCGAAAAATTTGTTGCCTTCTCAATCATTTCTTAGCTTCAAACTCCCATATCTCGCTAACGGATTGACCTAACCCAAAAATTCCTATTGCGTCTGAAAGTAGAAACTCGTCCTCTTACAACGGTATGTGTATTTTTTCCCTAGGCCATTCTGGTTAAGCGTTTAGAGTAGCAGAAGTGCGAAATATTTGTTGCCTTCTCAACCATTTCTTGGCTTCAAACTCCCATATATCGCGAACGGATTGACCTAACCCAAAAATTCCTATTGCGTCTGAAAGTAGAAACTCGTCCTCTTACAACGGTATGTGTATTTTCCCCCTAGGCCATTCTGGTTAAGCGACTGGAGCAGCAGAAGTGCAAAAAATTTGTTGTCTTGTCAACCATTTCTTAGCTTCAAACTCCCATATGTAGCGAACGGATTGACCTAACCCAAAAATTCCTATTGCATCTGAAAGTAGAAACTCGCCCGATTACAACGGTATGTTCATTTTTTCTCTAGGCCATTCTGGTTAAGCGATTGGAGCAGCAGAAGTGCGAAAAATTTGTTGCCTTCTCAATCATTTCTTAGCTTCAAACTCCCATATGTCGCGAACGGATTGACCTAACCCAAAAATTCGTATTGAACCTGAAAGTAGAAACTCGCCCGATTACAACGGTATGTGTATTTTCCCCCTAGGCCATTCTGGTTAAGCGACTAGAGCAGCAGAAGTGCGAAAAATTTGTTGCCTTCTCAATCATTTCTTAGCTTCAAACTCCCATTTCTCGCGAACGGATTGACCTAACCCAAAAATTCCTATTGCGTCTGAAAGTAGAAACTCGTCCTCTTACAACGGTATGTGTATTTTTTCCCTAGGCCATTCTGGTTAAGCGTTTGGAGCAGCAGAAGTGCGAAATATTTTTTGCCTTCTCAACCATTTCTTAGCTTCAAACTCCCATATCTCGCGAACGGATTGACCTAACCCAAATATTCCTATTGCGTCTGAAAGTAGAAACTCGTCCTCTTACAACGGTATGTGTATTTTCCCCCTAGGTCATTCTGGTTAAGCGACTGGAGCAGCAGAAGTGCAAAAAATTTGTTGGCTTCTGAACCATTTTTTGGCTTCAAACTCCCATATCTTGCGAACGGATTGACCTAACCCAAAAATTCGTATTGCATCTGAAAGTAGAAACTCGCCCGATTACAACGGTATGTGTATTTTCCCCCTAGGCCATTCTGGTTAAGCGACTGGAGCAGCAGAAGTGCGTAAAATTTGTTGCCTTCTCAATCATTTCTTAGCTTCAAACTCCCATATCTCGCGAACGGATTGACCTAACCCAAAAATTCCTATTGCGTCTGAAAGTAGAAACTCGTCCTCTTACAACGGTATGTGTATTTTTTCCCTAGGCCATTCTGGTCGAGCGTTTGGAGCAGCAGAAGTGCGAAATATTTGTTGCCTTCTCAACCATTTCTTGGCTTCAAACTCCCATATCTCGCGAACGGATTGACCAATCACAGAAATTCCTGCTGCGTCTGAAAGCAGAAACTCGCCCGATTACAACGCTATGTGTATTTTTTCCCTAGGCCATTCTGGTTAAGCGTTTGGAGCAGCAGAATTGCGAAAAATTTGTTGTCTTCTCAACCATTTCTTAACTTCAAACTCCCATATATCGCGAACGGATTGACCTAACCCAAAAATTCCTATTGCGTCTGAAAGTAGAAACTCGTCCTCTTACAACGGTATGTGTATTTTCCCCCTAGGCCATTCTGGTTAAGCGACTGGAGCAGCAGAAGTGCAAAAAATTTGTCGGCTTGTCAACCATTTTTTGGCTTCAAACTCCCATATCTTGCGAACGGATTGACCTAACCCAAAAATTCGTATTGCATCTGAAAGTAGAAACTCGCCCGATTACAACGGTATGTGTATTTTCCTCCTAGGCCATACTGGTTAAGCGACTGGAGCAGCAGAAGTGCGAAAAATTTGTTGCCTTCTCAATCATTTCTTAGCTTCAAACTCCCATATCTCGTTAACGGATTGACCTAACCCAAAAATTCCTATTGCGTCTGAAAGTAGAAACTCGTCCTCTTACAACGGTATGTGTATTTTTTCCCTAGGCCACTCTGGTTAAGCGTTTGGAGCAGCAGAAGTGCGAAATATTTGTTGCCTTCTCAACCATTTCTTGGCTTCAAACTCCCATATCTCGCGAACGGATTGACCAATCACAGAAATTCCTGCTGCGACTGAAAGTAGAAACTCGCTCGATTACAACGGTATGTGTATTTTTTCCCTAGGCCATTCTGGTTAAGCGTTTGGAGCAGCAGAAGTGCGAAATATTTTTTGCCTTCTCAACCATTTCTTAGCTTCAAACTCCCATATCTCGCGAACGGATTGACCTAACCCAAATATCCCTATTGCGTCTGAAAGTTGAAACTCGTCCTCTTACAACGGTATGTGTATTTTCCCCCTAGGTCATTCTGGTTAAGCGACTGGAGCAGCAGAAGTGCAAAAAATTTGTTGGCTTCTGAACCATTTTTTGGCTTCAAACTCCCATATCTTGCGAACGGATTGACCTAACCCAAAAATTCGTATTGCATCTGAAAGTAGAAACTCGCCCGATTACAACGGTATGTGTATTTTCCCCCTAGGCCATTCTGGTTAAGCGACTGGAGCAGCAGAAGTGCGTAAAATTTGTTGCCTTCTCAATCATTTCTTAGCTTCAAACTCCCATATCTCGCGAACGGATTGACCTAACCCAAAAATTCCTATTGCGTCTGAAAGTAGAAACTCGTCCTCTTACAACGGTATGTGTATTTTTTCCCTAGGCCATTCTGGTCGAGCGTTTGGAGCAGCAGAAGTGCGAAATATTTGTTGCCTTCTCAACCATTTCTTGGCTTCAAACTCCCATATCTCGCGAACGGATTGACCAATCACAGAAATTCCTGCTGCGTCTGAAAGCAGAAACTCGCCCGATTACAACGGTATGTGTATTTTTTCCCTAGGCCATTCTGGTTAAGCGTTTGGAGCAGCAGAATTGCGAAAAATTTGTTGTCTTCTCAACCATTTCTTAACTTCAAACTCCCATATATCGCGAACGGATTGACCTAACCCAAAAATTCCTATTGCGTCTGAAAGTAGAAACTCGTCCTCTTACAACGGTATGTGTATTTTCCCCCTAGGCCATTCTGGTTAAGCGACTGGAGCAGCAGAAGTGCAAAAAATTTGTCGGCTTGTCAACCATTTTTTGGCTTCAAACTCCCATATCTTGCGAACGGATTGACCTAACCCAAAAATTCGTATTGCATCTGAAAGTAGAAACTCGCCCGATTACAACGGTATGTGTATTTTCCTCCTAGGCCATTCTGGTTAAGCGACTGGAGCAGCAGAAGTGTGAAAAATTTATTGCCTTCTCAATCATTTCTTAGCTTCAAACTCCCATATCTCGTTAACGGATTGACCTAACCCAAAAATTCCTATTGCGTCTGAAAGTAGAAACTCGTCCTCTTACAACGGTATGTGTATTTTTTCCCTAGGCCACTCTGGTTAAGCGTTTGGAGCAGCAGAAGTGCGAAATATTTGTTGCCTTCTCAACCATTTCTTGGCTTCAAACTCCCATATCTCGCGAACGGATTGACCAATCACAGAAATTCCTGCTGCGACTGAAAGTAGAAACTCGCTCGATTACAACGGTATGTGTATTTTTTCCCTAGGCCATTCTGGTTAAGCGGTTGGAGCAGCAGAAGTGCGAAAAATTTGTTGTCTTGTCAACCATTTCTTAGCTTCAAACTCCCATATGTCGCGAACGGATTGACCTAACCCAAAAATTCCTATCGCATCTGAAAGTAGAAACTCGCCCGATTACAACGGTATGTGTATTTTTTCCCTAGGCCATTCTGGTTAAGCGTTTGGAGCAGCAGAATTGCGAAAAATTTGTTGTCTTCTCAACTATTTCTTAGCTTCAAACTCCCATATCTCGCGAACGGATTGACAAAACCCGAAAATTCCTGCTGCGTCTGAAAGTAGAAACTCGCCCGATTACAGCGGTATGGGTATTTTTTCCCTAGGCCATACTGGTTAAGCGCTTGGAGCAACAGAAGTGCGAAAAATTTGTTACCTTCTCAACCATTTCTTAGCTTCAAACTCCCGTATTTCGCGAACGGATTGACCTAACCCAAAAATTCCTATTGCGTCTGAAAGTAGAAACTCGTCCGGTTACAACGGTATGTGTATTTTTTCCCTTGGCCATTCTGGTTAAGCGGTTGGAACAGCAGAAGTGCGAAGAATTTGTTACCTTCTCAACCATTTCTTAGCTTCAAACTCCCGTATCTCGCGAACGGATTGACCTAACCCAAAAATTCCTATTGCGTCTGAAAGTAGAAACTCGTCCGGTTACAACGGTATGTTCTTTTTTCCCCTAGGCCATTCTGGTTAAGCGACTGGAGCAGCAGAAGTGCAAAAAATTTGTTGCCTTCTCAACCATTTCTTAGCTTCAAACTCCCGTATCTCGCGAACGGATTGACCTAACCCAAAAATTCCTATTGCGTCTGAAAGTAGAAACTCGTCCTCTTACAACGGTATGTGTATTTTTTCCCTAGGCCATTCTGGTTAAGCGTTTGGAGCAGCAGAAGTGCGAAATATTTGTTGCCTTCTCAACCATTTCTAGGCTTCAAACTCCCATATCTCGCGAACAGATTGACCTAACCCAAAAATTCCTGCTGCGTCTGAAAGTAGAAACTCGCCCGATTACAACGGTATGTGTATTTTTTCCCTAGGCCATTCTGGTTAAGCGTTTGGAGCAGCAGAATTGCGAAAAATTTGTTGTCTTCTAAACCATTTCTTAGCTTCAAACTCCCATATATCGCGAACGGATTGACCTAACCCAAAAATTCCTTTTGCGTCTGAAAGTAGAAACTCGTCCTCTTACAACGGTATGTATATTTTCCCCCTAGGCCATTCTGGTTAAGCGACTGGAACAGCAGAAGTGCAAAAAATTTGTTGGCTTCTCAACCATTTTTTGGCTTCAAACTCCCATATCTTGCGAACGGATTGACCTAACCCAAAAATTCCTATTGCGTCTGAAAGTAGAAACTCGTCCTCTTACAACGGTATGTGTATTTTCCCCCTAGGCCATTCTGGTTAAGCGACTGGAGCAGCAGAAGTGCAAAAAATTTGTTGCCTTCTCAACCATTTCTTGGCTTCAAACTCCCATTTCTCGCGAACGGATTGACCAATCACAGAAATTCCTGCTGCGTCTGAAAGTAGAAACTCGCTCGATTACAACGGCATGTGTATTTTTTCCCTAGGCCATTCTGGTTAAGCGGTTGGAGCAGCAGAAGTGCGAAAAATTTGTTGTCTTGTCAACCATTTCTTAGCTTCAAACTCCCATATGTCGCGAACGGATTGACCTAACCCAAAAATTCCTATCGCATCTGAAAGTAGAAACTCGCCCGATTACAACGGTATGTGTATTTTTTCCCTAGGCCATTCTGGTTAAGCGTTTGGAGCAGCAGAATTGCGAAAAATTTGTTGTCTTCTCAACTATTTCTTAGCTTCAAACTCCCATATCTCGCGAACGGATTGACAAAACCCGAAAATTCCTGCTGCGTCTGAAAGTAGAAACTCGTCCTCTTACAACGGTATGTGTATTTTTTCCCTAGGCCATTCTGGTTAAGCGTTTAGAGTAGCAGAAGTGCGAAATATTTGTTGCCTTCTCAACCATTTCTTGGCTTCAAACTCCCATATATCGCGAACGGATTGACCTAACCCAAAAATTCCTATTGCGTCTGAAAGTAGAAACTCGTCCTCTTACAACGGTATGTGTATTTTCCCCCTAGGCCATTCTGGTTAAGCGACTGGAGCAGCAGAAGTGCAAAAAATTTGTTGTCTTGTCAACCATTTCTTAGCTTCAAACTCCCATATGTAGCGAACGGATTGACCTAACCCAAAAATTCCTATTGCATCTGAAAGTAGAAACTCGCCCGATTACAACGGTATGTTCATTTTTTCTCTAGGCCATTCTGGTTAAGCGATTGGAGCAGCAGAAGTGCGAAAAATTTGTTGCCTTCTCAATCATTTCTTAGCTTCAAACTCCCATATGTCGCGAACGGATTGACCTAACCCAAAAATTCGTATTGAACCTGAAAGTAGAAACTCGCCCGATTACAACGGTATGTGTATTTTCCCCCTAGGCCATTCTGGTTAAGCGACTAGAGCAGCAGAAGTGCGAAAAATTTGTTGCCTTCTCAATCATTTCTTAGCTTCAAACTCCCATTTCTCGCGAACGGATTGACCTAACCCAAAAATTCCTATTGCGTCTGAAAGTAGAAACTCGTCCTCTTACAACGGTATGTGTATTTTTTCCCTAGGCCATTCTGGTTAAGCGTTTGGAGCAGCAGAAGTGCGAAATATTTTTTGCCTTCTCAACCATTTCTTAGCTTCAAACTCCCATATCTCGCGAACGGATTGACCTAACCCAAATATTCCTATTGCGTCTGAAAGTAGAAACTCGTCCTCTTACAACGGTATGTGTATTTTCCCCCTAGGTCATTCTGGTTAAGCGACTGGAGCAGCAGAAGTGCAAAAAATTTGTTGGCTTCTGAACCATTTTTTGGCTTCAAACTCCCATATCTTGCGAACGGATTGACCTAACCCAAAAATTCGTATTGCATCTGAAAGTAGAAACTCGCCCGATTACAACGGTATGTGTATTTTCCCCCTAGGCCATTCTGGTTAAGCGACTGGAGCAGCAGAAGTGCGTAAAATTTGTTGCCTTCTCAATCATTTCTTAGCTTCAAACTCCCATATCTCGCGAACGGATTGACCTAACCCAAAAATTCCTATTGCGTCTGAAAGTAGAAACTCGTCCTCTTACAACGGTATGTGTATTTTTTCCCTAGGCCATTCTGGTCGAGCGTTTGGAGCAGCAGAAGTGCGAAATATTTGTTGCCTTCTCAACCATTTCTTGGCTTCAAACTCCCATATCTCGCGAACGGATTGACCAATCACAGAAATTCCTGCTGCGTCTGAAAGCAGAAACTCGCCCGATTACAACGCTATGTGTATTTTTTCCCTAGGCCATTCTGGTTAAGCGTTTGGAGCAGCAGAATTGCGAAAAATTTGTTGTCTTCTCAACCATTTCTTAACTTCAAACTCCCATATATCGCGAACGGATTGACCTAACCCAAAAATTCCTATTGCGTCTGAAAGTAGAAACTCGTCCTCTTACAACGGTATGTGTATTTTCCCCCTAGGCCATTCTGGTTAAGCGACTGGAGCAGCAGAAGTGCAAAAAATTTGTCGGCTTGTCAACCATTTTTTGGCTTCAAACTCCCATATCTTGCGAACGGATTGACCTAACCCAAAAATTCGTATTGCATCTGAAAGTAGAAACTCGCCCGATTACAACGGTATGTGTATTTTCCTCCTAGGCCATACTGGTTAAGCGACTGGAGCAGCAGAAGTGCGAAAAATTTGTTGCCTTCTCAATCATTTCTTAGCTTCAAACTCCCATATCTCGTTAACGGATTGACCTAACCCAAAAATTCCTATTGCGTCTGAAAGTAGAAACTCGTCCTCTTACAACGGTATGTGTATTTTTTCCCTAGGCCACTCTGGTTAAGCGTTTGGAGCAGCAGAAGTGCGAAATATTTGTTGCCTTCTCAACCATTTCTTGGCTTCAAACTCCCATATCTCACGAACGGATTGACCAATCACAGAAATTCCTGCTGCGACTGAAAGTAGAAACTCGCTCGATTACAACGGTATGTGTATTTTTTCCCTAGGCCATTCTGGTTAAGCGTTTGGAGCAGCAGAAGTGCGAAATATTTTTTGCCTTCTCAACCATTTCTTAGCTTCAAACTCCCATATCTCGCGAACGGATTGACCTAACCCAAATATCCCTATTGCGTCTGAAAGTTGAAACTCGTCCTCTTACAACGGTATGTGTATTTTCCCCCTAGGTCATTCTGGTTAAGCGACTGGAGCAGCAGAAGTGCAAAAAATTTGTTGGCTTCTGAACCATTTTTTGGCTTCAAACTCCCATATCTTGCGAACGGATTGACCTAACCCAAAAATTCGTATTGCATCTGAAAGTAGAAACTCGCCCGATTACAACGGTATGTGTATTTTCCCCCTAGGCCATTCTGGTTAAGCGACTGGAGCAGCAGAAGTGCGTAAAATTTGTTGCCTTCTCAATCATTTCTTAGCTTCAAACTCCCATATCTCGCGAACGGATTGACCTAACCCAAAAATTCCTATTGCGTCTGAAAGTAGAAACTCGTCCTCTTACAACGGTATGTGTATTTTTTCCCTAGGCCATTCTGGTCGAGCGTTTGGAGCAGCAGAAGTGCGAAATATTTGTTGCCTTCTCAACCATTTCTTGGCTTCAAACTCCCATATCTCGCGAACGGATTGACCAATCACAGAAATTCCTGCTGCGTCTGAAAGCAGAAACTCGCCCGATTACAACGGTATGTGTATTTTTTCCCTAGGCCATTCTGGTTAAGCGTTTGGAGCAGCAGAATTGCGAAAAATTTGTTGTCTTCTCAACCATTTCTTAACTTCAAACTCCCATATATCGCGAACGGATTGACCTAACCCAAAAATTCCTATTGCGTCTGAAAGTAGAAACTCGTCCTCTTACAACGGTATGTGTATTTTCCCCCTAGGCCATTCTGGTTAAGCGACTGGAGCAGCAGAAGTGCAAAAAATTTGTCGGCTTGTCAACCATTTTTTGGCTTCAAACTCCCATATCTTGCGAACGGATTGACCTAACCCAAAAATTCGTATTGCATCTGAAAGTAGAAACTCGCCCGATTACAACGGTATGTGTATTTTCCTCCTAGGCCATTCTGGTTAAGCGACTGGAGCAGCAGAAGTGTGAAAAATTTATTGCCTTCTCAATCATTTCTTTGCTTCAAACTCCCATATCTCGTTAACGGATTGACCTAACCCAAAAATTCCTATTGCGTCTGAAAGTAGAAACTCGTCCTCTTACAACGGTATGTGTATTTTTTCCCTAGGCCACTCTGGTTAAGCGTTTGGAGCAGCAGAAGTGCGAAATATTTGTTGCCTTCTCAACCATTTCTTGGCTTCAAACTCCCATATCTCGCGAACGGATTGACCAATCACAGAAATTCCTGCTGCGACTGAAAGTAGAAACTCGCTCGATTACAACGGTATGTGTATTTTTTCCCTAGGCCATTCTGGTTAAGCGGTTGGAGCAGCAGAAGTGCGAAAAATTTGTTGTCTTGTCAACCATTTCTTAGCTTCAAACTCCCATATGTCGCGAACGGATTGACCTAACCCAAAAATTCCTATCGCATCTGAAAGTAGAAACTCGCCCGATTACAACGGTATGTGTATTTTTTCCCTAGGCCATTCTGGTTAAGCGTTTGGAGCAGCAGAATTGCGAAAAATTTGTTGTCTTCTCAACTATTTCTTAGCTTCAAACTCCCATATCTCGCGAACGGATTGACAAAACCCGAAAATTCCTGCTGCGTCTGAAAGTAGAAACTCGCCCGATTACAGCGGTATGGGTATTTTTTCCCTAGGCCATACTGGTTAAGCGCTTGGAGCAACAGAAGTGCGAAAAATTTGTTACCTTCTCAACCATTTCTTAGCTTCAAACTCCCGTATTTCGCGAACGGATTGACCTAACCCAAAAATTCCTATTGCGTCTGAAAGTAGAAACTCGTCCGGTTACAACGGTATGTGTATTTTTTCCCTTGGCCATTCTGGTTAAGCGGTTGGAACAGCAGAAGTGCGAAGAATTTGTTACCTTCTCAACCATTTCTTAGCTTCAAACTCCCGTATCTCGCGAACGGATTGACCTAACCCAAAAATTCCTATTGCGTCTGAAAGTAGAAACTCGTCCGGTTACAACGGTATGTTCTTTTTTCCCCTAGGCCATTCTGGTTAAGCGACTGGAGCAGCAGAAGTGCAAAAAATTTGTTGCCTTCTCAACCATTTCTTAGCTTCAAACTCCCGTATCTCGCGAACGGATTGACCTAACCCAAAAATTCCTATTGCGTCTGAAAGTAGAAACTCGTCCTCTTACAACGGTATGTGTATTTTTTCCCTAGGCCATTCTGGTTAAGCGTTTGGAGCAGCAGAAGTGCGAAATATTTGTTGCCTTCTCAACCATTTCTAGGCTTCAAACTCCCATATCTCGCGAACAGATTGACCTAACCCAAAAATTCCTGCTGCGTCTGAAAGTAGAAACTCGCCCGATTACAACGGTATGTGTATTTTTTCCCTAGGCCATTCTGGTTAAGCGTTTGGAGCAGCAGAATTGCGAAAAATTTGTTGTCTTCTAAACCATTTCTTAGCTTCAAACTCCCATATATCGCGAACGGATTGACCTAACCCAAAAATTCCTTTTGCGTCTGAAAGTAGAAACTCGTCCTCTTACAACGGTATGTATATTTTCCCCCTAGGCCATTCTGGTTAAGCGACTGGAACAGCAGAAGTGCAAAAAATTTGTTGGCTTCTCAACCATTTTTTGGCTTCAAACTCCCATATCTTGCGAACGGATTGACCTAACCCAAAAATTCGTATTGCATCTGAAAGTAGAAACTCGCCCGATTACAACGGTATGTGTATTTTCCCCCTACGCCATTCTGGTTAAGCGACTGGAGCAGCAGAAGTGCGAAAAATTTGTTGCCTTCTCAATCATTTCTTAGCTTCAAACTCCCATATCTCGTTAACGGATTGACCTAACCCAAAAATTCCTATTGCGTCTGAAAGTAGAAACTCGTCCTCTTACAACGGTATGTGTATTTTCCCCCTAGGCCATTCTGGTTAAGCGACTGGAGCAGCAGAAGTGCAAAAAATTTGTTGGCTTCTCAACCATTTTTTGGCTTCAAACTCCCATATCTTGCGAACGGATTGACCTAACCCAAAAATTCGTATTGCATCTGAAAGTAGAGACTCGCCCGATTACAACGGTATGTGTATTTTTTCCCTAGGCCATTCTGGTTAAGCGACTGGAGCAGCAGAAGTGCAAAAAATTTGTTGGCTTCTCAACCATTTTTTGGCTTCAAACTCCCATATCTTGCGAACGGATTGACCTAACCCAAAAATTCCTATTGCGTCTGAAAGTAGAAACTCATCCTCTTACAACGGTATGTGTATTTTCCCCCTAGGCCATTCTGGTTAAGCGACTGGAGCAGCAGAAGTGCAAAAAATTTGTTGCCTTCTCAACCATTTCTTGGCTTCAAACTCCCATTTCTCGCGAACGGATTGACCAATCACAGAAATTCCTGCTGCGTCTGAAAGTAGAAACTCGCTCGATTACAACGGCATGTGTATTTTTTCCCTAGGCCATTCTGGTTAAGCGGTTGGAGCAGCAGAAGTGCGAAAAATTTGTTGTCTTGTCAACCATTTCTTAGCTTCAAACTCCCATATGTCGCGAACGGATTGACCTAACCCAAAAATTCCTATCGCATCTGAAAGTAGAAACTCGCCCGATTACAACGGTATGTGTATTTTTTCCCTAGGCCATTCTGGTTAAGCGTTTGGAGCAGCAGAATTGCGAAAAATTTGTTGTCTTCTCAACTATTTCTTAGCTTCAAACTCCCATATCTCGCGAACGGATTGACAAAACCCGAAAATTCCTGCTGCGTCTGAAAGTAGAAACTCGTCCTCTTACAACGGTATGTGTATTTTTTCCCTAGGCCATTCTGGTTAAGCGTTTAGAGTAGCAGAAGTGCGAAATATTTGTTGCCTTCTCAACCATTTCTTGGCTTCAAACTCCCATATATCGCGAACGGATTGACCTAACCCAAAAATTCCTATTGCGTCTGAAAGTAGAAACTCGTCCTCTTACAACGGTATGTGTATTTTCCCCCTAGGCCATTCTGGTTAAGCGACTGGAGCAGCAGAAGTGCAAAAAATTTGTTGTCTTGTCAACCATTTCTTAGCTTCAAACTCCCATATGTAGCGAACGGATTGACCTAACCCAAAAACTCCTATTGCATCTGAAAGTAGAAACTCGCCCGATTACAACGGTATGTTCATTTTTTCTCTAGGCCATTCTGGTTAAGCGATTGGAGCAGCAGAAGTGCGAAAAATTTGTTGCCTTCTCAATCATTTCTTAGCTTCAAACTCCCATATGTCGCGAAGGGATTGACCTAACCCAAAAATTCGTATTGAACCTGAAAGTAGAAACTCGCCCGATTACAACGGTATGTGTATTTTCCCCCTAGGCCATTCTGGTTAAGCGACTAGAGCAGCAGAAGTGCGAAAAATTTGTTGCCTTCTCAATCATTTCTTAGCTTCAAACTCCCATTTCTCGCGAACGGATTGACCTAACCCAAAAATTCCTATTGCGTCTGAAAGTAGAAACTCGTCCTCTTACAACGGTATGTGTATTTTCCCCCTAGGTCGTTCTGGTTAAGCGACTGGAGCAGCAGAAGTGCAAAAAATTTGTTGGCTTCTGAACCATTTTTTGGCTTCAAACTCCCATATCTTGCGAACGGATTGACCTAACCCAAAAATTCGTATTGCATCTGAAAGTAGAAACTCGCCCGATTACAACGGTATGTGTATTTTCCCCCTAGGCCATTCTGGTTAAGCGACTGGAGCAGCAGAAGTGCGTAAAATTTGTTGCCTTCTCAATCATTTCTTAGCTTCAAACTCCCATATCTCGCGAACGGATTGACCTAACCCAAATATTCCTATTGCGTCTGAAAGTAGAAACTCGTCCTCTTACAACGGTATGTGTATTTTCCCCCTAGGTCGTTCTGGTTAAGCGACTGGAGCAGCAGAAGTGCAAAAAATTTGTTGGCTTCTGAACCATTTTTTGGCTTCAAACTCCCATATCTTGCGAACGGATTGACCTAACCCAAAAATTCGTATTGCATCTGAAAGTAGAAACTCGCCCGATTACAACGGTATGTGTATTTTCCCCCTAGGCCATTCTGGTTAAGCGACTGGAGCAGCAGAAGTGCGTAAAATTTGTTGCCTTCTCAATCATTTCTTAGCTTCAAACTCCCATATCTCGCGAACGGATTGACCTAACCCAAAAATTCCTATTGCGTCTGAAAGTAGAAACTCGTCCTCTTACAACGGTATGTGTATTTTTTCCCTAGGCCATTCTGGTCGAGCGTTTGGAGCAGCAGAAGTGCGAAATATTTGTTGCCTTCTCAACCATTTCTTGGCTTCAAACTCCCATATCTCGCGAACGGATTGACCAATCACAGAAATTCCTGCTGCGTCTGAAAGCAGAAACTCGCCCGATTACAACGGTATGTGTATTTTTTCCCTAGGCCATTCTGGTTAAGCGTTTGGAGCAGCAGAATTGCGAAAAATTTGTTGTCTTCTCAACCATTTCTTAACTTCAAACTCCCATATATCGCGAACGGATTGACCTAACCCAAAAATTCCTATTGCGTCTGAAAGTAGAAACTCGTCCTCTTACAACGGTATGTGTATTTTCCCCCTAGGCCATTCTGGTTAAGCGACTGGAGCAGCAGAAGTGCAAAAAATTTGTCGGCTTGTCAACCATTTTTTGGCTTCAAACTCCCATATCTTGCGAACGGATTGACCTAACCCAAAAATTCGTATTGCATCTGAAAGTAGAAACTCGCCCGATTACAACGGTACGTGTATTTTCCTCCTAGGCCATTCTGGTTAAGCGACTGGAGCAGCAGAAGTGCGAAAAATTTGTTGCCTTCTCAATCATTTCTTAGCTTCAAACTCCCATATCTCGTTAACGGATTGACCTAACCCAAAAATTCCTATTGCGTCTGAAAGTAGAAACTCGTCCTCTTACAACGGTATGTGTATTTTTTCCCTAGGCCACTCTGGTTAAGCGTTTGGAGCAGCAGAAGTGCGAAATATTTGTTGCCTTCTCAACCATTTCTTGGCTTCAAACTCCCATATCTCGCGAACGGATTGACCAATCACAGAAATTCCTGCTGCGACTGAAAGTAGAAACTCGCTCGATTACAACGGTATGTGTATTTTTTCCCTTGGCCATTCTGGTTAAGCGGTTGGAACAGCAGAAGTGCGAAGAATTTGTTACCTTCTCAACCATTTCTTAGCTTCAAACTCCCGTATCTCGCGAACGGATTGACCTAACCCAAAAATTCCTATTGCGTCTGAAAGTAGAAACTCGTCCTCTTACAACGGTATGTGTATTTTCCCCCTAGGCCATTCTGGTTAAGCGACTGGAGCAGCAGAAGTGCAAAAAATTTGTTGGCTTCTCAACCATTTTTTGGCTTCAAACTCCCATATCTTGCGAACGGATTGACCTAACCCAAAAATTCGTATTGCATCTGAAAGTAGAAACTCGCCCGATTACAACGGTATGTGTATTTTTTCCCTAGGCCATTCTGGTTAAGCGACTGGAGCAGCAGAAGTGCAAAAAATTTGTTGGCTTCTCAACCATTTTTTGGCTTCAAACTCCCATATCTTGCGAACGGATTGACCTAACCCAAAAATTCCTATTGCGTCTGAAAGTAGAAACTCGTCCTCTTACAACGGTATGTGTATTTTCCCCCTAGGCCATTCTGGTTAAGCGACTGGAGCAGCAGAAGTGCAAAAAATTTGTTGCCTTCTCAACCATTTCTTGGCTTCAAACTCCCATTTCTCGCGAACGGATTGACCAATCACAGAAATTCCTGCTGCGTCTGAAAGTAGAAACTCGCTCGATTACAACGGTATGTGTATTTTTTCCCTAGGCCATTCTGGTTAAGCGGTTGGAGCAGCAGAAGTGCGAAAAATTTGTTGTCTTGTCAACCATTTCTTAGCTTCAAACTCCCATATGTCGCGAACGGATTGACCTAACCCAAAAATTCCTATCGCATCTGAAAGTAGAAACTCGCCCGATTACAACGGTATGTGTATTTTTTCCCTAGGCCATTCTGGTTAAGCGTTTGGAGCAGCAGAATTGCGAAAAATTTGTTGTCTTCTCAACTATTTCTTAGCTTCAAACTCCCATATCTCGCGAACGGATTGACAAAACCCGAAAATTCCTGCTGCGTCTGAAAGTAGAAACTCGTCCTCTTACAACGGTATGTGTATTTTTTCCCTAGGCCATTCTGGTTAAGCGTTTAGAGTAGCAGAAGTGCGAAATATTTGTTGCCTTCTCAACCATTTCTTGGCTTCAAACTCCCATATATCGCGAACGGATTGACCTAACCCAAAAATTCCTATTGCGTCTGAAAGTAGAAACTCGTCCTCTTACAACGGTATGTGTATTTTCCCCCTAGGCCATTCTGGTTAAGCGACTGGAGCAGCAGAAGTGCAAAAAATTTGTTGTCTTGTCAACCATTTCTTAGCTTCAAACTCCCATATGTAGCGAACGGATTGACCTAACCCAAAAATTCCTATTGCATCTGAAAGTAGAAACTCGCCCGATTACAACGGTATGTTCATTTTTTCTCTAGGCCATTCTGGTTAAGCGATTGGAGCAGCAGAAGTGCGAAAAATTTGTTGCCTTCTCAATCATTTCTTAGCTTCAAACTCCCATATGTCGCGAACGGATTGACCTAACCCAAAAATTCGTATTGAACCTGAAAGTAGAAACTCGCCCGATTACAACGGTATGTGTATTTTCCCCCTAGGCCATTCTGGTTAAGCGACTAGAGCAGCAGAAGTGCGAAAAATTTGTTGCCTTCTCAATCATTTCTTAGCTTCAAACTCCCATTTCTCGCGAACGGATTGACCTAACCCAAAAATTCCTATTGCGTCTGAAAGTAGAAACTCGTCCTCTTACAACGGTATGTGTATTTTTTCCCTAGGCCATTCTGGTTAAGCGTTTGGAGCAGCAGAAGTGCGAAATATTTTTTGCCTTCTCAACCATTTCTTAGCTTCAAACTCCCATATCTCGCGAACGGATTGACCTAACCCAAATATTCCTATTGCGTCTGAAAGTAGAAACTCGTCCTCTTACAACGGTATGTGTATTTTCCCCCTAGGTCGTTCTGGTTAAGCGACTGGAGCAGCAGAAGTGCAAAAAATTTGTTGGCTTCTGAACCATTTTTTGGCTTCAAACTCCCATATCTTGCGAACGGATTGACCTAACCCAAAAATTCGTATTGCATCTGAAAGTAGAAACTCGCCCGATTACAACGGTATGTGTATTTTCCCCCTAGGCCATTCTGGTTAAGCGACTGGAGCAGCAGAAGTGCGTAAAATTTGTTGTCTTCTCAACTATTTCTTAGCTTCAAACTCCCATATCTCGCGAACGGATTGACAAAACCCGAAAATTCCTGCTGCGTCTGAAAGTAGAAACTCGTCCTCTTACAACGGTATGTGTATTTTTTCCCTAGGCCATTCTGGTTAAGCGTTTAGAGTAGCAGAAGTGCGAAATATTTGTTGCCTTCTCAACCATTTCTTGGCTTCAAACTCCCATATATCGCGAACGGATTGACCTAACCCAAAAATTCCTATTGCGTCTGAAAGTAGAAACTCGTCCTCTTACAACGGTATGTGTATTTTCCCCCTAGGCCATTCTGGTTAAGCGACTGGAGCAGCAGAAGTGCAAAAAATTTGTTGTCTTGTCAACCATTTCTTAGCTTCAAACTCCCATATGTAGCGAACGGATTGACCTAACCCAAAAATTCCTATTGCATCTGAAAGTAGAAACTCGCCCGATTACAACGGTATGTTCATTTTTTCTCTAGGCCATTCTGGTTAAGCGATTGGAGCAGCAGAAGTGCGAAAAATTTGTTGCCTTCTCAATCATTTCTTAGCTTCAAACTCCCATATGTCGCGAACGGATTGACCTAACCCAAAAATTCGTATTGAACCTGAAAGTAGAAACTCGCCCGATTACAACGGTATGTGTATTTTCCCCCTAGGCCATTCTGGTTAAGCGACTAGAGCAGCAGAAGTGCGAAAAATTTGTTGCCTTCTCAATCATTTCTTAGCTTCAAACTCCCATTTCTCGCGAACGGATTGACCTAACCCAAAAATTCCTATTGCGTCTGAAAGTAGAAACTCGTCCTCTTACAACGGTATGTGTATTTTTTCCCTAGGCCATTCTGGTTAAGCGTTTGGAGCAGCAGAAGTGCGAAATATTTTTTGCCTTCTCAACCATTTCTTAGCTTCAAACTCCCATATCTCGCGAACGGATTGACCTAACCCAAATATTCCTATTGCGTCTGAAAGTAGAAACTCGTCCTCTTACAACGGTATGTGTATTTTCCCCCTAGGTCGTTCTGGTTAAGCGACTGGAGCAGCAGAAGTGCAAAAAATTTGTTGGCTTCTGAACCATTTTTTGGCTTCAAACTCCCATATCTTGCGAACGGATTGACCTAACCCAAAAATTCGTATTGCATCTGAAAGTAGAAACTCGCCCGATTACAACGGTATGTGTATTTTCCCCCTAGGCCATTCTGGTTAAGCGACTGGAGCAGCAGAAGTGCGTAAAATTTGTTGCCTTCTCAATCATTTCTTAGCTTCAAACTCCCATATCTCGCGAACGGATTGACCTAACCCAAAAATTCCTATTGCGTCTGAAAGTAGAAACTCGTCCTCTTACAACGGTATGTGTATTTTTTCCCTAGGCCATTCTGGTCGAGCGTTTGGAGCAGCAGAAGTGCGAAATATTTGTTGCCTTCTCAACCATTTCTTGGCTTCAAACTCCCATATCTCGCGAACGGATTGACCAATCACAGAAATTCCTGCTGCGTCTGAAAGCAGAAACTCGCCCGATTACAACGGTATGTGTATTTTCCCCCTAGGCCATTCTGGTTAAGCGACTGGAGCAGCAGAAGTGCAAAAAATTTGTCGGCTTGTCAACCATTTTTTGGCTTCAAACTCCCATATCTTACGAACGGATTGACCTAACCCAAAAATTCGTATTGCATCTGAAAGTAGAAACTCGCCCGATTACAACGGTATGTGTATTTTCCTCCTAGGCCATTCTGGTTAAGCGACTGGAGCAGCAGAAGTGCGAAAAATTTGTTGCCTTCTCAATCATTTCTTAGCTTCAAACTCCCATATCTCGTTAACGGATTGACCTAACCCAAAAATTCCTATTGCGTCTGAAAGTAGAAACTCGTCCTCTTACAACGGTATGTGTATTTTTTCCCTAGGCCACTCTGGTTAAGCGTTTGGAGCAGCAGAAGTGCGAAATATTTGTTGCCTTCTCAACCATTTCTTGGCTTCAAACTCCCATATCTCGCGATCGGATTGACCAATCACAGAAATTCCTGCTGCGACTGAAAGTAGAAACTCGCTCGATTACAACGGTATGTGTATTTTTTCCCTAGGCCATTCTGGTTAAGCGGTTGGAGCAGCAGAAGTGCGAAAAATTTGTTGTCTTGTCAACCATTTCTTAGCTTCAAACTCCCATATGTCGCGAACGGATTGACCTAACCCAAAAATTCCTGTCGCATCTGAAAGTAGAAACTCGCCCGATTACAACGGTATGTGTATTTTTTCCCTAGGCCATTCTGGTTAAGCGTTTGGAGCAGCAGAATTGCGAAAAATTTGTTGTCTTCTCAACTATTTCTTAGCTTCAAACTCCCATATCTCGCGAACGGATTGACAAAACCCGAAAATTCCTGCTGCGTCTGAAAGTAGAAACTCGCCCGATTACAGCGGTATGGGTATTTTTTCCCTAGGCCATACTGGTTAAGCGCTTGGAGCAACAGAAGTGCGAAAAATTTGTTACCTTCTCAACCATTTCTTAGCTTCAAACTCCCGTATTTCGCGAACGGATTGACCTAACCCAAAAATTCCTATTGCGTCTGAAAGTAGAAACTCGTCCGGTTACAACGGTATGTGTATTTTTTCCCTTGGCCATTCTGGTTAAGCGGTTGGAACAGCAGAAGTGCGAAGAATTTCTTACCTTCTCAACCATTTCTTAGCTTCAAACTCCCGTATCTCGCGAACGGATTGACCTAACCCAAAAATTCCTATTGCGTCTGAAAGTAGAAACTCGTCCGGTTACAACGGTATGTTCTTTTTTCCCCTAGGCCATTCTGCTTAAGCGACTGGAGCAGCAGAAGTGCAAAAAA
This sequence comes from Ptiloglossa arizonensis, assembly GCF_051014685.1. Lineage (NCBI taxonomy): Eukaryota > Metazoa > Arthropoda > Insecta > Hymenoptera > Colletidae > Ptiloglossa > Ptiloglossa arizonensis. Next base: position 709,714 of record NW_027478529.1, on the reverse strand, counting down.
TTTGTTGCCTTCTCAACCATTTCTTAGCTTCAAACTCCCGTATCTCGCGAACGGAGTGACCTAACCCAAAAATTCTTATTGCGTCTGAAAGTAGAAACTCGTCCGGTTACAACGGTATGTGTATTTTTTCCCTAGGCCATTCTTGTTAAGCGTTTGGAGCAGCAGAAGTGCGAAATATTTGTTGCCTTCTCAACCATTTCTTAGCTTCAAACTCCCATATCTCGCGAACGGATTGACCTAACCCAAAAATTCCTATTGCGTCTGAAAGTAGAAACTCGTCCTCTTACAACGGTATGTGTATTTTTTCCCTAGGCCATTCTGGTTAAGCGTTTGGAGCAGCAGAAGTGCGAAATATTTGTTGCCTTCTCAACCATTTCTAGGCTTCAAACTCCCATATCTCGCGAACAGATTGACCTAACCCAAAAATTCCTGCTGCGTCTGAAAGTAGAAACTCGCCCGATTACAACGGTATGTGTATTTTTTCCCTAGGCCATTCTGGTTAAGCGTTTGGAGCAGCAGAATTGCGAAAAATTTGTTGTCTTCTAAACCATTTCTTAGCTTCAAACTCCCATATATCGCGAACGGATTGACCTAACCCAAAAATTCCTATTGCGTCTGAAAGTAGAAACTCGTCCTCTTACAACGGTATGTATATTTTCCCCCTAGGCCATTCTGGTTAAGCGACTGGAACAGCAGAAGTGCAAAAAATTTGTTGGCTTCTCAACCATTTTTTGGCTTCAAACTCCCATATCTTGCGAACGGATTGACCTAACCCAAAAATTCGTATTGCATCTGAAAGTAGAAACTCGCCCGATTACAACGGTATGTGTATTTTCCCCCTACGCCATTCTGGTTAAGCGACTGGAGCAGCAGAAGTGCGAAAAATTTGTTGCCTTCTCAATCATTTCTTAGCTTCAAACTCCCATATCTCGTTAACGGATTGACCTAACCCAAAAATTCCTATTGCGTCTGAAAGTAGAAACTCGTCCTCTTACAACGGTATGTGTATTTTCCCCCTAGGCCATTCTGGTTAAGCGACTGGAGCAGCAGAAGTGCAAAAAATTTGTTGGCTTCTCAACCATTTTTTGGCTTCAAACTCCCATATCTTGCGAACGGATTGACCTAACCCAAAAATTCGTATTGCATCTGAAAGTAGAAACTCGCCCGATTACAACGGTATGTGTATTTTTTCCCTAGGCCATTCTGGTTAAGCGTTTGGAGCAGCAGAAGTGCGAAATACTTGTTGCCTTCTCAACCATTTCTTGGCTTCAAACTCCCATTTCTCGCGAACGGATTGACCAATCACAGAAATTCCTGCTGCGTCTGAAAGTAGAAACTCGCTCGATTACAACGGTATGTGTATTTTTTCCCTAGGCCATTCTGGTTAAGCGGTTGGAGCAGCAGAAGTGCGAAAAATTTGTTGTCTTGTCAACCATTTCTTAGCTTCAAACTCCCATATGTCGCGAACGGATTGACCTAACCCAAAAATTCCTATCGCATCTGAAAGTAGAAACTCGCCCGATTACAACGGTATGTGTATTTTACCCCTAGGCTATTCTGGTTAAGCGACTGGAGCAGCAGAAGTGCGAAAAATTTGTTGCCTTCTCAACCATTTCTTAGCTTCAAACTCCCATATGTCGCGAACGGATTGAACTAACCCAAAAATTCGTATTGCATCTGAAAGTAGAAACTCGCCCGATTACAACGGTATGTGTACTTACCCCCTAGGCCATTCTGGTTAAGTGACTGGAGCAGCAGAAGTGCAAAAAATTTGTTGTCTTCTCAACCATTTCTTAGCTTCAAACTCCCATATGTAGCGAACGGATTGACCTAACCCAATAATTCCTATTGCATCTGAAAGTAGAAACTCGCCCGATTACAGCGGTACGTGTATTTTCCCCCTAGGCCATTCTGGTTAAGCGACTGGAGCAGCAGAATTGCGAAAAATTTGTTACCTTCTCAACCATTTCTTAGCTTCAAACTCCCGTATCTCGCGAACGGATTGACCTAACCCAAAAATTCCTATTGCGTCTGAAAGTAAAAACTCGTCCGGTTACAACGGTATGTGTATTTTTTCCCTAGGCCATTCTGGTTAAGCGACTGGAGCAGCAGAAGTGCAAAAAATTTGTTGCCTTCTCAACTATTTCTTAGCTTCAAAGTCCCATATCTCGCGAACGGATAGACCAAACCCAGAAATTCCTGCTGCGTCTGATAGTAGAAACTCGCCCGATTAAAACGGTATGTGTATTTTTTCCCTAGGCCATTCTGGTTAAGCCTTTGGAGCAGCAGAATTGCGAAAAATTTGTTGTCTTTTCAACCATTTCTTAGCTTCAAACTACCATATGTAGCGAACGGATTAACCTAACCCAAAAATTCCTATTGCATCTGAAAGTAGGAACTCGTCCTCTTACAACGGTATGTGTATTTTTTCCCTGGGCCATTCTGGTTAAGCGACTGGAGCAGCAGAAGTGCAAAAAATTTGTTGCCTTCTCAACAATTTCTTAGCTTCAAACTCCCGTATCTCGCGAACGGATTGACCTAACCCAAAAATTCCTATTGCGTCTGAAAGTAGAAACTCGTCCGGTTACAACGGTATGTGTATTTTTTCCCTAGGCCATTCTGGTTAAGCGACTGGAGCAGCAGACGTGCAAAAAATTTGTTGTCTTCTCAACCATTTCTTAGCTTCAAACTCCCATATGTCGCGAACGGATTGACCTAACCCAAAAATTCGTATTGAACCTGAAAGTAGAAACTCGTCCTCTTACAACGGTATGTGTATTTTTTCCCTAGGCCATTCTGGTTAAGCGTTTGGAGCAGCAGTAGTGCGAAATATTTGTTGCCTTCTCAACCATTTCTTAGCTTCAAACTCCCATATCTCGCTAACGGATTGACCTAACCCAAAAATTCCTATTGCGTCTGAAAGTAGAAACTCGTCCTCTTACAACGGTATGTGTATTTTTTCCCTAGGCCATTCTGGTTAAGCGTTTGGAGCAGCAGAATTGCCAAAAATTTGTTGTCTTCTCAACCATTTCTTAGCTTCAAACTCCCATATATCGCGAACGGATTGACCTAACCCAAAAATTCCTATTGCGTCTGAAAGTAGAAACTCGTCCTCTTACAACGGTATGTTTATTTTCCCCCTAGGCCATTCTGGTAAAGCGACTGGAGCAGCAGAAGTGCAAAAAATTTGTTGGCTTCTCAACCATTTTTTGGCTTCAAACTCCCATATCTTGCGAACGGATTGACCTAACCCAAAAATTCGTATTGCATCTGAAAGTGGAAACTCGCCCGATTACAACGGTATGTGTATTTTCCCCCTAGGCCATTCTGGTTAAGCGACTGGAGCAGCAGAAGTGCGAAAAATTTGTTGCCTTCTCAATCATTTCTTAGCTTCAAACTCCCATATCTCGCTAACGGATTGACCTAACCCAAAAATTCCTATTGCGTCTGAAAGTAGAAACTCGTCCTCTTACAACGGTATGTGTATTTTTTCCCTAGGCCATTCTGGTTAAGCGTTTAGAGTAGCAGAAGCGCGAAATATTTGTTGCCCTCTCAACCATTTCTTGGCTTCAAACTCCCATATCTTGCGAACAGATTGACCTAACCCAAAAATTCCTGTTGCGTCTGAAAGTAGAAACTCGCCCGATTACAACTGTATGTGTATTTTCCCCCTTGGCCATTCTGGTTAAGCGACTGGAGTAGCAGAAGTGAAAAAAATTTGTTGTCTTGTCAACCATTTCTTAGCTTCAAACTCCCATATGTAGCGAACGGATTGACCTAACCCAAAAATTCCTATTGCATCTGAAAGTAGAAACTCGCCCGATTACAACGGTATGTTCATTTTTTCCCTAGGCCATTCTGGTTAAGCGATTGGAGCAGCAGAAGTGCGAAAAATTTGTTACCTTCTCAACCATTTCTTAGCTTCAAACTCCCGTATTTCGCGAACGGATTGACCTAACCCAAAAATTCCTATTGCGCCTGAAAGTAGAAACTCGTCCGGTTACAACGGTATGTGTATTTTTTCCCTTGGCCATTCTGGTTAAGCGGTTGGAACAGCAGAAGTGCGAAAAATTTGTTACCTTCTCAACCATTTCTTAGCTTCAAACTCCCGTATCTCGCGAACGGATTGACCTAACCCAAAAATTCCTATTGCGCTGAAAGTAGAAACTCTTCCTCTTACAACGGTATGTGTATTTTTTCCCTAGGCCATTCTGGTCGAGCGTTTGGAGCTGCAGAAGTGCGAAATATTTGTTGCCTTCTCAACCATTTCTTGGCTTCAAACTCCCATATCTCGCGAACGGATTGACAAATCACAGAAATTCCTGCTGCGTCTGAAAGCAGAAACTCGCCCGATTACAACGGTATGTGTATTTTTTCCCTACGCCATTCTGGTTAAGCGTTTGGAGCAGCAGAATTGCGAAAAATTTGTTGTCTTCTCAACTATTTCTTAGCTTCAAACTCCCATATCTCGCGAACGGATTGACAAAACCCGAAAATTCCTATTGCATCTGAAAGTAGAAACTCGCCCGATTACAACGGTATGTTCATTTTTTCCCTAGGCCATTCTGGTTAAGCGATTGGAGCAGCAGAAGTGCGAAAAATTTGTTGCCTTCTCAATCATTTCTTAGCTTCAAACTCCCATATGTCGCGAACGGATTGACCTAACCCAAAAATTCGTATTGAACCTGAAAGTAGAAACTCGCCCGATTACAAAGGTATGTGTATTTTCCCCCTAGGCCATTCTGGTTAAGCGACTAGAGCAGCAGAAGTGCGAAAAATTTGTTGCCTTCTCAATCATTTCTTAGCTTCAAACTCCCATTTCTCGCGAACGGATTGACCTAACCCAAAAATTCCTATTGCGTCTGAAAGTAGAAACTCGTCCTCTTACAACGGTATGTGTATTTTTTCCCTAGGCCATTCTGGTTAATCGTTTGGAGCAGCAGAAGTGCGAAATATTTGTTGCCTTCTCAACCATTTCTTAGCTTCAAACTCCCATATCTCGCGAACGGATTGACCTAACCCAAAAATTCCTGCTACGTCTGAAAGTAGAAACTCGCCCGATTACAACGGTATGTGTATTTTTTCCCTAGGCCATTCTGGTTAAGCGACTGGAGCAGCAGAAGTGCAAAAAATTTGTTGCCTTCTCAACTATTTCTTAGCTTCAAAGTCCCATATCTCGCGAACGGATAGACCAAACCCAGAAATTCCTGCTGCGTCTGAAAGAAGAAACTTGCCCGATTACAACGGTATGTGTATTTTTTCCCTAGGCCAATCTGGTTAAGCGATTCGAGCAGCAGAAGTGCGAAAAATTTGATGCCTCCTCAACCATTTCTTAGCTTCAAACTCCCGTATCTCGCGAACGGATTGACCTAACCCAAAAATTGCTATTTCGTATGAAAGTAGAAACTCGTCCGGTTACAACGGTATGTGTATTTTTTCCCTAGGCCATTCTGCTTAAGCGGTTGGAGCAGCAGAAGAGCGAAAAATTTGTTGCCTTCTCAACCATTTCTTGGCTTCAAACTCCCATATCTCGCGAACAGATTGACCTAACCCAAAAATTCCTGCTGCGTCTCAAAGTAGTAACTCGCCCGATTACAACGGTATGTGTGTTTTTTCCCTAGGCCATTCTGGTTAAGCGTTTGGAGCAGCAGAATTGCGAAAAATTTGTTGTCTTCTCAACTATTTCTTAGCTTCAAACTCCCATATCTCGCGAACGGATTGACAAAACCCGAAAATTCCTGCTGCGTCTGAAAGTAGAAACTCGCCCGATTACAGCGGTATGGGTATTTTTTCCCTAGGCCATACTGGTTAAGCGCTTGGAGCAGCAGAAGTGCGAAAAATTTGTTACCTTCTCAACCATTTCTTAGCTTCAAACTCCCGTATTTCGCGAACGGATTGACCTAACCCAAAAATTCCTATTGCGTCTGAAAGTAGAAACTCGTCCGGTTACAACGGTATGTGTATTTTTTCCCTTGGCCATTCTGGTTAAGCGGTTGGAACAGCAGAAGTGCGAAAAATTTGTTACCTTCTCAACCATTTCTTAGCTTCAAACTCCCGTATCTCGCGAACGGATTGACCTAACCCAAAAATTCCTATTGCGTCTGAAAGTAGAAACTCGTCCGGTTACAACGGTATGTTCTTTTTTCCCCTAGGCCATTCTGGTTAAGCGACTGGAGCAGCAGAAGTGCAAAAAATTTGTTGCCTTCTCAACCATTTCTTAGCTTCAAACTCCCGTATCTCGCGAACGGATTGACCTAACCCAAAAATTCCTATTGCGTCTGAAAGTAGAAACTCGTCCGGTTACAACGGTATGTGTATTTTTTCCCTAGGCCATTCTGGTTAAGCGTTTGGAGCAGCAGAAGTGCGAAATATTTGTTGCCTTCTCAACCATTTCTTAGCTTCAAACTCCCATATCTCGCGAACGGATTGACCTAACCCAAAAATTCCTATTGCGTCTGAAAGTAGAAACTCGTCCCCTTACAACGGTATGTGTATTTTTTCCCTAGGCCATTCTGGTTAAGCGTTTGGAGCAGCAGAAGTGCGAAATATTTGTTGCCTTCTCAACCATTTCTTGGCTTCAAACTCCCATATCTCGCGAACAGATTGACCTAACCCAAAAATTCCTGCTGCGTCTGAAAGTAGAAACTCGCCCGATTACAACGGTATGTGTATTTTTTCCCTAGGCCATTCTGGTTAAGCGTTTGGAGCAGCAGAATTGCGAAAAATTTGTTGTCTTCTAAACCATTTCTTAGCTTCAAACTCCCATATATCGCGAACGGATTGACCTAACCCAAAAATTCCTATTGCGTCTGAAAGTAGAAACTCGTCCTCTTACAACGGTATGTGTATTTTCCCCCTAGGCCATTCTGGTTAAGCGACTGGAGCAGCAGAAGTGCAAAAAATTTGTTGGCTTCTCAACCATTTTTTGGCTTCAATCTCCCATATCTTGCGAACGGATTGACCTAACCCAAAAATTCGTATTGCATCTGAAAGTAGAAACTCGCCCGATTACAACGGTATGTGTATTTTCCCCCTAGGCCATTCTGGTTAAGCGACTGGAGCAGCAGAAGTGCGTAAAATTTGTTGCCTCCTCAATCATTTCTTAGCTTCAAACTCCCATATCTCGTTAACGGATTGACCTAACCCAAAAATTCCTATTGCGTCTGAAAGTAGAAACTCGTCCTCTTACAACGGTATGTGTATTTTCCCCCTAGGCCATTCTGGTTAAGCGACTGGAGCAGCAGAAGTGCACAAAATTTGTTGGCTGCTCAACCATTTTTTGGCTTCAAACTCCCATATCTTGCGAACGGATTGACCTAACCCAAAAATTCGTATTGCATCTGAAAGTAGAAACTCGCCCGATTACAACGGTATGTGTATTTTTTCCCTAGGCCAATCTGGTTAAGCGATTCGAGCAGCAGAAGTGCGAAAAATTTGATGCCTCCTCAACCATTTCTTAGCTTCAAACTCCCGTATCTCGCGAACGGATTGACCTAACCCAAAAATTGCTATTTCGTATGAAAGTAGAAACTCGTCCGGTTACAACGGTATGTGTATTTTTTCCCTAGGCCATTCTGCTTAAGCGGTTGGAGCAGCAGAAGAGCGAAATATTTGTTGCCTTCTCAACCATTTCTTGGCTTCAAACTCCCATATCTCGCGAACAGATTGACCTAACCCAAAAATTCCTGCTGCGTCTCAAAGTAGTAACTCGCCCGATTACAACGGTATGTGTGTTTTTTCCCTAGGCCATTCTGGTTAAGCGTTTGGAGCAGCAGAATTGCGAAAAATTTGTTGTCTTCTCAACTATTTCTTAGCTTCAAACTCCCATATCTCGCGAACGGATTGACAAAACCCGAAAATTCCTGCTGCGTCTGAAAGTAGAAACTCGCCCGATTACAGCGGTATGGGTATTTTTTCCCTAGGCCATACTGGTTAAGCGCTTGGAGCAGCAGAAGTGCGAAAAATTTGTTACCTTCTCAACCATTTCTTAGCTTCAAACTCCCGTATTTCGCGAACGGATTGACCTAACCCAAAAATTCCTATTGCGTCTGAAAGTAGAAACTCGTCCGGTTACAACGGTATGTGTATTTTTTCCCTTGGCCATTCTGGTTAAGCGGTTGGAACAGCAGAAGTGCGAAAAATTTGTTACCTTCTCAACCATTTCTTAGCTTCAAACTCCCGTATCTCGCGAACGGATTGACCTAACCCAAAAATTCCTATTGCGTCTGAAAGTAGAAACTCGTCCGGTTACAACGGTATGTTCTTTTTTCCCCTAGGCCATTCTGGTTAAGCGACTGGAGCAGCAGAAGTGCAAAAAATTTGTTGCCTTCTCAACCATTTCTTAGCTTCAAACTCCCGTATCTCGCGAACGGATTGACCTAACCCAAAAATTCCTATTGCGTCTGAAAGTAGAAACTCGTCCGGTTACAACGGTATGTGTATTTTTTCCCTAGGCCATTCTGGTTAAGCGTTTGGAGCAGCAGAAGTGCGAAATATTTGTTGCCTTCTCAACCATTTCTTAGCTTCAAACTCCCATATCTCGCGAACGGATTGACCTAACCCAAAAATTCCTATTGCGTCTGAAAGTAGAAACTCGTCCCCTTACAACGGTATGTGTATTTTTTCCCTAGGCCATTCTGGTTAAGCGTTTGGAGCAGCAGAAGTGCGAAATATTTGTTGCCTTCTCAACCATTTCTTGGCTTCAAACTCCCATATCTCGCGAACAGATTGACCTAACCCAAAAATTCCTGCTGCGTCTGAAAGTAGAAACTCGCCCGATTACAACGGTATGTGTATTTTTTCCCTAGGCCATTCTGGTTAAGCGTTTGGAGCAGCAGAATTGCGAAAAATTTGTTGTCTTCTAAACCATTTCTTAGCTTCAAACTCCCATATATCGCGAACGGATTGACCTAACCCAAAAATTCCTATTGCGTCTGAAAGTAGAAACTCGTCCTCTTACAACGGTATGTGTATTTTCCCCCTAGGCCATTCTGGTTAAGCGACTGGAGCAGCAGAAGTGCAAAAAATTTGTTGGCTTCTCAACCATTTTTTGGCTTCAATCTCCCATATCTTGCGAACGGATTGACCTAACCCAAAAATTCGTATTGCATCTGAAAGTAGAAACTCGCCCGATTACAACGGTATGTGTATTTTCCCCCTAGGCCATTCTGGTTAAGCGACTGGAGCAGCAGAAGTGCGAAAAATTTGTTGCCTCCTCAATCATTTCTTAGCTTCAAACTCCCATATCTCGTTAACGGATTGACCTAACCCAAAAATTCCTATTGCGTCTGAAAGTAGAAACTCGTCCTCTTACAACGGTATGTGTATTTTCCCCCTAGGCCATTCTGGTTAAGCGACTGGAGCAGCAGAAGTGCAAAAAATTTGTTGGCTGCTCAACCATTTTTTGGCTTCAAACTCCCATATCTTGCGAACGGATTGACCTAACCCAAAAATTCGTATTGCATCTGAAAGTAGAAACTCGCCCGATTACAACGGTATGTGTATTTTTTCCCTAGGCCATTCTGGTTAAGCGTTTGGAGCAGCAGAAGTGCGAAATACTTGTTGCCTTCTCAACCATTTCTTGGCTTCAAACTCCCATTTCTCGCGAACGGATTGACCAATCACAGAAATTCCTGCTGCGTCTGAAAGTAGAAACTCGCTCGATTACAACGGTATGTGTATTTTTTCCCTAGGCCATTCTGGTTAAGCGGTTGGAGCAGCAGAAGTGCGAAAAATTTGTTGTCTTGTCAACCATTTCTTAGCTTCAAACTCCCATATGTCGCGAACGGATTGACCTAATCCAAAAATTCCTATCGCATCTGAAAGTAGAAACTCACCCGATTACAACGGTGTGTGTATTTTACCCCTAGGCTATTCTGGTTAAGCGACTGGAGCAGCAGAAGTGCGAAAAATTTGTTGCCTTCTCAACCATTTCTTAGCTTCAAACACCCATATGTCGCGAACGGATTGAACTAACCCAAAAATTCGTATTGCATCTGAAAGTAGAATCTCGCCCGATTACAACGGTATGTGTACTTACCCCCTAGGCCATTCTGGTTAAGCGACTGGAGCAGCAGAAGTGCAAAAAATTTGTTGCCTTCTCAACCATTTCTTGGCTTCAAACTCCCATATCTCGCGAACAGATTGACCTAACCCAAAAATTCCTGCTGCGTCTGAAAGTAGAAACTCGCCCGATTAAAACGGTATGTGTATTTTTTCCCTAGGCCATTCTGGTTAAGCCTTTGGAGCAGCAGAATTGCGAAAAATTTGTTGTCTTCTCAACCATTTCTTAGCTTCAAACTCCCATATGTAGCGAACGGATTGACCTAACCCAAAAATTCCTATTGCATCTGAAAGTAGAAACTCGCCCGATTACAACGGTACGTGTATTTTCCCCCTAGGCCATTCTGGTTAAGCGACTGGAGCAGCAGAATTGCGAAAAATTTGTTACCTTCTCAACCATTTCTTAGCTTCAAACTCCCGTATCTCGCGAACGGATTGACCTAACCCAAAAATTCCTATTGCGTCTGAAAGTAGAAACGCGTCCGGTTACAACGGTATGTGTATTTTTTCCCTAGGCCATTCTGGTTAAGCGACTGGAGCAGCAGAAGTGCAAAAAATTTGTTGCCTTCTCAACTATTTCGTAGCTTCAAAGTCCCATATCTCTCGAACGGATAGACCAAACCCAGAAATTCCTGCTGCGTCTGATAGTAGAAACTCGTCCTCTTACAACGGTATGTGTATTTTCCCCCTAGGCCATTCTGGTTAAGCGACTGGAGCAGCAGAAGTGCAAAAAATTTGTTGGCTTCTCAACCATTTTTTGGCTTCAAACTCCCATATCTTGCGAACGGATTGACCTAACCCAAAAATTCGTATTGCATCTGAAAGTAGAAACTCGCCCGATTACAACGGTATGTGTATTTTCCCCCTAGGCCATTCTGGTTAAGCGACTGGAGCAGCAGAAGTGCGAAAAATTTGTTGCCTCCTCAATCATTTCTTAGCTTCAAACTCCCATATCTCGTTAACGGATTGACCTAACCCAAAAATTCCTATTGCGTCTGAAAGTAGAAACTCGTCCTCTTACAACGGTATGTGTATTTTCCCCCTAGGCCATTCTGGTTAAGCGACTGGAGCAGCAGAAGTGCAAAAAATTTGTTGGCTGCTCAACCATTTTTTGGCTTCAAACTCCCATATCTTGCGAACGGATTGACCTAACCCAAAAATTCGTATTGCATCTGAAAGTAGAAACTCGCCCGATTACAACGGTATGTGTATTTTTTCCCTAGGCCATTCTGGTTAAGCGTTTGGAGCAGCAGAAGTGCGAAATACTTGTTGCCTTCTCAACCATTTCTTGGCTTCAAACTCCCATTTCTCGCGAACGGATTGACCAATCACAGAAATTCCTGCTGCGTCTGAAAGTAGAAACTCGCTCGATTACAACGGTATGTGTATTTTTTCCCTAGGCCATTCTGGTTAAGCGGTTGGAGCAGCAGAAGTGCGAAAAATTTGTTGTCTTGTCAACCATTTCTTAGCTTCAAACTCCCATATGTCGCGAACGGATTGACCTAATCCAAAAATTCCTATCGCATCTGAAAGTAGAAACTCGCCCGATTACAACGGTATGTGTATTTTACCCCTAGGCTATTCTGGTTAAGCGACTGGAGCAGCAGAAGTGCGAAAAATTTGTTGCCTTCTCAACCATTTCTTAGCTTCAAACTCCCATATGTCGCGAACGGATTGAACTAACCCAAAAATTCGTATTGCATCTGAAAGTAGAAACTCGCCCGATTACAACGGTATGTGTACTTACCCCCTAGGCCATTCTGGTTAAGCGACTGGAGCAGCAGAAGTGCAAAAAATTTGTTGCCTTCTCAACCATTTCTTGGCTTCAAACTCCCATATCTCGCGAACAGATTGACCTAACCCAAAAATTCCTGCTGCGTCTGAAAGTAGAAACTCGCCCGATTAAAACGGTATGTGTATTTTTTCCCTAGGCCATTCTGGTTAAGCCTTTGGAGCAGCAGAATTGCGAAAAATTTGTTGTCTTCTCAACCATTTCTTAGCTTCAAACTCCCATATGTAGCGAACGGATTGACCTAACCCAAAAATTCCTATTGCATCTGAAAGTAGAAACTCGCCCGATTACAACGGTACGTGTATTTTCCCCCTAGGCCATTCTGGTTAAGCGACTGGAGCAGCAGAATTGCGAAAAATTTGTTACCTTCTCAACCATTTCTTAGCTTCAAACTCCCGTATCTCGCGAACGGATTGACCTAACCCAAAAATTCCTATTGCGTCTGAAAGTAGAAACGCGTCCGGTTACAACGGTATGTGTATTTTTTCCCTAGGCCATTCTGGTTAAGCGACTGGAGCAGCAGAAGTGCAAAAAATTTGTTGCCTTCTCAACTATTTCTTAGCTTCAAAGTCCCATATCTCGCGAACGGATAGACCAAACCCAGAAATTCCTGCTGCGTCTGATAGTAGAAACTCGCCCGATTAAAACGGTATGTGTATTTTTTCCCTAGGCCATTCTGGTTAAGCCTTTGGAGCAGCAGAATTGCGAAAAATTTTTTGTCTTTTCAACCATTTCTTTGCTTCAAACTACCATATGTAGCGAACGGATTGACCTAACCCAAAAATTGCTATTTCGTATGAAAGTAGAATCTCGTCCGGTTACAACGGTATGTGTATTTTTTCCCTAGGCCATTCTGGTTAAGCGGTTGGAGCAGCAGAAGAGCGAAATATTTGTTGCCTTCTCAACCATTTCTTGGCTTCAAACTCCCATATCTCGCGAACAGATTGACCTAACCCAAAAATTCCTGCTGCGTCTCAAAGTAGAAACTCGCCCGATTACAACGGTATGTGTGTTTTTTCCCTAGGCCATTCTGGTTAAGCGTTTGGAGCAACAGAATTGCGAAAAATTTGTTGTCTTCTCAACTATTTCTTATCTTCAAACTCCCATATCTCGCGAACGGATTGACAAAACCCGAAAATTCCTGCTGCGTCTGAAAGTAGAAACTCGCCCGATTACAGCGGTATGGGTATTTTTTCCCTAGGACATACTGGTTAAGCGCTTGGAGCAACAGAAGTGCGAAAAATTTGTTACCTTCTCAACCATTTCTTAGCTTCAAACACCCGTATTTCGCGAACGGATTGACCTAACCCAAAAATTCCTATTGCGTCTGAAAGTAGAAACTCGTCCGGTTACAACGGTATGTGTATTTTTTCCCTTGGCCATTCTGGTTAAGCGGTTGGAGCAGCAGAAGTGCAAAAAATTTGTTGCCTTCTCAACCATTTCTTAGCTTCAAACTCCCGTATCTCGCGAACGGATTGACCTAACCCAAAAATTCCTATTGCGTCTGAAAGTAGAAACTCGTCCGGTTACAACGGTATGTGTATTTTTTCCCTAGGCCATTCTGGTTAAGCGTTTGGAGCAGCAGAAGTGCGAAATATTTGTTGCCTTCTCAACCATTTCTTAGCTTCAAACTCCCATATCTCGCGAACGGATTGACCTAACCCAAAAATTCCTATTGCGTCTGAAAGTAGAAACTCGTCCCCTTACAACGGTATGTGTATTTTTTCCCTAGGCCATTCTGGTTAAGCGTTTGGAGCAGCAGAAGTGCGAAATATTTGTTGCCTTCTCAACCATTTCTTGGCTTCAAACTCCCATATCTCGCGAACAGATTGACCTAACCCAAAAATTCCTGCTGCGTCTGAAAGTAGAAACTCGCCCGATTACAACGGTATGTGTATTTTTTCCCTAGGCCATTCTGGTTAAGCGTTTGGAGCAGCAGAATTGCGAAAAATTTGTTGTCTTCTAAACCATTTCTTAGCTTCAAACTCCCATATATCGCGAACGGATTGACCTAACCCAAAAATTCGTATTGCATCTGAAAGTAGAAACTCGCCCGATTACAACGGTATGTGTATTTTCCCCCTAGGCCATTCTGGTTAAGCGGTTGGAGCAGCAGAAGTGCGAAAAATTTGTTGTCTTGTCAACCATTTCTTAGCTTCAAACTCCCATACGTCGCGAACGGATTGACCTAATCCAAAAATTCCTATCGCATCTGAAAGTAGAAACTCGCCCGATTACAACGGTATGTGTATTTTACCCCTAGGCTATTCTGGTTAAGCGACTGGAGCAGCAGAAGTGCGAAAAATTTGTTGCCTTCTCAACCATTTCTTAGCTTCAAACTCCCATATGTCACGAACGGATTGAACTAACCCAAAAATTCGTATTGCATCTGAAAGTAGAAACTCGCCCGATTACAACGGTATGTGTACTTACCCCCTAGGCCATTCTGGTTAAGCGACTGGAGCAGCAGAAGTGCGAAAAATTTGTTGCCTTCTCAATCATTTCTTAGCTTCAAACTCCCATATCTCGTTAACGGATTGACCTAACCCAAAAATTCCTATTGCGTCTGAAAGTAGAAACTCGTCCTCTTACAACGGTATGTGTATTTTCCCCCTAGGCCATTCTGGTTAAGCGACTGGAGCAGCAGAAGTGCAAAAAATTTGTTGGCTTCTCAACCATTTTTTGGCTTCAAACTCCCATATCTTGCGAACGGATTGACCTAACCCAAAAATTCGTACTGCATCTGAAAGTAGAAACTCGCCCGATTACAACGGTATGTGTATTTTTTCCCTAGGCCATTCTGGTTAAGCGTTTGGAGCAGCAGAAGTGCGAAATACTTGTTGCCTTCTCAACCATTTCTTGGCTTCAAACTCCCATTTCTCGCGAACGGATTGACCAATCACAGAAATTCCTGCTGCGTCTGAAAGTAGAAACTCGCTCGATTACAACGGTATGTGTATTTTTTCCCTAGGCCATTCTGGTTAAGCGGTTGGAGCAGCAGAAGTGCGAAAAATTTGTTGTCTTGTCAACCATTTCTTAGCTTCAAACTCCCATACGTCGCGAACGGATTGACCTAATCCAAAAATTCCTATCGCATCTGAAAGTAGAAACTCGCCCGATTACAACGGTATGTGTATTTTACCCCTAGGCTATTCTGGTTAAGCGACTGGAGCAGCAGAAGTGCGAAAAATTTGTTGCCTTCTCAACCATTTCTTAGCTTCAAACTCCCATATGTCAAGAACGGATTGAACTAACCCAAAAATTCGTATTGCATCTGAAAGTAGAAACTCGCCCGATTACAACGGTATGTGTACTTACCCCCTAGGCCATTCTGGTTAAGCGACTGGAGCAGCAGAAGTGCAAAAAATTTGTTGCCTTCTCAACCATTTCTTGGCTTCAAACTCCCATATCTCGCGAACAGATTGACCTAACCCAAAAATTCCTGCTGCGTCTGAAAGTAGAAACTCGCCCGATTAAAACGGTATGTGTATTTTTTCCCTAGGCCATTCTGGTTAAGCCTTTGGAGCAGCAGAATTGCGAAAAATTTGTTGTCTTCTCAACCATTTCTTAGCTTCAAACTCCCATATGTAGCGAACGGATTGACCTAACCCAAAAATTCCTATTGCATCTGAAAGTAGAAACTCGCCCGATTACAACGGTACGTGTATTTTCCCCCTAGGCCATTCTGGTTAAGCGACTGGAGCAGCAGAATTGCGAAAAATTTGTTACCTTCTCAACCATTTCTTAGCTTCAAACTCCGGTATCTCGCGAACGGATTGACCTAACCCAAAAATTCCTATTGCGTCTGAAAGTAGAAACACGTCCGGTTACAACGGTATGTGTATTTTTTCCCTAGGCCATTCTGGTTAAGCGACTGGAGCAGCAGAAGTGCAAAAAATTTGTTGCCTTCTCAACTATTTCTTAGCTTCAAAGTCCCATATCTCGCGAACGGATAGACCAAACCCAGAAATTCCTGCTGCGTCTGATAGTAGAAACTCGCTCGATTACAACGGTATGTGTATTTTTTCCCTAGGCCATTCTGGTTAAGCGACTGGAGCAGCAGAAGTGCAAAAAATTTGTTGTCTTCTCTACTATTTCTTATCTTCAAACTCCCATATCTCGCGAACGGATTGACAAAACCCGAAAATTCCTGCTGCGTCTGAAAGTAGAAACTCGCCCGATTACAGCGGTATGGGTATTTTTTCCCTAGGACATACTGGTTAAGCGCTTGGAGCAACAGAAGTGCGAAAAATTTGTTACCTTCTCAACCATTTCTTAGCTTCAAACTCCCGTATTTCGCGAACGGATTGACCTAACCCAAAAATTCCTATTGCGTCTGAAAGTAGAAACTCGTCCTCTTACAACGGTATGTGTATTTTCCCCCTAGGCCATTCTGGTTAAGCGACTGGAGCAGCAGAAGTGCAAAAAATTTGTTGGCTTCTCAACCATTTTTTGGCTTCAAACTCCCATATCTTGCGAACGGATTGACCTAACCCAAAAATTCGTACTGCATCTGAAAGTAGAAACTCGCCCGATTACAACGGTATGTGTATTTTTTCCCTAGGCCATTCTGGTTAAGCGTTTGGAGCAGCAGAAGTGCGAAATACTTGTTGCCTTCTCAACCATTTCTTGGCTTCAAACTCCCATTTCTCGCGAACGGATTGACCAATCACAGAAATTCCTGCTGCGTCTGAAAGTAGAAACTCGCTCGATTACAACGGTATGTGTATTTTTTCCCTAGGCCATTCTGGTTAAGCGGTTGGAGCAGCAGAAGTGCGAAAAATTTGTTGTCTTGTCAACCATTTCTTAGCTTCAAACTCCCATACGTCGCGAACGGATTGACCTAATCCAAAAATTCCTATCGCATCTGAAAGTAGAAACTCGCCCGATTACAACGGTATGTGTATTTTACCCCTAGGCTATTCTGGTTAAGCGACTGGAGCAGCAGAAGTGCGAAAAATTTGTTGCCTTCTCAACCATTTCTTAGCTTCAAACTCCCATATGTCAAGAACGGATTGAACTAACCCAAAAATTCGTATTGCATCTGAAAGTAGAAACTCGCCCGATTACAACGGTATGTGTACTTACCCCCTAGGCCATTCTGGTTAAGCGACTGGAGCAGCAGAAGTGCAAAAAATTTGTTGCCTTCTCAACCATTTCTTGGCTTCAAACTCCCATATCTCGCGAACAGATTGACCTAACCCAAAAATTCCTGCTGCGTCTGAAAGTAGAAACTCGCCCGATTAAAACGGTATGTGTATTTTTTCCCTAGGCCATTCTGGTTAAGCCTTTGGAGCAGCAGAATTGCGAAAAATTTGTTGTCTTCTCAACCATTTCTTAGCTTCAAACTCCCATATGTAGCGAACGGATTGACCTAACCCAAAAATTCCTATTGCATCTGAAAGTAGAAACTCGCCCGATTACAACGGTACGTGTATTTTCCCCCTAGGCCATTCTGGTTAAGCGACTGGAGCAGCAGAATTGCGAAAAATTTGTTACCTTCTCAACCATTTCTTAGCTTCAAACTCCGGTATCTCGCGAACGGATTGACCTAACCCAAAAATTCCTATTGCGTCTGAAAGTAGAAACACGTCCGGTTACAACGGTATGTGTATTTTTTCCCTAGGCCATTCTGGTTAAGCGACTGGAGCAGCAGAAGTGCAAAAAATTTGTTGCCTTCTCAACTATTTCTTAGCTTCAAAGTCCCATATCTCGCGAACGGATAGACCAAACCCAGAAATTCCTGCTGCGTCTGATAGTAGAAACTCGCTCGATTACAACGGTATGTGTATTTTTTCCCTAGGCCATTCTGGTTAAGCGACTGGAGCAGCAGAAGTGCAAAAAATTTGTTGTCTTCTCTACTATTTCTTATCTTCAAACTCCCATATCTCGCGAACGGATTGACAAAACCCGAAAATTCCTGCTGCGTCTGAAAGTAGAAACTCGCCCGATTACAGCGGTATGGGTATTTTTTCCCTAGGACATACTGGTTAAGCGCTTGGAGCAACAGAAGTGCGAAAAATTTGTTACCTTCTCAACCATTTCTTAGCTTCAAACTCCCGTATTTCGCGAACGGATTGACCTAACCCAAAAATTCCTATTGCGTCTGAAAGTAGAAACTCGTCCGGTTACAACGGTATGTGTATTTTTTCCCTTGGCCATTCTGGTTAAGCGGTTGGAGCAGCAGAAGTGCAAAAAATTTGTTGCCTTCTCAACCATTTCTTAGCTTCAAACTCCCATATCTCGCGAACGGATTGACCTAACCCAAAAATTCCTATTGCGTCTGAAAGTAGAAACTCGTCCTCTTACAACGGTATGTGTATTTTTTCCCTAGGCCATTCTGGTTAAGCGTTTGGAGCAGCAGAAGTGCGAAATATTTGTTGCCTTCTCAACCATTTCTTGGCTTCAAACTCCCATATCTCGCGAACAGATTGACCTAACCCAAAAATTCCTGCTGCGTCTGAAAGTAGAAACTCGCCCGATTACAACGGTATGTGTATTTTTTCCCTAGGCCATTCTGGTTAAGCGTTTGGAGCAGCAGAATTGCGAAAAATTTGTTGTCTTCTCAACCACTTCTTAGCTTCAAACTCCCATATATCGCGAACGGATTGACCTAACCCAAAAATTCCTATTGCGTCTGAAAGTAGAAACTCGTCCTCTTACAACGGTATGTGTATTTTCCCCCTAGGCCATTCTGGTTAAGCGACTGGAGCAGCAGAAGTGCAAAAAATTTGTTGGCTTCTCAAGCATTTTTTGGCTTCAAACTCCCATATCTTGCGAACGGATTGACCTAACCCAAAAATTCGTATTGCATCTGAAAGTAGAAACTCGCCCGATTACAACGGTATGTGTATTTTCCCCCTAGGCCATTCTGGTTAAGCGACTGGAGCAGCAGAAGTGCGAAAAATTTGTTGCCTTCTCAATCATTTCTTAGCTTCAAACTCCCATATCTCGTTAACGGATTGACCTAACCCAAAAATTCCTATTGCGTCTGAAAGTAGAAACTCGTCCTCTTACAACGGTATGTGTATTTTTTCCCTAGGCCATTCTGGTTAAGAGTTTGGAGCAGCAGAAGGGCGAAATACTTGTTGCCTTCTCAACCATTTCTTGGCTTCAAACTCCCATTTCTCGCGAACGGATTGACCAATCACAGAAATTCCTGCTGCGTCTGAAAGTAGAAACTCGCTCGATTACAACGGTATGTGTATTTTTTCCCTAGGCCATTCTGGTTAAGCGGTTGGAGCAGCAGAAGTGCGAAAAATTTGTTGTCTTGTCAACCATTTCTTAGCTTCAAACTCCCATATCTCGCGAACAGATGGACCTAACCCAAAAATTCCTGCTGCGTCTGAAAGTAGAAACTCGCCCGATTACAACGGTATGTGTATTTTTTCCCTAGGCCATTCTGGTTAAGCGTTTGGAGCAGCAGAATTGCGAAAAATTTGTTGTCTTCTCAACCATTTCTTAGCTTCAAACTCCCATATATCGCGAACGGATTGACCTAACCCAAAAATTCCTATTGCGTCTGAAAGTAGAAACTCGTCCTCTTACAACGGTATGTGTATTTTCCCCCTAGGCCATTCTGGTTAAGCGACTGGAGCAGCAGAAGTGCAAAAAATTTGTTGGCTTCTCAAGCATTTTTTGGCTTCAAACTCCCATATCTTGCGAACGGATTGACCTAACCCAAAAATTCGTATTGCATCTGAAAGTAGAAACTCGCCCGATTACAACGGTATGTGTATTTTCCCCCTAGGCCATTCTGGTTAAGCGACTGGAGCAGCAGAAGTGCGAAAAATTTGTTGCCTTCTCAATCATTTCTTAGCTTCAAACTCCCATATCTCGTTAACGGATTGACCTAACCCAAAAATTCCTATTGCGTCTGAAAGTAGAAACTCGTCCTCTTACAACGGTATGTGTATTTTTTCCCTAGGCCATTCTGGTTAAGAGTTTGGAGCAGCAGAAGTGCGAAATACTTGTTGCCTTCTCAACCATTTCTTGGCTTCAAACTCCCATTTCTCGCGAACGGATTGACCAAACCCAGAAATTCCTGCTGCGTCTGATAGTAGAAACTCGCCCGATTAAAACGGTATGTGTATTTTTTCCCTAGGCCATTCTGGTTAAGCCTTTGGAGCAGCAGAATTGCGAAAAATTTGTTGTCTTCTCAACCATTTCTTAGCTTCAAACTACCATATGTAGCGAACGGATTAACCTAACCCAAAAATTCCTATTGCATCTGAAAGTAGAAACTCGCCCGATTACAACGGTACGTGTATTTTCCCCCTAGGCCATTCTGGTTAAGCGACTGGAGCAGCAGAAGTGCGAAAAATTTGTTACCTTCTCAACCATTTCTTAGCTTCAAACTCCCGAATCTCGCGAACGGATTGACCTAACCCAAAAATTCCTATTGCGTCTGAAAGTAGAAACTCGTCCGGTTACAACGGTATGTGTATTTTTTCCCTTGGCCATTCTGGTTAAGCGATTGGAGCAGCAGAATTGCGATAAATTTGTTACCTTCTCAACCATATCTTAGCTTCAAACTCCCGTATCTCGCGAACGGATTGACATGACCCAAAAATTCCTATTGCGTCTGAAAGTAGAAACTCGTCCGCTTACATCGGTATGTGTATTTTTTCCCTAGGCCAATCTGGTTAAGCGACTGGAGCAGCAGAAGTGCAAAAAATTTGTTGCCTTCTCAACTATTTCTTAGCTTCAAAGTCCCATATCTCGCGAACGGATAGACCAAACCCAGAAATTCCTGCTGCGTCTGAAAGAAGAAACTTTCCCGATTACAACGGTATGTGTATTTTTTCCCTAGGCCAATCTGGTTAAGCGATTCGAGCAGCAGAAGTGCGAAAAATTTGATGCCTCCTCAACCATTTCTTAGCTTCCAACTCCCGTATCTCGCGAACGGATTGACCTAACCCAAAAATTTCTATTGCGTATGAAAGTAGAAACTCGTCCGGTTACAACGGTATGTGTATTTTTTCCCTAGGCCATCCTGTTAAGCGGTTGGAGCAGCAGAAGAGCGAAATATTTGTTGCCTTCTCAACCATTTCTTGGCTTCAAACTCCCATATCTCGCGAACAGATTGACCTAACCCAAAAATTCCTGCTGCGTCTCAAAGTAGAAACGCGCCCGATTACAACGGTATGTGTGTTTTTTCCCTAGGCCATTCTGGTTAAGCGTTTGGAGCAGCTGAATTGCGAAAAATTTGTTGTCTTCACAACTATTTCTTAGCTTCAAACACCCATATCTCGCGAACGGATTGACAAAACCCGAAAATTCCTGCTGCGTCTGAAAGTAGAAACTCGCCCGATTACAGCGGTATGGGTATTTTCCCCTAGGCCATACTGGTTAAGCGTTTGGAGCAACAGAAGTGCGAAAAATTTGTTACCTTCTCAACCATTTCTTAGCTTCAAACTCCCATATATCGCGAACGGATTGACCTAACTCAAAAATTCCTATTGCATCTGAAAGTAGAAACTCGCCCGATTACAACGGTATGTGTATTTTCCCCCTAGGCCATTCTGGTTAAGCGACTGGAGCAGCAGAAGTGCAAAAAATTTGTTGCCTTCTCAACCATTTTTTGGCTTCAAACTCCCATATCTTGCGAACGGATTGACCTAACCCAAAAATTCCTATTGCATCTGAAAGTAGAAACTCGCCCGATTACAACGGTATGTGTATTTCCCCCCTAGGCCATTCTGGCTAAGCGTTTGGAGCAGCAGAAGTGCGAAATAATTGTTGCCTTCTCAACCATTTCTTGGCTGCAAACTCCCATATCTCGCGAACGGATTGACCAATCACAGAAATTCCTGTTGCGTCTGAAAGTAGAAACTCGCTCGATTACAACGGTATGTGTATTTTCTCCCTTGGCCATTCTGGTTAAGCGGTTGGAGCAGCAGAAGTGCGAAAAATTTGTTGTCTTGTCAACCATTTCTTAGCTTCAAACTCCCATACGTCGCGAACGGATTGACCTAATCCAAAAATTCCTATCGCATCTGAAAGTAGAAACTCGCCCGATTACAACGGTATGTGTATTTTACCCCTAGGCTATTCTGGTTAAGCGACTGGAGCAGCAGAAGTGCGAAAAATTTGTTGCCTTCTCAACCATTTCTTAGCTTCAAACTCCCATATGTCAAGAACGGATTGAACTAACCCAAAAATTCGTATTGCATCTGAAAGTAGAAACTCGCCCGATTACAACGGTATGTGTACTTACCCCCTAGGCCATTCTGGTTAAGCGACTGGAGCAGCAGAATTGCGAAAAATTTGTTACCTTCTCAACCATTTCTTAGCTTCAAACTCCGGTATCTCGCGAACGGATTGACCTAACCCAAAAATTCCTATTGCGTCTGAAAGTAGAAACACGTCCGGTTACAACGGTATGTGTATTTTTTCCCTAGGCCATTCTGGTTAAGCGACTGGAGCAGCAGAAGTGCAAAAAATTTGTTGCCTTCTCAACTATTTCTTAGCTTCAAAGTCCCATATCTCGCGAACGGATAGACCAAACCCAGAAATTCCTGCTGCGTCTGATAGTAGAAACTCGCTCGATTACAACGGTATGTGTATTTTTTCCCTAGGCCATTCTGGTTAAGCGACTGGAGCAGCAGAAGTGCAAAAAATTTGTTGTCTTCTCTACTATTTCTTATCTTCAAACTCCCATATCTCGCGAACGGATTGACAAAACCCGAAAATTCCTGCTGCGTCTGAAAGTAGAAACTCGCCCGATTACAGCGGTATGGGTATTTTTTCCCTAGGACATACTGGTTAAGCGCTTGGAGCAACAGAAGTGCGAAAAATTTGTTACCTTCTCAACCATTTCTTAGCTTCAAACTCCCGTATTTCGCGAACGGATTGACCTAACCCAAAAATTCCTATTGCGTCTGAAAGTAGAAACTCGTCCGGTTACAACGGTATGTGTATTTTTTCCCTTGGCCATTCTGGTTAAGCGGTTGGAGCAGCAGAAGTGCAAAAAATTTGTTGCCTTCTCAACCATTTCTTAGCTTCAAACTCCCATATCTCGCGAACGGATTGACCTAACCCAAAAATTCCTATTGCGTCTGAAAGTAGAAACTCGTCCTCTTACAACGGTATGTGTATTTTTTCCCTAGGCCATTCTGGTTAAGCGTTTGGAGCAGCAGAAGTGCGAAATATTTGTTGCCTTCTCAACCATTTCTTGGCTTCAAACTCCCATATCTCGCGAACAGATTGACCTAACCCAAAAATTCCTGCTGCGTCTGAAAGTAGAAACTCGCCCGATTACAACGGTATGTGTATTTTTTCCCTAGGCCATTCTGGTTAAGCGTTTGGAGCAGCAGAATTGCGAAAAATTTGTTGTCTTCTCAACCACTTCTTAGCTTCAAACTCCCATATATCGCGAACGGATTGACCTAACCCAAAAATTCCTATTGCGTCTGAAAGTAGAAACTCGTCCTCTTACAACGGTATGTGTATTTTCCCCCTAGGCCATTCTGGTTAAGCGACTGGAGCAGCAGAAGTGCAAAAAATTTGTTGGCTTCTCAAGCATTTTTTGGCTTCAAACTCCCATATCTTGCGAACGGATTGACCTAACCCAAAAATTCGTATTGCATCTGAAAGTAGAAACTCGCCCGATTACAACGGTATGTGTATTTTCCCCCTAGGCCATTCTGGTTAAGCGACTGGAGCAGCAGAAGTGCGAAAAATTTGTTGCCTTCTCAATCATTTCTTAGCTTCAAACTCCCATATCTCGTTAACGGATTGACCTAACCCAAAAATTCCTATTGCGTCTGAAAGTAGAAACTCGTCCTCTTACAACGGTATGTGTATTTTTTCCCTAGGCCATTCTGGTTAAGAGTTTGGAGCAGCAGAAGGGCGAAATACTTGTTGCCTTCTCAACCATTTCTTGGCTTCAAACTCCCATTTCTCGCGAACGGATTGACCAATCACAGAAATTCCTGCTGCGTCTGAAAGTAGAAACTCGCTCGATTACAACGGTATGTGTATTTTTTCCCTAGGCCATTCTGGTTAAGCGGTTGGAGCAGCAGAAGTGCGAAAAATTTGTTGTCTTGTCAACCATTTCTTAGCTTCAAACTCCCATATCTCGCGAACAGATGGACCTAACCCAAAAATTCCTGCTGCGTCTGAAAGTAGAAACTCGCCCGATTACAACGGTATGTGTATTTTTTCCCTAGGCCATTCTGGTTAAGCGTTTGGAGCAGCAGAATTGCGAAAAATTTGTTGTCTTCTCAACCATTTCTTAGCTTCAAACTCCCATATATCGCGAACGGATTGACCTAACCCAAAAATTCCTATTGCGTCTGAAAGTAGAAACTCGTCCTCTTACAACGGTATGTGTATTTTCCCCCTAGGCCATTCTGGTTAAGCGACTGGAGCAGCAGAAGTGCAAAAAATTTGTTGGCTTCTCAAGCATTTTTTGGCTTCAAACTCCCATATCTTGCGAACGGATTGACCTAACCCAAAAATTCGTATTGCATCTGAAAGTAGAAACTCGCCCGATTACAACGGTATGTGTATTTTCCCCCTAGGCCATTCTGGTTAAGCGACTGGAGCAGCAGAAGTGCGAAAAATTTGTTGCCTTCTCAATCATTTCTTAGCTTCAAACTCCCATATCTCGTTAACGGATTGACCTAACCCAAAAATTCCTATTGCGTCTGAAAGTAGAAACTCGTCCTCTTACAACGGTATGTGTATTTTTTCCCTAGGCCATTCTGGTTAAGAGTTTGGAGCAGCAGAAGTGCGAAATACTTGTTGCCTTCTCAACCATTTCTTGGCTTCAAACTCCCATTTCTCGCGAACGGATTGACCAAACCCAGAAATTCCTGCTGCGTCTGATAGTAGAAACTCGCCCGATTAAAACGGTATGTGTATTTTTTCCCTAGGCCATTCTGGTTAAGCCTTTGGAGCAGCAGAATTGCGAAAAATTTGTTGTCTTCTCAACCATTTCTTAGCTTCAAACTACCATATGTAGCGAACGGATTAACCTAACCCAAAAATTCCTATTGCATCTGAAAGTAGAAACTCGCCCGATTACAACGGTACGTGTATTTTCCCCCTAGGCCATTCTGGTTAAGCGACTGGAGCAGCAGAAGTGCGAAAAATTTGTTACCTTCTCAACCATTTCTTAGCTTCAAACTCCCGAATCTCGCGAACGGATTGACCTAACCCAAAAATTCCTATTGCGTCTGAAAGTAGAAACTCGTCCGGTTACAACGGTATGTGTATTTTTTCCCTTGGCCATTCTGGTTAAGCGATTGGAGCAGCAGAATTGCGATAAATTTGTTACCTTCTCAACCATATCTTAGCTTCAAACTCCCGTATCTCGCGAACGGATTGACATGACCCAAAAATTCCTATTGCGTCTGAAAGTAGAAACTCGTCCGCTTACATCGGTATGTGTATTTTTTCCCTAGGCCAATCTGGTTAAGCGACTGGAGCAGCAGAAGTGCAAAAAATTTGTTGCCTTCTCAACTATTTCTTAGCTTCAAAGTCCCATATCTCGCGAACGGATAGACCAAACCCAGAAATTCCTGCTGCGTCTGAAAGAAGAAACTTTCCCGATTACAACGGTATGTGTATTTTTTCCCTAGGCCAATCTGGTTAAGCGATTCGAGCAGCAGAAGTGCGAAAAATTTGATGCCTCCTCAACCATTTCTTAGCTTCCAACTCCCGTATCTCGCGAACGGATTGACCTAACCCAAAAATTTCTATTGCGTATGAAAGTAGAAACTCGTCCGGTTACAACGGTATGTGTATTTTTTCCCTAGGCCATCCTGTTAAGCGGTTGGAGCAGCAGAAGAGCGAAATATTTGTTGCCTTCTCAACCATTTCTTGGCTTCAAACTCCCATATCTCGCGAACAGATTGACCTAACCCAAAAATTCCTGCTGCGTCTCAAAGTAGAAACGCGCCCGATTACAACGGTATGTGTGTTTTTTCCCTAGGCCATTCTGGTTAAGCGTTTGGAGCAGCTGAATTGCGAAAAATTTGTTGTCTTCTCAACTATTTCTTAGCTTCAAACACCCATATCTCGCGAACGGATTGACAAAACCCGAAAATTCCTGCTGCGTCTGAAAGTAGAAACTCGCCCGATTACAGCGGTATGGGTATTTTCCCCTAGGCCATACTGGTTAAGCGTTTGGAGCAACAGAAGTGCGAAAAATTTGTTACCTTCTCAACCATTTCTTAGCTTCAAACTCCCATATATCGCGAACGGATTGACCTAACTCAAAAATTCCTATTGCATCTGAAAGTAGAAACTCGCCCGATTACAACGGTATGTGTATTTTCCCCCTAGGCCATTCTGGTTAAGCGACTGGAGCAGCAGAAGTGCAAAAAATTTGTTGCCTTCTCAACCATTTTTTGGCTTCAAACTCCCATATCTTGCGAACGGATTGACCTAACCCAAAAATTCCTATTGCATCTGAAAGTAGAAACTCGCCCGATTACAACGGTATGTGTATTTCCCCCCTAGGCCATTCTGGCTAAGCGTTTGGAGCAGCAGAAGTGCGAAATAATTGTTGCCTTCTCAACCATTTCTTGGCTGCAAACTCCCATATCTCGCGAACGGATTGACCAATCACAGAAATTCCTGATGCGTCTGAAAGTAGAAACTCGCTCGATTACAACGGTATGTGTATTTTCTCCCTAGGCCATTCTGGTTAAGCGGTTGGAGCAGCAGAAGTGCGAAAAATTTGTTGTCTTGTCAACCATTTCTTAGCTTCAAAGTCCCATATCTCGCGAACGAATAGACCAAACCCAGAAATTCTTGCTGCTTCTGAAAGTAGAAGCTCGCCCGATTACAACGGTATGTGTATTTTCTCCCTAGACCATTCTGGTTAAGCGGTTGGAGCAGCAGAAGTGCGAAAAATTTGTTGTCTTGTCAACCATTTCTTAGCTTCAAACTCCCATATGTCGCGAACGGATTGACCTAACCCAAAAATTCGTATTGCATCTGAAAGTAGAAACTCGCCCGATTACGACGGTATGTGTATTTACCCCCTAGGCCATTCTGGTTAAGCGACTGGAGCAGCAGAAGTGCAAAAAATTTGTTGCCTTCTCAACCATTTCTTGGCTTCAAACTCCCATACCTCGCGAACAGATTGACCTAACCCAAAAATTCCTGCTGCGTCTGAAAGTAGAAACTCGCCCGATTACAACGGTATGTGTATTTTTTCCCTAGGCCATTCTGGTTAAGCCTTTGGAGCAGCAGAATTGCGAAAAATTTGTTGTCTTCTCAACCATTTCTTAGCTTCAAACTCCCATATGTAGCGAACGGATTGACCTAACCCAAAAATTCCTATTGCATCTGAAAGTAGAAACTCGCCCGATTACAAAGGTACGTGTATTTTCCCCCTAGGCCATTCTGGTTAAGCGCTTGGAGCAACAGAAGTGCGAAAAATTTGTTACCTTCTCAACCATTTCTTAGCTTCAAACTCCCGTATTTCGCGAACGGATTGACCTAACCCAAAAATTCCTATTGCGTCTGAAAGTAGAAACTCGTCCGGTTACAACGGTATTTGTATTTTTTCCCTAGGCCATTCTGGTTAAGCGTTTGGAGCAGCAGAAGTGCGAAATATTTGTTGCCTTCTCAACCATTTCTTAGCTTCAAACTCCCGTATTTCGCGAACGGATTGACCTAACCCAAAAATTCCTATTGCGTCTGAAAGTAGAAACTCGTCCTCTTACAACGGTATGTGTATTTTCCCCCTAGGCCATTCTGGTTAAGCGACTGGAGCAGCAGAAGTGCAAAAAATTTGTTGGCTTCTCAACCATTTTTTGGCTTCAAACTCCCATATCTTGCGAACGGATTGACCTAACCCAAAAATTCGTATTGCATCTGAAAGTAGAAACTCGCCCGATTACAACGGTATGTGTATTTTCCCCCTAGGCCATTCTGGTTAAGCGACTGGAGCAGCAGAAGTGCGAAAAATTTGTTGCCTTCTCAATCATTTCTTAGCTTCAAACTCCCATATCTCGTTAACGGATTGACCTAACCCAAAAATTCCTATTGCGTCTGAAAGTAGAAACTCGTCCTCTTACAACGGTATGTGTATTTTCCCCCTAGGCCATTCTGGTTAAGCGACTGGAGCAGCAGAAGTGCAAAAAATTTGTTGGCTTCTCAACCATTTTTTGGCTTCAAACTCCCATATCTTGCGAACGGATTGACCTAACCCAAAAATTCGTATTGCATCTGAAAGTAGAAACTCGCCCGATTACAACGGTATGTGTATTTTTTCCCTAGGCCATTCTGGTTAAGCGTTTGGAGCAGCAGAAGTGCGAAATACTTGTTGCCTTCTCAACCATTTCTTGGCTTCAAACTCCCATTTCTCGCGAACGGATTGACAAATCACAGAAATTCCTGCTGCGTCTGAAAGTAGAAACTCGCTCGATTACAACGGTATGTGTATTTTTTCCCTAGGCCATTCTGGTTGAGCGGTTGGAGCAGCAGAAGTGCGAAAAATTTGTTGTCTTGTCAACCATTTCTTAGCTTCAAACTCCCATATGTCGCGAACGGATTGACCTAACCCAAAAATTCCTATCGCATCTGAAAGTAGAAACTCGCCCGATTACAACGGTATGTGTATTTTACCCCTAGGCTATTCTGGTTAAGCGACTGGAGCAGCAGAAGTGCGAAAAATTTGTTGCCTTCTCAACCATTTCTTAGCTTCAAACTCCCATATGTCGCGAACGGATTGAACTAACCCAAAAATTCGTATTGCATCTGAAAGTAGAAACTCGCCCGATTACAACGGTATGTGTACTTACCCCCTAGGCCATTCTGGTTAAGTGACTGGAGCAGCAGAAGTGCAAAAAATTTGTTGCCTTCTCAACCATTTCTTGGCTTCAAACTCCCATATCTCGCGAACAGATTGACCTAACCCAAAAATTCCTGCTGCGTCTGAAAGTAGAAACTCGCCCGATTAAAACGGTATGTGTATTTTTTCCCTAGGCCATTCTGGTTAAGCCTTTGGAGCAGCAGAAGTGCAAAAAATTTGTTGCCTTCTCAACTATTTCTTAGCTTCAAAGTCCCATATCTCGCGAACGGATAGACCAAACCCAGAAATTCCTGCTGCGTCTGATAGTAGAAACTCGCCCGATTAAAACGGTATGTGTATTTTTTCCCTAGGCCATTCTGGTTAAGCCTTTGGAGCAGCAGAATTGCGAAAAATTTGTTGTCTTCTCAACCATTTCTTAGCTTCAAACTACCATATGTAGCGAACGGATTAACCTAACCCAAAAATTCCTATTGCATCTGAAAGTAGAAACTCGCCCGATTACAACGGTACGTGTATTTTCCCCCTAGGCCATTCTGGTTAAGCGACTGGAGCAGCAGAAGTGCGAAAAATTTGTTACCTTCTCAACCATTTCTTAGCTTCAAACTCCCGAATCTCGCGAACGGATTGACCTAACCCAAAAATTCCTATTGCGTCTGAAATTAGAAACTCGTCCGGTTACAACGGTATGTGTATTTTTTCCCTTGGCCATTCTGGTTAAGCGATTGGAGCAGCAGAAGTGCGATAAATTTGTTACCTTCTCAACCATTTCTTAGCTTCAAACTCCCGTATCTCCCGAACGGATTGACATGACCCAAAAATTCCTATTGCGTCTGAAAGTAGAAACTCGTCCGCTTACAACGGTATGTGTATTTTTTCCCTAGGCCAATCTGGTTAAGCGACTGGAGCAGCAGAAGTGCAAAAATTTGTTGCCTTCTCAACTATTTCTTAGCTTCAAAGTCCCATATCTCGCGAACGGATAGACCAAACCCAGAAATTCCTGCTGCGTCTGAAAGAAGAAACTTGCCCGATTACAACGGTATGTGTATTTTTTCCCTAGGCCAAGCTGTTTAAGCGATTCGAGCAGCAGAAGTGCGAAAAATTTGATGCCTCCTCAACCATTTCTTAGCTTCGAACTCCCGTATCTCGCGAACGGATTGACCTAACCCAAAAATTGCTATTGCGTATGAAAGTAGAAACTCGTCCGGTTACAACGGTATGTGTATTTTTTCCCTAGGCCATTCTGGTTAAGCGGTTGGAGCAGCAGAAGAGCGAAATATTTGTTGCCTTCTCAACCATTTCTTGGCTTCAAACTCCCATATCTCGCGAACAGATTGACCTAACCCAAAAATTCCTGCTGCGTCTCAAAGTAGAAACTCGCCCGATTACAACGGTATGTGTGTTTTTTCCCTAGGCCATTCTGGTTAAGCGTTTGGAGCAGCAGAATTGCGAAAAATTTGTTGTCTTCTCAACTATTTCTTAGCTTCAAACTCCCATATCTCGCGAACGGATTGACAAAACCCGAAAATGCCTGCTGCGTCTGAAAGTAGAAACTCGCCCGATTACAGCGGTATGGGTATTCTTCCCCTAGGCCATAGTGGTTAAGCGTTTGGAGCAACAGAAGTGCGAAAAATTTGTTACCTTCTCAACCATTTCTTAGCTTCAAACTCCCATATATCGCGAACGGATTGACCTAACCCAAAAATTCCTATTGCGTCTGAAAGTAGAAACTCGTCCTCTTACAACGGTATGTGTATTTTCCCCCTAGGCCATTCTAGTTAAGCGACTGGAGCAGCAGAAGTGCAAAAAATTTGTTGCCTTCTCAACCATTTTTTGGCTTCAAACTCCCATATATTGCGAACGGATTGACCTAACCCAAAAATTCCTATTGCATCTGAAAGTAGAAACTCGCCCGATTACAACGGTATGTGTACTTCCCCCCTAGGCCATTCTGGCTAAGCGTTTGGAGCAGCAGAAGTGCGAATTATTTGTTGCCTTCTCAAGCATTTCTTGGCTGCAAACTCCCATATCTCGCGAACGGATTGACCAATCACAGAAATTCCTGCTGCGTCTGAAAGTAGAAACTCGCTCGATTACAACGGTATGTGTATTTTCTCCCTAGGCCATTCTGGTTAAGCGGTTGGAGCAGCAGAATTGCGAAAAATTTGTTGTCTTCTCAACCATTTCTTAGCTTCAAACTCCCATATGTAGCGAACGGATTGACCTAACCCAAAAATTCCTATTGCGTCTGAAAGTAGAAACTCGTCCGGTTACAACGGTATGTGTATTTTTTCCCTAGGCCATTCTGGTTAAGCCTTTGGAGCAGCAGAATTGCGAAAAATTTGTTGTCTTCTCAACCATTTCTTAGCTTCAAACTCCCATATCTCGCGAACGGATAGACCAAACCCAGAAATTCCTGCTGCGTCTGATAGTAGAAACTCGCCCGATTAAAACGGTATGTGTATTTTTTCCCTAGGCTATTCTGGTTAAGCCTTTGGAGCAGCAGAATTGCGAAAAATTTGTTGTCTTCTCAACCATTTCTTAGCTTCAAACTACCATATGTATCGAACGGATTAACCTAACCCAAAAATTCCTATTGCATCTGAAAGTAGAAACTCGCCCGATTACAACGGTACGTGTATTTTCCCCCTAGGCCATTCTGGTTAAGCGACTGGAGCAGCAGAAGTGCGAAAAATTTGTTACCTTCTCAACCATTTCTTAGCTTCAAACTCCCGTATCTCGCGAACGGATTGACATGACCCAAAAATTCCTATTGCGTCTGAAAGTAGAAACTCGTCCGGTTACAAGGGTATGTGTATTTTTTCCCTAGGCTATTCTGGTTAAGCGACTGGAGCAGCAGAAGTGCGAAAAATTTGTTGCCTTCTCAACCATTTCTTAGCTTCAAACTCCCATATGTCGCGAACGGATTGACCTAACCCAAAAATTCGTATTGCATCTGAAAGTAGAAACTCGCCCGATTACAACGGTATGTGTACTTACCCCCTAGGCCATTCTGGTTAAGCGACTGGAGCAGCAGAAGTGCAAAAAATTTGTTGCCTTCTCAACCATTCCTTGGCTTCAAACTCCCATATCTCGCGAACAGATTGACCTAACCCAAAAATTCCTGCTGCGTCTGAAAGTAGAAACTCGCCCGATCAAAACGGTATGTGTATTTTTTCCCTAGGCCATTCTGGTTAAGCCTTTGGAGCAGCAGAATTGCGAAAAATTTGTTGTCTTCTCAACCATTTCTTAGCTTCAAACTCCCATCTGTAGCGAACGGATTGACCTAACCCAAAAATTCCTATTGCATCTGAAAGTAGAAACTCGCCCGATTACAACGGTACGTGTATTTTCCCCCTAGGCCATTCTGGTTAAGCGACTGGAGCAGCAGAATTGCGAAAAATTTGTTACCTTCTCAACCATTTCTTAGCTTCAAACTCCCGTATCTCGCGAACGGATTGACCTAACCCAAAAATTCCTATTGCGTCTGAAAGTAGAAACTCGTCCGGTTACAACGGTATGTGTATTTTTTCCCTAGGCCATTCTGGTTAAGCGACTGGAGCAGCAGAAGTGCAAAAAATTTGTTTCCTTCTCAACTATTTCTTAGCTTCAAAGTCCCATATCTCGCGAACGGATAGGCCAAACCCAGAAATTCCTGCTGCGTCTGATAGTAGAAACTCGCCCGATTAAAACGGTATGTGTATTTTTTCCCTAGGCCATTCTGGTTAAGCCTTTGGAGCAGCAGAATTGCGAAAAATTTGTTGTCTTCTCAACCATTTCTTAGCTTCAAACTACCATATGTAGCGAACGGATTAACCTAACCCAAAAATTCCTATTGCATCTGAAAGTAGAAACTCGCCCGATTACAACGGTACGTGTATTTTCCCCCTAGGCCATTCTGGTTAAGCGACTGGAGCAGCAGAAGTGCGAAAAATTTGTTACCTTCTCAACCATTTCTTAGCTTCAAACTCCCGAATCTCGCGAACGGATTGACCTAACCCAAAAATTCCTATTGCGTCTGAAATTAGAAACTCGTCCGGTTACAACGGTATGTGTATTTTTTCCCTTGGCCATTCTGGTTAAGCGATTGGAGCAGCAGAAGTGCGATAAATTTGTTACCTTCTCAACCATTTCTTAGCTTCAAACTCCCGTATCTCGCGAACGGATTGACATGACCCAAAAATTCCTATTGCGTCTGAAAGTAGAAACTCGTCCGCTTACAACGGTATGTGTATTTTTTCCCTAGGCCAATCTGGTTAAGCGACTGGAGCAGCAGAAGTGCAAAAATTTGTTGCCTTCTCAACTATTTCTTAGCTTCAAAGTCCCATATCTCGCGAACGGATAGACCAAACCCAGAAATTCCTGCTGCATCTGAAAGAAGAAACTTGCCCGATTACAACGGTATGTGTATTTTTTCCCTAGGCCAAGCTGTTTAAGCGATTCGAGCAGCAGAAGTGCGAAAAATTTGATGCCTCCTCAACCATTTCTTAGCTTCGAACTCCCGTATCTCGCGAACGGATTGACCTAACCCAAAAATTGCTATTGCGTATGAAAGTAGAAACTCGTCCGGTTACAACGGTATGTGTATTTTTTCCCTAGGCCATTCTGGTTAAGCGGTTGGAGCAGCAGAAGAGCGAAATATTTGTTGCCTTCTCAACCATTTCTTGGCTTCAAACTCCCATATCTCGCGAACAGATTGACCTAACCCAAAAATTCCTGCTGCGTCTCAAAGTAGAAACTCGCCCGATTACAACGGTATGTGTGTTTTTTCCCTAGGCCATTCTGGTTAAGCGTTTGGAGCAGCAGAATTGCGAAAAATTTGTTGTCTTCCCAACTATTTCTTAGCTTCAAACTCCCATATCTCGCGAACGGATTGACAAAACCCGAAAATTCCTGCTGCGTCTGAAAGTAGAAACTCGCCCGATTACAGCGGTATGGGTATTCTTCCCCTAGGCCATACTGGTTAAGCGTTTGGAGCAACAGAAGTGCGAAAAATTTGTTACCTTCTCAACCATTTCTTAGCTTCAAACTCCCATATATCGCGAACGGATTGACCTAACCCAAAAATTCCTATTGCGTCTGAAAGTAGAAACTCGTCCTCTTACAACGGTATGTGTATTTTTTCCCTAGGCCATTCTGGTTAAGCCTTTGGAGCAGCAGAATTGCGAAAAATTTGTTGTCTTCTCAACCATTTCTTAGCTTCAAACTCCCATATCTCGCGAACGGATAGACCAAACCCAGAAATTCCTGCTGCGTCTGATAGTAGAAACTCGCCCGGTTACAACGGTATGTGTATTTTTTCCCTTGGCCATTCTGGTTAAGCGGTTGGAGCAGCAGAATTGCGAAAAATTTGTTGTCTTCTCAACCATTTCTTAGCTTCAAACTCCCATATGTAGCGAACGGATTGACCTAACCCAAAAATTCCTATTGCGTCTGAAAGTAGAAACTCGTCCTCTTACAACGGTATGTGTATTTTTTCCCTAGGCCATTCTGGTTAAGCCTTTGGAGCAGCAGAATTGCGAAAAATTTGTTGTCTTCTCAACCATTTCTTAGCTTCAAACTCCCATATCTCGCGAACGGATAGACCAAACCCAGAAATTCCTGCTGCGTCTGATAGTAGAAACTCGCCCGGTTACAACGGTATGTGTATTTTTTCCCTTGGCCATTCTGGTTAAGCGGTTGGAGCAGCAGAATTGCGAAAAATTTGTTGTCTTCTCAACCATTTCTTAGCTTCAAACTCCCATATGTAGCGAACGGATTGACCTAACCCAAAAATTCCTATTGCGTCTGAAAGTAGAAACTCGTCCTCTTACAACGGTATGTGTATTTTTTCCCTAGGCTATTCTGGTTAAGCCTTTGGAGCAGCAGAATTGCGAAAAATTTGTTGTCTTCTCAACCATTTCTTAGCTTCAAACTACCATATGTAGCGAACGGATTAACCTAACCCAAAAATTCCTATTGCATCTGAAAGTAGAAACTCGCCCGATTACAACGGTACGTGTATTTTCCCCCTAGGCCATTCTGGTTAAGCGACTGGAGCAGCAGAAGTGCGAAAAATTTGTTACCTTCTCAACCATTTCTTAGCTTCAAACTCCCGTATCTCGTGAACGGATTGACCTAACCCAAAAATTCCTATTGCGTCTGAAAGTAGAAACTCGTCCGGTTACAACGGTATGTGTATTTTTTCCCTTGGCCATTCTGGTTAAGCGGTTGGAGCAGCAGAAGTGCGATAAATTTGTTACCTTCTCAACCATTTCTTAGCTTCAAACTCCCGTATCTCGCGAACGGATTGACATGACCCAAAAATTCCTATTGCGTCTGAAAGTAGAAACTCGTCCGGTTACAACGGTATGTGTATTTTTTCCCTAGGCCAATCTGGTTAAGCGACTGGAACAGCAGAAGTGCAAAAAATTTGTTGCCTTCTCAACTATTTCTTAGCTTCAAAGTCCCATATCTCGCGAACGGATAGACCAAACCCAGAAATTCCTGCTGCGTCTGAAAGAAGAAACTTTCCCGATTACAACGGTGTGTGTATTTTTTCCCTAGGCCAATCTGGTTAAGCGATTCGAGCAGCAGAAGTGCGAAAAATTTGATGCCTCCTCAACCATTTCTTAGCTTCAAACTCCCGTATCTCGCGAACGGATTGACCTAACCCAAAAATTGCTATTGCGTATGAAACTAGAAACTCGTCCGGTTACAACGGTATGTGTATTTTTTCCCTAGGCCATTCTGGTTAAGCGGTTGGAGCAGCAGAAGAGCGAAATATTTGTTGCCTTCTCAACCATTTCTTGGCTTCAAACTCCCATATCTCGCGAACAGATTGACCTAACCCAAAAATTCCTGCTGCGTCTCAAAGTAGAAACTCGCCCGATTACAACGGTATGTGTGTTTTTTCCCTAGGCCATTCTGGTTAAGCGTTTGGAGCAGCAGAATTGCGAAAAATTTGTTGTCTTCTCAACTATTTCTTAGCTTCAAACACCCATATCTCGCGAACGGATTGACAAAACCCGAAAATTCCTGCTGCGTCTGAAAGTAGAAACTCGCCCGATTACAGCGGTATGGGTATTTTTCCCCTAGGCCATACTGGTTAAGCGTTTGGAGCAACAGAAGTGCGAAAAATTTGTTACCTTCTCAACCATTTCTTAGATTCAAACTCCCATATATCGCGAACGGATTGACCTAACTCAAAAATTCCTATTGCATCTGAAAGTAGAAACTCGCCCGATTACAACGGTATGTGTATTTTCCCCCTAGGCCATTCTGGCTAAGCGTTTGGAGCAGCAGAAGTGCGAAATATTTGTTGCCTTCTCAACCATTTCTTAGCTTCAAACTCCCATATATCGCGAACTGATTGACCTACCTCAAAAATTCCTATTGCTTCTGAAAGTAGAAACTCGCCCGATTACAACGGTATGTGTATTTTTCCCATAGGCCATTCTGGTTAAGCATTTGGAGCAGCAGAAGTGCGAAAAATTTGTTGTCCTCTCAACTATTTCTTAGCTTCAAAGTCCCATATCTCGCGAACGGATAGAACAAACCCAGAAATTCTTGCTGCTTCTGAAAGTAGAAGCTTGCCCGATTACAACGGTATGTTTATTTTTTCCCTAGGACAATCTGGTTAAGCGATTCGAGCAGCAGAAGTGCGAAAAATTTGATGCCTTCTCAACCATTTCTTAGCTTCAAACTCCCGTATCTCGCGAACGGATTGACCTAACCCAAAAATTCCTATTGCGTCTGAAAGTAGAAACTCGTCCGGTTACAACGGTATGTGTGTTTTTTCACTAGGCCATTCTGGTTAAGCGTTTGGAGCAGCAGAATTGCGAAAAATTTGTTGTCTTCTCAACTATTTCTTAGCTTCAAACTCCCATATCTCGCGAACGGATTGACAAAACCCGAAAATTCCCGCTGCGTCTGAAAGTAGAAACTCGCCCGATTACAACGGTACGTGTATTTTCCCCCTAGGCCATTCTGGTTAAACGACTGGAGCAGCAGAAGTGCGAAAAATTTGTTACCTTCTCAAGCATTTCTTAGCTTCAAACTCCCGCATCTCGCGAACGGATTGACCTAACCCAAAAATTCCTATTGCGTCTGAAAGTAGAAACTCGTCCTCTTACAACGGTATGTGTATTTTTTCCCTAGGCCATTCTGGTTAAGCGTTTGGAGCAGCAGAAGTGCGAAATATTTGTTGTCTTCTCAACCATTTCTTGGCTTCAAACTCCCATATCTCGCGAACAGATTGACCTAACCCAAAAATTCCTGCTGCGTCTGAAAGTAGAAACTCGCCCGATTACAACGGTATGTGTATTTTTTCCCTAGGCCATTCTGGTTAAGCGTTTGGAGCAGCAGAATTGCGAAAAATTTGTTGTCTTCTAAACCATTTCTTAGCTTCAAACTCCCATATATCGCGAACGGATTGACCTAACCCAAAAATTCCTATTGCGTCTGAAAGTAGAAACTCGTCCTCTTACAACGGTATGTGTATTTTCCCCCTAGGCCATTCTGGTTAAGCGACTGGAGCAGCAGAAGTGCAAAAAATTTGTTGGCTTCTCAACCATTTTTTGGCTTCAAACTCCCATATCTTGCGAACGGATTGACCTAACCCAAAAATTCGTATTGCATCTGAAAGTAGAAACTCGCCCGATTACAACGGTATGTGTATTTTCCCCCTAGGCCATTCTGGTTAAGCGACTGGAGCAGCAGAAGTGCGAAAAATTTGTTGCCTTCTCAATCATTTCTTAGCTTCAAACTCCCATATCTCGTTAACGGATTGACCTAACCCAAAAATTCCTATTGCGTCTGAAAGTAGAAACTCGTCCTCTTACAACGGTATGTGTATTTTCCCCCTAGGCCATTCTGGTTAAGCGACTGGAGCAGCAGAAGTGCAAAAAATTTGTTGGCTTCTCAACCATTTTTTGGCTTCAAACTCCCATATCTTGCGAACGGATTGACCTAACCCAAAAATTCGTATTGCATCTGAAAGTAGAAACTCGCCCGATTACAACGGTATGTGTATTTTTTCCCTAGGCCATTCTGGTTAAGCGTTTGGAGCAGCAGAAGTGCGAAATACTTGTTGCCTTCTCAACCATTTCTTGGCTTCAAACTCCCATTTCTCGCGAACGGATTGACAAATCACAGAAATTCCTGCTGCGTCTGAAAGTAGAAACTCGCCCGATTACAACGGTATGTGTACTTACCCCCTAGGCCATTCTGGTTAAGTGACTGGAGCAGCAGAAGTGCAAAAAATTTGTTGCCTTCTCAACCATTTCTTAGCTTCAAACTCCCATATGTCGCGAACGGATTGAACCAACCCAAAAATTCGTATTGCATCTGAAAGTAGAAACTCGCCCGATTACAACGGTATGTGTACTTACCCCCTAGGCCATTCTGGTTAAGTGACTGGAGCAGCAGAAGTGCAAAAAATTTGTTGCCTTCTCAACCATTTCTTGGCTTCAAACTCCCATATCTCGCGAACAGATTGACCTAACCCAAAAATTCCTGCTGCGTCTGAAAGTAGAATCTCGCCCGATTAAAACGGTATGTGTATTTTTTCCCTAGGCCATTCTGGTTAAGCCTTTGGAGCAGCAGAATTGCGAAAAATTTGTTGTCTTCTCAACCATTTCTTGGCTTCAAACTCCCATATGTAGCGAACGGATTGACCTAACCCAAAAATTCCTATTGCATCTGAAAGTAGAAACTCGCCCGATTACAACGGTACGTGTATTTTCCCCCTAGGCCATTCTGGTTAAGCGACTGGAGCAGCAGAATTGCGAAAAATTTGTTACCTTCTCAACCATTTCTTAGCTTCAAACTCCCGTATCTCGCGAACGGATTGACCTAACCCAAAAATTCCTATTGCGTCTGAAAGTAGAAACTCGTCCGGTTACAACGGTATGTGTATTTTTTCCCTTGGCCATTCTGGTTAAGCGATTGGAGCAGCAGAAGTGCGATAAATTTGTTACCTTCTCAACCATTTCTTAGCTTCAAACTCCCGTATCTCGCGAACGGATTGACATGACCCAAAAATTCCTATTGCGTCTGAAAGTAGAAACTCGTCCGCTTACAACGGTATGTGTATTTTTTCCCTAGGCCAATCTGGTTAAGCGACTGGAGCAGCAGAAGTGCAAAAATTTGTTGCCTTCTCAACTATTTCTTAGCTTCAAAGTCCCATATCTCGCGAACGGATAGACCAAACCCAGAAATTCCTGCTGCGTCTGAAAGAAGAAACTTGCCCGATTACAACGGTATGTGTATTTTTTCCCTAGGCCAAGCTGTTTAAGCGATTCGAGCAGCAGAAGTGCGAAAAATTTGATGCCTCCTCAACCATTTCTTAGCTTCGAACTCCCGTATCTCGCGAACGGATTGACCTAACCCAAAAATTGCTATTGCGTATGAAAGTAGAAACTCGTCCGGTTACAACGGTATGTGTATTTTTTCCCTAGGCCATTCTG
This sequence comes from Ptiloglossa arizonensis, assembly GCF_051014685.1. Lineage (NCBI taxonomy): Eukaryota > Metazoa > Arthropoda > Insecta > Hymenoptera > Colletidae > Ptiloglossa > Ptiloglossa arizonensis. The sequence goes on along the minus strand of NW_027478529.1, from coordinate 670,638 downwards.
GTTAAGCGGTTGGAGCAGCAGAAGAGCGAAATATTTGTTGCCTTCTCAACCATTTCTTGGCTTCAAACTCCCATATCTCGCGAACAGATTGACCTAACCCAAAAATTCCTGCTGCGTCTCAAAGTAGAAACTCGCCCGATTACAACGGTATGTGTGTTTTTTCCCTAGGCCATTCTGGTTAAGCGTTTGGAGCAGCAGAATTGCGAAAAATTTGTTGTCTTCTCAACTATTTCTTAGCTTCAAACTCCCATATCTCGCGAACGGATTGACAAAACCCGAAAATGCCTGCTGCGTCTGAAAGTAGAAACTCGCCCGATTACAGCGGTATGGGTATTCTTCCCCTAGGCCATACTGGTTAAGCGTTTGGAGCAACAGAAGTGCGAAAAATTTGTTACCTTCTCAACCATTTCTTAGCTTCAAACTCCCATATATCGCGAACGGATTGACCTAACCCAAAAATTCCTATTGCGTCTGAAAGTAGAAACTCGTCCTCTTACAACGGTATGTGTATTTTCCCCCTAGGCCATTCTAGTTAAGCGACTGGAGCAGCAGAAGTGCAAAAAATTTGTTGCCTTCTCAACCATTTTTTGGCTTCAAACTCCCATATATTGCGAACGGATTGACCTAACCCAAAAATTCCTATTGCATCTGAAAGTAGAAACTCGCCCGATTACAACGGTATGTGTACTTCCCCCCTAGGCCATTCTGGCTAAGCGTTTGGAGCAGCAGAAGTGCGAATTATTTGTTGCCTTCTCAAGCATTTCTTGGCTGCAAACTCCCATATCTCGCGAACGGATTGACCAATCACAGAAATTCCTGCTGCGTCTGAAAGTAGAAACTCGCTCGATTACAACGGTATGTGTATTTTCTCCCTAGGCCATTCTGGTTAAGCGGTTGGAGCAGCAGAATTGCGAAAAATTTGTTGTCTTCTCAACCATTTCTTAGCTTCAAACTCCCGTATCTCGTGAACGGATTGACCTAACCCAAAAATTCCTATTGCGTCTGAAAGTAGAAACTCGTCCGGTTACAACGGTATGTGTATTTTTTCCCTTGGCCATTCTGGTTAAGCGGTTGGAGCAGCAGAAGTGCGATAAATTTGTTACCTTCTCAACCATTTCTTAGCTTCAAACTCCCGTATCTCGCGAACGGATTGACATGACCCAAAAATTCCTATTGCGTCTGAAAGTAGAAACTCGTCCGGTTACAACGGTATGTGTATTTTTTCCCTAGGCCAATCTGCTTAAGCGACTGGAACAGCAGAAGTGCAAAAAATTTGTTGCCTTCTCAACTATTTCTTAGCTTCAAAGTCCCATATCTCGCGAACGGATAGACCAAACCCAGAAATTCCTGCTGCGTCTGAAAGAAGAAACTTTCCCGATTACAACGGTGTGTGTATTTTTTCCCTAGGCCAATCTGGTTAAGCGATTCGAGCAGCAGAAGTGCGAAAAATTTGATGCCTCCTCAACCATTTCTTAGCTTCAAACTCCCGTATCTCGCGAACGGATTGACCTAACCCAAAAATTGCTATTGCGTATGAAAGTAGAAACTCGTCCGGTTACAACGGTATGTGTATTTTTTCCCTAGGCCATTCTGGTTAAGCGGTTGGAGCAGCAGAAGAGCGAAATATTTGTTGCCTTCTCAACCATTTCTTGGGTTCAAACTCCCATATCTCGCGAACAGATTGACATAACCCAAAAATTCCTGCTGCGTCTCAAAGTAGAAACTCGCCCGATTACAACGGTATGTGTGTTTTTTCCCTAGGCCATTCTGGTTAAGCGTTTGGAGCAGCAGAATTGCGAGAAATTTGTTGTCTTCTCAACTATTTCTTAGCTTCAAACACCCATATCTCGCGAACGGATTGACAAAACCCGAAAATTCCTGCTGCGTCTGAAAGTAGAAACTCTCCCGATTACAGCGGTATGGGTATTTTTCCCCTAGGCCATACTGGTTAAGCGTTTGGAGCAACAGAAGTGCGAAAAATTTGTTACCTTCTCAACCATTTCTTAGCTTCAAACTCCCATATATCGCGAACGGATTGACCTAACTCAAAAATTCCTATTGCATCTGAAAGTAGATACTCGCCCGATTACAACGGTATGTGTATTTCCCCCCTAGGCCATTCTGGCTAAGCGTTTGGAGCAGCAGAAGTGCGAAATATTTGTTGCCTTCTCAACCATTTCTTAGCTTCAAACTCCCATATATCGCGAACTGATTGACCTACCTCAAAAATTCCTATTGCTTCTGAAAGTAGAAACTCGCCCGATTACAACGGTATGTGTATTTTTCCCATAGGCCATTCTGGTTAAGCATTTGGAGCAGCAGAAGTGCGAAAAATTTGTTGTCTTCTCAACTATTTCTTAGCTTCAAAGTCCCATATCTCGCGAACGGATAGACCAAACCCAGAAATTCTTGCTGCTTCTGAAAGTAGAAGCTTGCCCGATTACAACGGTATGTTTATTTTTTCCCTAGGACAATCTGGTTAAGCGATTCGAGCAGCAGAAGTGCGAAAAATTTGATGCCTTCTCAACCATTTCTTAGCTTCAAACTCCCGTATCTCGCGAACGGATTGACCTAACCCAAAAATTCCTATTGCGTCTGAAAGTAGAAACTCGTCCGGTTACAACGGTATGTGTGTTTTTTCACTAGGCCATTCTGGTTAAGCGTTTGGAGCAGCAGAATTGCGAAAAATTTGTTGTCTTCTCAACTATTTCTTAGCTTCAATCTCCCATATCTCGCGAACGGATTGACAAAACCCGAAAATTCCCGCTGCGTCTGAAAGTAGAAACTCGCCCGATTACAACGGTACGTGTATTTTCCCCCTAGGCCATTCTGGTTAAACGACTGGAGCAGCAGAAGTGCGAAAAATTTGTTACCTTCTCAAGCATTTCTTAGCTTCAAACTCCCGCATCTCGCGAACGGATTGACCTAACCCAAAAATTCCTATTGCGTCTGAAAGTAGAAACTCGTCCGGTTACAACGGTATGTGTATTTTTTCCCTTGGCCATTCTGGTTAAGCGGTTGGAGCAGCAGAAGTGCGAAAAATTTGTTACCTTCTCAACCATTTCTTAGCTTCAAACTCCCGTATCTCGCGAACGGATTGACGTAACCCAAAAATTCCTATTGCGTCTGAAAGTAGAAACTCGTCCGGTTACAACGGTATGTGTATTTTATCCCTAGACCATTCTGGTTAAGCGGTTGGAGCAGCAGAAGAGCGAAATATTTGTTGCCTTCTCAACCATTTCTTGGCTTCAAAATCCCATATATCGCGAACGGATTGACCTAACTCAAAAATTCCTATTGCATCTGAAAGTAGAAACTCGCCCGATTACAACGGTATGTGTATTTTTCCCATAGGCCATTCTGGATAAGCGTTTGGAGCAGCAGAAGTGCAAAAAATTTGTTGCCTTCTCAACTATTTCTTAGCTTCAAACTCCCGTATCTCGCGAACGGATTGACCTAACCCAAAAATTCCTGCTGCGTCTCAAAGTAGAAACTCGCCCGATTACAACGGTATGTGTGTTTTTTCCCTAGGCCATTCTGGTTAAGCGTTTGGGGCAGCAGAATTGCGAAAAACTTGTTGTCTTCCAAACTATTTCTTAGCTTCAAACTCCCATATCTCGCGAACGGATTGACAAAACCCAAAAATTCCTGCTGCGTCTGAAAGTAGAAACTCGCCCGGTTACAACGGTATGTGTATTTTTTCCCTAGGCCATTCTGGTTAAGCGACTGGAGCAGCAGAGGTGCAAAAAATTTGTTGCCTTCTCAACTATTTCTTAGCTTCAAACTCCCGTATCTCGCGAACGGATTGACCTAACCCAAAAATTGCTATTGCGTATGAAAGTAGAATCTCGTCCGGTTACAACGGTATGTGTATTTTTTCCCTAGGCCATTCTGGTTAAGCGGTTGGAGCAGCAGAAGAGCGAAATATTTGTTGCCTTGTCAACCATTTCTCAGCTTCAAAGGGCGATATCTCGCGAACGGATTGACCAAACCCAAAAATTCCTGCAGCGTCTGAACGTAGAAACTCGCCCGATTACAAAGGTATGTGTATTTTTTCCCAGGCCACTCTGGTTAAGCGTTTGGAGCAGCAGAATCACGAAAAATTTGTCGCCTTCTCAACCATTTCTTAGCTTCAAACTCCCATGTCTCGCGAACGGATTGACTAAACCCAAAAATTCCTATTGCATCTGAAAGTAGAGACTCGCCCGATTACAACGGTATGTGTATTTTTTCCCTAGGCCTTTCTGGTTAAGCGATTGGAGCAGCAGAAGTGCGAAAAATTTGTTACCTCCTCAACCATTTCTTAGCTTCAAACTCCCATATCTCGCGAACGGATTAGCCTAACCCAAAAATTCCTATTGCGTCTGAAAGTAGAAACTCGTCCTCTTACAACGGCATGTGTATTTTTTCCCTAGGCCATTCTGGTTAAGTGTTTGGAGCAGCAGAAGTGCGAAATATTTGTTGCCTCCTCAACCATTTCTTGGCTTCAAACTCCCATATGTCGCGAACGGATTGACCTAACCCAAAAATTCCTATCGCATCTGAAAGTAGAAACTCGCCCGATTACAACGGTATGTGTATTTTACCCCTAGGTCATTCTGGTTAAGCGACTGGAGCAGCCGAAGTGCGAAAAATTTGTTGCCTTCTCAAACATTTCTTTGCTTCAAACTCCCATATGTCGCGATCGGATTGACCTAACCCAAAAATTCGTATTGCATCTGAAAGTAGAAACTCGCCCGATTACAACGGTATGTGTATTTTTTCCCTAGGCCATTCTGGTTAAGCGTTTGGAGCAGCAGAATTGCGAAAAATTTGTTGTCTGCTCAACCATTTCTTAGCTTCAAACTCCCATATATCGCGAACGGATTGACCTAACCCAAAAATTCCTATTGCGTCTGAAAGTAGAAACTCGTCCTCTTACAACGGTATGTGTATTTTCCCCCTAGGCCATTCTGGTTAAGCGACTGGAGCAGCAGAAGTGCAAAAAATTTGTTGGCTTCTCAACCATTTTTTGGCTTCAAACTCCCATATCTTGCGAACGGATTGACCTAACCCAAAAATTCGTATTGCATCTGAAAGTAGAAACTCGCCCGATTACAACGGTATGTGTATTTTCCCCCTAGGCCATTCTGGTTAAGCGACTGGAGCAGCAGAAGTGCGAAAAATTTGTTGCCTTCTCAATCATTTCTTAGCTTCAAACTACCATACCTCGTTAACGGATTGACCTAACCCAAAAATTCCTATTGCGTCTGAAAGTAGAAACTCGTCCTCTTACAACGGTATGTGTATTTTTTCCCTAGGCCATTCTGGTTAAGCGTTTGGAGCAGCAGAAGTGCGAAATACTTGTTGCCTTCTCAACCATTTCTTGGCTTCAAACTCCCATTTCTCGCGAACGGATTGACCAATCACAGAAATTCCTGCTGCGTCTGAAAGTAGAAACTCGCCCGATTAAAACGGTATGTGTATTTTTTCCCTAGGCCATTCTGGTTAAGCCTTTGGAGCAGCAGAATTGCGAAAAATTTGTTGTCTTCTCAACCATTTCTTAGCTTCAAACTCCCATCTGTAGCGAACGGATTGACCTAACCCAAAAATTCCTATTGCATCTGAAAGTAGAAACTCGCCCGATTACAACGGTACGTGTATTTTCCCCCTAGGCCATTCTGGTTAAGCGACTGGAGCAGCAGAATTGCGAAAAATTTGTTACCTTCTCAACCATTTCTTAGCTTCAAACTCCCGTATCTCGCGAACGGATTGACCTAACCCAAAAATTCCTATTGCGTCTGAAAGTAGAAACTCGTCCGGTTACAACGGTATGTGTATTTTTTCCCTAGGCCATTCTGGTTAAGCGACTGGAGCAGCAGAAGTGCAAAAAATTTGTTTCCTTCTCAACTATTTCTTAGCTTCAAAGTCCCATATCTCGCGAACGGATAGGCCAAACCCAGAAATTCCTGCTGCGTCTGATAGTAGAAACTCGCCCGATTAAAACGGTATGTGTATTTTTTCCCTAGGCCATTCTGGTTAAGCCTTTGGAGCAGCAGAATTGCGAAAAATTTGTTGTCTTCTCAACCATTTCTTAGCTTCAAACTACCATATGTAGCGAACGGATTAACCTAACCCAAAAATTCCTATTGCATCTGAAAGTAGAAACTCGCCCGATTACAACGGTACGTGTATTTTCCCCCTAGGCCATTCTGGTTAAGCGACTGGAGCAGCAGAAGTGCGAAAAATTTGTTACCTTCTCAACCATTTCTTAGCTTCAAACTCCCGAATCTCGCGAACGGATTGACCTAACCCAAAAATTCCTATTGCGTCTGAAATTAGAAACTCGTCCGGTTACAACGGTATGTGTATTTTTTCCCTTGGCCATTCTGGTTAAGCGATTGGAGCAGCAGAAGTGCGATAAATTTGTTACCTTCTCAACCATTTCTTAGCTTCAAACTCCCGTATCTCGCGAACGGATTGACATGACCCAAAAATTCCTATTGCGTCTGAAAGTAGAAACTCGTCCGCTTACAACGGTATGTGTATTTTTTCCCTAGGCCAATCTGGTTAAGCGACTGGAGCAGCAGAAGTGCAAAAATTTGTTGCCTTCTCAACTATTTCTTAGCTTCAAAGTCCCATATCTCGCGAACGGATAGACCAAACCCAGAAATTCCTGCTGCGTCTGAAAGAAGAAACTTGCCCGATTACAACGGTATGTGTATTTTTTCCCTAGGCCAAGCTGTTTAAGCGATTCGAGCAGCAGAAGTGCGAAAAATTTGATGCCTCCTCAACCATTTCTTAGCTTCGAACTCCCGTATCTCGCGAACGGATTGACCTAACCCAAAAATTGCTATTGCGTATGAAAGTAGAAACTCGTCCGGTTACAACGGTATGTGTATTTTTTCCCTAGGCCATTCTGGTTAAGCGGTTGGAGCAGCAGAAGAGCGAAATATTTGTTGCCTTCTCAACCATTTCTTGGCTTCAAACTCCCATATCTCGCGAACAGATTGACCTAACCCAAAAATTCCTGCTGCGTCTCAAAGTAGAAACTCGCCCGATTACAACGGTATGTGTATTTTACCCCTAGGTCATTCTGGTTAAGCGACTGGAGCAGCCGAAGTGCGAAAAATTTGTTGCCTTCTCAAACATTTCTTTGCTTCAAACTCCCATATGTCGCGATCGGATTGACCTAACCCAAAAATTCGTATTGCATCTGAAAGTAGAAACTCGCCCGATTACAACGGTATGTGTATTTTTTCCCTAGGCCATTCTGGTTAAGCGTTTGGAGCAGCAGAATTGCGAAAAATTTGTTGTCTGCTCAACCATTTCTTAGCTTCAAACTCCCATATATCGCGAACGGATTGACCTAACCCAAAAATTCCTATTGCGTCTGAAAGTAGAAACTCGTCCTCTTACAACGGTATGTGTATTTTCCCCCTAGGCCATTCTGGTTAAGCGACTGGAGCAGCAGAAGTGCAAAAAATTTGTTGGCTTCTCAACCATTTTTTGGCTTCAAACTCCCATATCTTGCGAACGGATTGACCTAACCCAAAAATTCGTATTGCATCTGAAAGTAGAAACTCGCCCGATTACAACGGTATGTGTATTTTCCCCCTAGGCCATTCTGGTTAAGCGACTGGAGCAGCAGAAGTGCGAAAAATTTGTTGCCTTCTCAATCATTTCTTAGCTTCAAACTACCATACCTCGTTAACGGATTGACCTAACCCAAAAATTCCTATTGCGTCTGAAAGTAGAAACTCGTCCTCTTACAACGGTATGTGTATTTTTTCCCTAGGCCATTCTGGTTAAGCGTTTGGAGCAGCAGAAGTGCGAAATACTTGTTGCCTTCTCAACCATTTCTTGGCTTCAAACTCCCATTTCTCGCGAACGGATTGACCAATCACAGAAATTCCTGCTGCGTCTGAAAGTAGAAACTCGCCCGATTAAAACGGTATGTGTATTTTTTCCCTAGGCCATTCTGGTTAAGCCTTTGGAGCAGCAGAATTGCGAAAAATTTGTTGTCTTCTCAACCATTTCTTAGCTTCAAACTCCCATCTGTAGCGAACGGATTGACCTAACCCAAAAATTCCTATTGCATCTGAAAGTAGAAACTCGCCCGATTACAACGGTACGTGTATTTTCCCCCTAGGCCATTCTGGTTAAGCGACTGGAGCAGCAGAATTGCGAAAAATTTGTTACCTTCTCAACCATTTCTTAGCTTCAAACTCCCGTATCTCGCGAACGGATTGACCTAACCCAAAAATTCCTATTGCGTCTGAAAGTAGAAACTCGTCCGGTTACAACGGTATGTGTATTTTTTCCCTAGGCCATTCTGGTTAAGCGACTGGAGCAGCAGAAGTGCAAAAAATTTGTTTCCTTCTCAACTATTTCTTAGCTTCAAAGTCCCATATCTCGCGAACGGATAGGCCAAACCCAGAAATTCCTGCTGCGTCTGATAGTAGAAACTCGCCCGATTAAAACGGTATGTGTATTTTTTCCCTAGGCCATTCTGGTTAAGCCTTTGGAGCAGCAGAATTGCGAAAAATTTGTTGTCTTCTCAACCATTTCTTAGCTTCAAACTACCATATGTAGCGAACGGATTAACCTAACCCAAAAATTCCTATTGCATCTGAAAGTAGAAACTCGCCCGATTACAACGGTACGTGTATTTTCCCCCTAGGCCATTCTGGTTAAGCGACTGGAGCAGCAGAAGTGCGAAAAATTTGTTACCTTCTCAACCATTTCTTAGCTTCAAACTCCCGAATCTCGCGAACGGATTGACCTAACCCAAAAATTCCTATTGCGTCTGAAATTAGAAACTCGTCCGGTTACAACGGTATGTGTATTTTTTCCCTTGGCCATTCTGGTTAAGCGATTGGAGCAGCAGAAGTGCGATAAATTTGTTACCTTCTCAACCATTTCTTAGCTTCAAACTCCCGTATCTCGCGAACGGATTGACATGACCCAAAAATTCCTATTGCGTCTGAAAGTAGAAACTCGTCCGCTTACAACGGTATGTGTATTTTTTCCCTAGGCCAATCTGGTTAAGCGACTGGAGCAGCAGAAGTGCAAAAATTTGTTGCCTTCTCAACTATTTCTTAGCTTCAAAGTCCCATATCTCGCGAACGGATAGACCAAACCCAGAAATTCCTGCTGCGTCTGAAAGAAGAAACTTGCCCGATTACAACGGTATGTGTATTTTTTCCCTAGGCCAAGCTGTTTAAGCGATTCGAGCAGCAGAAGTGCGAAAAATTTGATGCCTCCTCAACCATTTCTTAGCTTCGAACTCCCGTATCTCGCGAACGGATTGACCTAACCCAAAAATTGCTATTGCGTATGAAAGTAGAAACTCGTCCGGTTACAACGGTATGTGTATTTTTTCCCTAGGCCATTCTGGTTAAGCGGTTGGAGCAGCAGAAGAGCGAAATATTTGTTGCCTTCTCAACCATTTCTTGGCTTCAAACTCCCATATCTCGCGAACAGATTGACCTAACCCAAAAATTCCTGCTGCGTCTCAAAGTAGAAACTCGCCCGATTACAACGGTATGTGTGTTTTTTCCCTAGGCCATTCTGGTTAAGCGTTTGGAGCAGCAGAATTGCGAAAAATTTGTTGTCTTCTCAACTATTTCTTAGCTTCAAACTCCCATATCTCGCGAACGGATTGACAAAACCCGAAAATTCCTGCTGCGTCTGAAAGTAGAAACTCGCCCGATTACAGCGGTATGGGTATTCTTCCCCTAGGCCATACTGGTTAAGCGTTTGGAGCAACAGAAGTGCGAAAAATTTGTTACCTTCTCAACCATTTCTTAGCTTCAAACTCCCATATATCGCGAACGGATTGACCTAACCCAAAAATTCCTATTGCGTCTGAAAGTAGAAACTCGTCCTCTTACAACGGTATGTGTATTTTCCCCCTAGGCCATTCTAGTTAAGCGACTGGAGCAGCAGAAGTGCAAAAAATTTGTTGCCTTCTCAACCATTTTTTGGCTTCAAACTCCCATATATTGCGAACGGATTGACCTAACCCAAAAATTCCTATTGCATCTGAAAGTAGAAACTCGCCCGATTACAACGGATTGTGTACTTCCCCCCTAGGCCATTCTGGCTAAGCGTTTGGAGCAGCAGAAGTGCGAATTATTTGTTGCCTTCTCAAGCATTTCTTGGCTGCAAACTCCCATATCTCGCGAACGGATTGACCAATCACAGAAATTCCTGCTGCGTCTGAAAGTAGAAACTCGCTCGATTACAACGGTATGTGTATTTTCTCCCTAGGCCATTCTGGTTAAGCGGTTGGAGCAGCAGAATTGCGAAAAATTTGTTGTCTTCTCAACCATTTCTTAGCTTCAAACTCCCATATGTAGCGAACGGATTGACCTAACCCAAAAATTCCTATTGCGTCTGAAAGTAGAAACTCGTCCGGTTACAACGGTATGTGTATTTTTTCCCTAGGCCATTCTGGTTAAGCCTTTGGAGCAGCAGAATTGCGAAAAATTTGTTGTCTTCTCAACCATTTCTTAGCTTCAAACTCCCATATCTCGCGAACGGATAGACCAAACCCAGAAATTCCTGCTGCGTCTGATAGTAGAAACTCGCCCGATTAAAACGGTATGTGTATTTTTTCCCTAGGCTATTCTGGTTAAGCCTTTGGAGCAGCAGAATTGCGAAAAATTTGTTGTCTTCTCAACCATTTCTTAGCTTCAAACTCCCATATATCGCGAACGGATTGACCTAACTCAAAAATTCCTATTGCATCTGAAAGTAGAAACTCGCCCGATTACAACGGTATGTGTATTTCCCCCCTAGGCCATTCTGGCTAAGCGTTTGGAGCAGCAGAAGTGCGAAATATTTGTTGCCTTCTCAACCATTTCTTAGCTTCAAACTCCCATATATCGCGAACTGATTGACCTACCTCAAAAATTCCTATTGCTTCTGAAAGTAGAAACTCGCCCGATTACAACGGTATGTGTATTTTTCCCATAGGCCATTCTGGTTAAGCATTTGGAGCAGCAGAAGTGCGAAAAATTTGTTGTCCTCTCAACTATTTCTTAGCTTCAAAGTCCCATATCTCGCGAACGGATAGACCAAACCCAGAAATTCTTGCTGCTTCTGAAAGTAGAAGCTTGCCCGATTACAACGGTATGTTTATTTTTTCCCTAGGACAATCTGGTTAAGCGATTCGAGCAGCAGAAGTGCGAAAAATTTGATGCCTTCTCAAGCATTTCTTAGCTTCAAACTCCCGTATCTCGCGAACGGATTGACCTAACCCAAAAATTCCTATTGCGTCTGGAAGTAGAAACTCGTCCGGTTACAACGGTATGTGTGTTTTTTCACTAGGCCATTCTGGTTAAGCGTTTGGAGCAGCAGAATTGCGAAAAATTTGTTGTCTTCTCAACTATTTCTTAGCTTCAAACTCCCATATCTCGCGAACGGATTGACAAAACCCGAAAATTCCCGCTGCGTCTGAAAGTAGAAACTCGCCCGATTACAACGGTACGTGTATTTTCCCCCTAGGCCATTCTGGTTAAACGACTGGAGCAGCAGAAGTGCGAAATATTTGTTACCTTCTCAAGCATTTCTTAGCTTCAAACTCCCGCATCTCGCGAACGGATTGACCTAACCCAAAAATTCCTATTGCGTCTGAAAGTAGAAACTCGTCCGGTTACAACGGTATGTGTATTTTTTCCCTTGGCCATTCTGGTTAAGCGGTTGGAGCAGCAGAAGTGCGAAAAATTTGTTACCTTCTCAACCATTTCTTAGCTTCAAACTCCCATATCTCGCGAACGGATTGACCTAACTCAAAAATTCCTATTGCATCTGAAAGTAGAAACTCGCCCGATTACAACGGTATGTGTATTTTTCCCATAGGCCATTCTGGTTAAGCGTTTGGAGCAGCAGAAGTGCAAAAAATTTGTTGCCTTCTCAACTATTTCTTAGCTTCAAACTCCCGTATCTCGCGAACGGATTGACCTAACCCAAAAATTCCTGCTGCGTCTCAAAGTAGAAACTCGCCCGATTACAACGGTATGTGTGTTTTTTCCCTAGGCCAATCTGGTTAAGCGTTTGGAGCAGCAGAAGTGCCAAAAATTTGTTGTCTTCTCAACTATTTCTTAGCTTCAAAGTCCCATATCTCGCGAACGGATAGACCAAACCCAGAAATTCTTGCAGCTTCTGAAAGTAGAAACTCGCCCGGTTACAACGGTATGTGTATTTTTTCCCTAGGCCATTCTGGTTAAGCGACTGGAGCAGCAGAGGTGCAAAAAATTTGTTGCCTTCTCAACTATATCTTAGCTTCAAACTCCCGTATCTCGCGAACGGATTGACCTAACCCAAAAATTCCTATTTCATCTGAAAGTAGAAACTCGCCCGATTAGAACGGTATGTGTATTTTTTCCCTAGGCCATTCTGGTTAAGCGTTTGGAGCAGCAGACGTGCGAAAAATTTGTTATCTTGTCAACCATTTCTTAGCTTCAAAGGGCGATATCTCGCGAACGGATTGACCAAACCCAAAAATTCCTGCAGCGTCTGAACGTAGAAACTCGCCCGATTACAAAGGTATGTGTATTTTTTCCCAGGCCACTCTGGTTAAGCGTTTGGAGCAGCAGAATCACGAAAAATTTGTCGCCTTCTCAACCATTTCTTAGCTTCAAACTCCCATATCTCGCGAACGGATTGACTAAACCCAAAAATTCCTATTGCATCTGAAAGTAGAGACTCGCCCGATTACAACGGTATGTGTATTTTTTCCCTAGGCCTTTCTGGTTAAGCGATTGGAGCAGCAGAAGTGCGAAAAATTTGTTACCTCCTCAACCATTTCTTAGCTTCAAACTCCCATATCTCGCGAACGGATTGGCCTAACCCAAAAATTCCTATTGCGTCTGAAAGTAGAAACTCGTCCTCTTACAACGGCATGTGTATTTTTTCCCTAGGCCATTCTGGTTAAGTGTTTGGAGCAGCAGAAGTGCGAAATATTTGTTGCCTCCTCAACCATTTCTTGGCTTCAAACTCCCATATGTCGCGAACGGATTGACCTAACCCAAAAATTCCTATCGCATCTGAAAGTAGAAACTCGCCCGATTACAACGGTATGTGTATTTTACCCCTAGGTCATTCTGGTTAAGCGACTGGAGCAGCCGAAGTGCGAAAAATTTGTTGCCTTCTCAAACATTTCTTTGCTTCAAACTCCCATATGTCGCGATCGGATTGACCTAACCCAAAAATTCGTATTGCATCTGAAAGTAGAAACTCGCCCGATTACAACGGTATGTGTATTTACCCCCTAGGCCATTCTGGTTAAGCGACTGGAGCAGCAGAATTGCAAAAAATTTGTTGCCTTCTCAACCATTTCTTGGCTTCAAACTCCCATATCTCGCGAACAGATTGACCTAACCCAAAAATTCCTGCTGCGTCTGAAAGTAGAAACTCGCCAGATTACAACGGTATGTGTATTTTTTCCCTAGGCCATTCTGGTTAAGCCTTTGGAGCAGCAGAAGTGCGAAAAATTTGTTGCCTTCTCAACCATTTCTTAGCTTCAAACTCCCATATGTCGCGAACGGATTGACCTAACCCAAAAATTCGTATTGCATCTGAAAGTAGAAACTCGCCCGATTACGACGGTATGTGTATTTACCCCCTAGGCCATTCTGGTTAAGCGACTGGAGCAGCAGAATTGCAAAAAATTTGTTGCCTTCTCAACCATTTCTTGGCTTCAAACTCCCATATCTCGCGAACAGATTGACCTAACCCAAAAATTCCTGCTGCGTCTGAAAGTAGAAACTCGCCCGATTACAACGGTATGTGTATTTTTTCCCTAGGCCATTCTGGTTAAGCCTTTGGAGCAGCAGAATTGCGAAAAATTTGTTGTCTTCTCAACCATTTCTTAGCTTCAAACTCCCATATGTAGCGAACGGATTGACCTAACCCAAAAATTCCTATTGCATCTGAAAGTAGAAACTCTCCCGATTACAAAGGTACGTGTGTTTTCCCCCTAGGCCATTCTGGTTAAGCGACTGGAGCAGCAGAAGTGCGAAAAGTTTGTTACCTTCTCAACCATTTCTTAGCTTCAAACTCCCGTATCTCGCGAACGGATTGACCTAACCCAAAAATTCCTATTGCGTCTGAAAGTTGAAACTCGTCCGGTTACAACGGTTTGTGTATTTTTTCCCTTGGCCATTCTGGTTAAGCGGTTGGAGCAGCAGAAGTGCGAAAAATTTGTTACTTTCTCAACCATTTCTTAGCTTCAAACTCCCGTATCTCGCGAACGGATTGACCTAACCCAAAAATTCCTATTGCGTCTGAAAGTAGAAACTCGTCCGGTTACAACGGTATGTGTATTTTTTCCCTAGACCATTCTGGTTAAGCGGTTGGAGCAGCAGAAGAGCGAAATATTTGTTGCCTTCTCAACCATTTCTTGGCTTCTAACTCCCATATCTCGCGAACAGATTGACCTAACCCAAAAATTCCTGCTGCGTCTCAAAGTAGAAACTCGCCCGATTACAACGGTATGTGTGTTTTTTCACTAGGCCATTCTGGTTAAGCGTTTGGGGCAGCAGAATTGCGAAAAATTTGTTGTCTTCTCAACTATTTCTTAGCTTCAAACTCCCATATCTCGCGAACGGATTGACAAAACCCGAATATTCCTGCTGCGTCTGAAAGTAGAAACTCGCCCGATTACAGCGGTATGGGTATTTTTTCCCTAGGCCATACTGGTTAAGCGTTTGGAGCAACAGATGTGCGAAAAATTTGTTACCTTCTCCACCATTTCTTAGCTTCAAACTCCCATATATCGCGAACGGATTGACCTACCTCAAAAATTCCTATTGCATCTGAAAGTAGAAACTCGCCCGATTACAACGGTATGTGTATTTTTCCCATAGGCCATTCTGGTTAAGCGTTTGGAGCAGCAGCAGTGCGAAAAATTTGTTGTCTTCTCAACTATTTCTTAGCTTCAAAGTCCCATATCTCGCGAACGGATAGACCAAACCCAGAAATTCTTGCTGCTTCTGAAAGTAGAAGCTCGCCCGATTACAACGGTATGTTTATTTTTTCCCTAGGACAATCTGGTTAAGCGATTCGAGCAGCAGAAGTGCGAAAAATTTGATGCCTTCTCAACCATTTCTTAGCTTCAAACTCCCGTATCTCGCGAACGGATTGACCTAACCCAAAAATTCCTATTGCGTCTGAAAGTGGAAACTCGTCCGGTTACAACGGTATGTGTATTTTTTCCCTAGACCATTCTGGTTAAGCGGTTGGAGCAGCAGAAGAGCGAAATATTTGTTGCCTTCTCAACCATTTCTTGGCTTCAAACTCCCATATCTCGCGAACAGATTGACCTAACCCAAAAATTCCTGCTGCGTCTCAAAGTAGAAACTCGCCCGATTACAACGGTATGTGTGTTTTTTCACTAGGCCATTCTGGTTAAGCGTTTGGAGCAGCAGAATTGCGAAAAATTTGTTGTCTTCTCAACTATTTCTTAGCTTCAAACTCCCATATCTCGCGAACGGATTGACAAAACCCGAAAATTCCCGCTGCGTCTGAAAGTAGAAACTCGTCCGGTTACAACGGTATGTGTATTTTTTCCCTTGGCCATTCTGGTTAAGCGGTTGGAGCAGCAGAAGTGCGAAAAATTTGTTACCTTCTCAACCATTTCTTAGCTTCAAACTCCCGTATCTCGCGAACGGATTGACGTAACCCAAAAATTCCTATTGCGTCTGAAAGTAGAAACTCGTCCGGTTACAACGGTATGTGTATTTTTTCCCTAGACCATTCTGGTTAAGCGGTTGGAGCAGCAGAATAGCGAAATATTTGTTGCCTTCTCAACCATTTCTTGGCTTCAAACTCCCATATATCGCGAACGGATTGAGCTAACTCAAAAATTCCTATTGCATCTGAAAGTAGAAACTCGCCCGATTACAACGGTATGTGTATTTTTCCCATAGGCCATTCTGGTTAAGCGTTTGGAGCAGCAGAAGTGCGAAAAATTTGTTGCCTTCTCAACTATTTCTTAGCTTAAAAGTCCCATATCTCGCGAACGGATAGACCAAACCCAGAAATTCTTGCTGCTTCTGAAAGTAGAAGCTCGCCCGATTACAACGGTATGTTTATTTTTTCCCTAGGCCATTCTGGTTAAGCGTTTGGGGCAGCAGAATTGCGAAAAACTTGTTGTCTTCTCAACTATTTCTTAGCTTCAAACACACATACCTCGCGAACGGATTGACCTAACCCTAAAATTCCTATTTCATCTGAAAGTAGAAACTCGCCCGATTAGAACGGTATGTGTATTTTTTCCCTAGGCCATTCTGGTTAAGCGTTTGGAGCAGCAGAAGTGCGAAAAATTTGTTATCTTGTCAACCATTTCTTAGCTTCAAAGGGCGATATCTCGCGAACGGATTGACCAAACCCAAAAATTCCTGCAGCGTCTGAACGTAGAAACTCGCCCGATTACAAAGGTATGTGTATTTTTTCCCAAGCCACTCTGGTTAAGCGTTTGGAGCAGCAGAATCACGAAAAATTTGTCGCCTTCTCAACCATTTCTTAGCTTCAAACTCCCATATCTCGCGAACGGATTGACTAAACCCAAAAATTCCTATTGCATCTGAAAGTAGAGACTCGCCCGATTACAACGGTATGTGTATTTTTTCCCTAGGCCATTCTGGTTAAGCGATTGGAGCAGCAGAAGTGCGAAAAATTTGTTACCTCCTCAACCATTTCTTAGCTTCAAACTACCATATCTCGCGAACGGATTGACCTAACCCAAAAATTCCTATTGCGTCTGAAAGTAGAAACTCGTCCTCTTACAACGGCATGTGTATTTTTTCCCTAGGCCATTCTGGTTAAGCGTTTGGAGCAGCAGAAGTGCGAAATATTTGTTGCCTCCTCAACCATTTCTTGGCTTCAAACTCCCATATCTCGCGAACAGATTGATCTAACACAAAAATTCTTGATGCGTCTGAAAGTAGAAACTCGTCCGGTTACAACGGTATGTGTATTTTTTCCCTAGGCCATTCTGGTTAAGCGGTTGGAGCAGCAGAATTGCGAAAAATTTGTTGTCTTCTCAACTATTTCTTAGCTTCAAACTCCCATATCTCGCGAACGGATTGACAAAACCCAGAAATTCCTATTGCGTCTGAAAGTAGAAACTCGTCCTCTTACAACGGTATGTGTATTTTTTCCCTTGGCCATTCTGGTTAAGCGGTTGGAGCAGCAGAAGTGCGAAAAATTTGTTACCTTCTCAACCATTTCTTAGCTTCAAACTCCCGTATCTCGCGAACGGATTGACGTAACCCAAAAATTCCTATTGCGTCTGAAAGTAGAAACTCGTCCGGTTACAACGGTATGTGTATTTGTTCCCTAGACCATTCTGGTTAAGCGGTTGGAGCAGCAGAAGAGCGAAATATTTGTTGCCTTCTCAACCATTTCTTGGCTTCAAAACTCCCATATCTCGCGAACGGATTGACTAATCACAGAAATTCCTGCTGCGTCTGAAAGTAGAAACTCGCTCGATTACAACGGTATGTGTATTTTTTCCCTAGGCCATTCTGGTTAAGCGGTTGGAGCAGCAGAAGTGCGAAAAATGTTTTGTCTTATCAACCACTTCTTAGCTTCAAACTCCCATATGTCGCGAACGGATTGACCTAACCCAAAAATTCCTATCGCATCTGAAAGTAGAAACTCGCCCGATTACAACGGTATGTGTATTTTACCCCTAGGTCATTCTGGTTAAGCGACTGGAGCAGCCGAAGTGCGAAAAATTTGTTGCCTTCTCAAACATTTCTTTGCTTCAAACTCCCATATGTCGCGATCGGATTGACCTAACCCAAAAATTCGTATTGCATCTGAAAGTAGAAACTCGCCCGATTACAACGGTATGTGTATTTACCCCCTAGGCCATTCTGGTTAAGCGACTGGAGCAGCAGAATTGCAAAAAATTGGTTGCCTTCTAAACCATTTCTTGGCTTCAAACTCCCATATCTCGCGAACAGATTGACCTAACCCAAAAATTCCTGCTGCGTCTGAAAGTAGAAACTCGTCCGGTTACAACGGTATGTGTATTTTTTCCCTTGGCCATTCTGGTTAAGCGGTTGGAGCAGCAGAAGTGCGAAAAATTTGTTACCTTCTCAACCATTTCTTAGCTTCAAACTCCCGTATCTCGCGAACGGATTGACGTAACCCAAAAATTCCTATTGCGTCTGAAAGTAGAAACTCGTCCGGTTACAACGGTATGTGTATTTGTTCCCTAGACCATTCTGGTTAAGCGGTTGGAGCAGCAGAAGAGCGAAATATTTGTTGCCTTCTCAACCATTTCTTGGCTTCAAACTCCCATATATCGCGAACGGATTGACCTAACTCAAAAATTCCTATTGCATCTGAAAGTAGAAACTCGCCCGATTACAACGGTATGTGTATTTTTCCCATAGGCCATTCTGGTTAAGAGTTTGGAGCAGCAGAAGTGCGAAAAATTTGTTGCCTTCTCAACTATTTCTTAGCTTAAAAGTCCCATATCTCGCGAACGGATAGACCAAACCCAGAAATTCTTGCTGCTTCTGAAAGTAGAAGCTCGCCCGATTACAACGGTATGTTTATTTTTTGCCTCGGCCAATCTTGTTAAGCGACTAGCGCAGCAGAGGTGCAAAAAATTTGTTGCCTTCTCAACTATTTCTTAGCTTCAAACTCCCGTATCTCGCGAACGGATTGACCTAACCCAAAAATTCCTGCTGCGTCTCAAAGTAGAAACTCGCCCGATTACAACGGTATGTGTGTTTTTTCCCTAGGCCATTCTGGTTAAGCGTTTGGGGCAGCAGAATTGCGAAAAACTTGTTGTCATCTCAACTATTTCTTAGCTTCAAACTCCCATACCTCGCGAACGGATTGACCTAACCCTAAAATTCCTATTTCATCTGAAAGTAGAAACTCGCCCGATTAGAACAGTATGTGTATTTTTTCCCTAGGCCATTCTGGTTAAGCGTTTGGAGCAGCAGACGTGCGAAAAATTTGTTATCTTGTCAACCATTTCTTAGCTTCAAAGGGCGACATCTCGCGAACGGATTGACCAAACCCAAAAATTCCTGCAGCGTCTGAACGTAGAAACTCGCCCGATTACAAGGGTATGTGTATTTTTACCCAGGCCACTCTGGTTAAGCGTTTGGAGCAGCAGAATCACGAAAAATTTGTCGCCTTCTCAACCATTTCTTAGCTTCAAGCTCCCATATCTCGCGAACGGATTGACTAAACCCAAAAATTCCTATTGCATCTGAAAGTAGAGACTCGCCCGATTACAACGGTATGTGTATTTTTTCCCTAGGCCATTCTGGTTAAGCGATTGGAGCAGCAGAAGTGCGAAAAATTTGTTACCTCCTCAACCATTTCTTAGCTTCAAACTCCCATATCTCGCGAACGGATTGACCTAACCCAAAAATTCCTATTGCGTCTGAAGGTAGAGACTCGTCCTCTTACAACGGCATGTGTATTTTTTCCCTAGGCCATTCTGGTTAAGCGTTTGGAGCAGCAGAAGTGCGAAATATTTGTTGCCTCCTCAACCATTTCTTGGCTTCAAACTCCCATATCTCGCGAACAGATTGATCTAACCCAAAAATTCTTGATGCGTCTGAAAGTAGAAACTCGCCCGATCACAACGGTATGTGTATTTTTTCCCTAGGCCAATCTGGTTAAGCGATTGGAGCAGCAGAAGTGCGAAAAATTTGATGCCATCTCAACCATTTCTTAGCTTCAAACTCCCGTATCTCGCGAACGGATTGACCTAACCCAAAAATTGCTATCGCGTCTGAAATTAGAAACTCGTCCGGTTACAACGGTATGTGTATTTTTTCCCTAGGCCATTCTGGTTAAGCGGTTGGAGCAGCAGAATTGCGAAAAATTTGTTGTCTTCTCAACTATTTCTTAGCTTCAAACTCCCATATCTCGCGAACGGATTGACAAAACCCAGAAATTCCTATTGCGTCTGAAAGTAGAAACTAGTCCTCTTACAACGGTATGTGTATTTTTTCCCTAGGCCATTCTGGTTAAGCGTTTGGAGCAGCAGAAGTGCGAAATATTTGTTGCCTTCTCAACCATTTCTTGGCTTCAAAACTCCCATATCTCGCGAACGGATTGACCAATCACAGAAATTCCTGCTGCGTCTGAAAGTAGAAACTCGCTCGATTACAACGGTATGTGTATTTTTTCCCTAGGCCATTCTGGTTAAGCGGTTGGAGCAGCAGAAGTGCGAAAAATGTTTTGTCTTATCAACCACTTCTTAGCTTCAAACTCCCATATGTCGCGAACGGATTGACCTAACCCAAAAATTCCTATCGCATCTGAAAGTAGAAACTCGCCCGATTACAACGGTATGTTTATTTTTTCCCTAGACCATTCTGGTTAAGCGGTTGGAGCAGCAGAACAGCGAAATATTTGTTGCCTTCTCAACCATTTCTTGGCTTCAAACTTCCATATCTCGCGAACAGATTGACCTAACCCAAAAATTCCTGCTGCGTCTGAAAGTAGAAACTCGTCCGGTTACAACGGTATGTGTATTTTTTCCCTTGGCCATTCTGGTTAAGCGGTTGGAGCAGCAGAAGTGCGAAAAATTTGTTGTCTTCTCAACTATTTCTTAGCTTCAATGTCCCATATCTCGCGAACGGATAGACCAAACCCAGAAATTCTTGCTGCTTCTGAAAGTAGAAGCTCGCCCGATTACAACGGTATGTTTATTTTTTCCCTAGGACAATCTGGTTAAGCGATTCGAGCAGCAGAAGTGCGAAAAATTTGATGCCTTCTCAAACATTTCTTAGCTTCAAACTCCAGTATCTCGCGAACGGATTGACCTAACCCAAAAATTCCTATTGCGTCTGAAAGTAGAAACTCGTCCGGTTACAACGGTATGTTTATTTTTTCCCTAGACCATTCTGGTTAAGCGGTTGGAGCAGCAGAACAGCGAAATATTTGTTGCCTTCTCAACCATTTCTTGGCTTCAAACTCCCATATCTCGCGAACAGATTGACCTAACCCAAAAATTCCTGCAGCGTCTCAAAGTAGAAACTCGCCCGATTACAACGGTATGTGTGTTTTTTCACTAGGCCATTCTGTTTAAGCGTTTGGAGCAGCAGAATTGCGAAAAATTTGTTGTCTCCTCAACTATTTCTTAGCTTCAAACTCCCATATCTCGCGAACGGATTGACAAAACCCGAAAATTCCCGCTGCGTCTGAAAGTAGGAACTCGCCCGATTACAACGGTACGTGTATTTTCCCCCTAGGCCATTCTGGTTAAGCGACTGGAGCAGCAGAAGTGCGAAAAGTTTGTTACCTTCTCAACCATTTCTTAGCTTCAAACTCCCGTATCTCGCGAACGGATTGACGTAACCCAAAAATTCCTATTGCGTCTGAAAGTAGAAGCTAGTCCGGTTACAACGGTATGTGTATTTTTTCCCTAGACCTTTCTGGTTAAGCGGTTGGAGCAGCAGAAGAGCGAAATATTTGTTGCCTTCTCAACCATTTCTTGGCTTCAAACTCCCATATATCGCGAACGGATTGACCTAACTCAAAAATTCCTATTGCATCTGAAAGTAGAAACTCGCCCGATTACAACGGTATGTGTATTTTTCCCATAGGCCATTCTGGTTAAGCGTTTGGAGCAGCAGAAGTGCGAAAAATTTGTTGCCTTCTCAACTATTTCTTAGCTTAAAAGTCCCATATCTCGCGAACGGATAGACCAAACCCAGAAATTCTTGCTGCTTCTGAAAGTAGAAGCTCACCCGATTACAACGGTATGTTTATTTTTTGCCTAGGCCAACCTTGTTAAGCGACTGGCGCAGCAGAGGTGCAAAAAATTTGTTGCCTTCTCAACTATTTCTTAGCTTCAAACTCCCGTATCTCGCGAACGGATTGACCTAACCCAAAAATTCCTGCTGCGTCTCAAAGTAGAAACTCGCCCGATTACAACGGTATGGGTGTTTTTTCCCTAGGCCATTCTGGTTAAGCGTTTGGGGCAGCAGAATTGCGAAAAACTTGTTGTCTTCTCAACTATTTCTTAGCTTCAAACTCCCATATCTCGCGAACGGATTGACAAAACCCAAAAATTCCTGCTGCGTCTGAAAGTAGAAACTCGCCCGATTACAACGGTATTTGTATTTTTTCCCTAGGCCAATCTGGTTAAGCGATTGGAGCAGCAGAATTGCGAAAAATTTGTTGCCTTCTCAACCATTTCTTAGATTCAAACTCCCATATCTCGCGACCGGATTGACCTAACCCAAAAATTCCTATTGCGTCTGAAAGTAGAAACTCGTCCGGTTACAACGGTATGTGTATTTTCTCCCTAGGCCATTCTGGTTAAGCGACTGGAGCAGCAGAGGTGCAAAAAATTTGTTGCCTTCTCAACTATTTCTTAGCTTCAAACTACCGTATCTCGCGAACGGATTGACCTAACCCAAAAATTGCTATTGCGTATGAAAGTAGAATCTCGTCCGGTTACAACGGTATGTGTATTTTTTCCCTAGGCCATTCTGGTTAAGCGGTTGCAGCAGCAGAAGAGCGAAATATTTGTTGCCTTCTCAACCATTTCTAGGCTTCAAACTCCCATATATCGCGAACGGATTGACCTAACCCAAAAATTCGTATTGCATCTGAAAGTAGAAACTCGCCCGATTACAACGGTATGTGTATTTTCCCCCTAGGACATTCTGGTTAAGCGACTGGAGCAGCAGAAGTGCGAAAAATTTGTCGCCTTCTCAACCATTTCTTAGCTTCAAACTCCCATATCTCGCGAACGGATTGACTAAACCCAAAAATTCCTATTGCATCTGAAAGTAGAGACTCGCCCGATTACAACGGTATGTGTATTTTTTCCCTAGGCCATTCTGGTTAAGCGTTTGGAGCAGCATAATTGCGAAAAATTTGTTACCTCCTCAACCATTTCTTAGCTTCAAACTCCCATATCTCGCGAACGGATTGACCTAACCCAAAAATTCCTATTGCGTCTGAAAGTAGAAATTCGTCCTCTTACAACGGCATGTGTATTTTTTCCCTAGGCCATTCTGGTTAAGCGTTTGGAGCAGCAGAAGTGCGAAATATTTGTTGCCTCCTCAACCATTTCTTGGCTTCAAACTCCCATATCTCGCGAACAGATTGATCTAACCCAAAAATTCTTGATGAGTCTGAAAGTAGAAACTCGCCCGATTACAACGGTATTTGTATTTTTTCCCTAGGCCAATCTGGTTAAGCGATTGGAGCAGCAGAATTGCGAAAAATTTGTTGCCTTCTCAACCATTTCTTAGATTCAAACTCCCATATCTCGCGACCGGATTGACCTAACCCAAAAATTCCTATTGCGTCTGAAAGTAGAAACTCGTCCGGTTACAACGGTATGTGTATTTTCTCCCTAGGCCATTCTGGTTAAGCGACTGGAGCAGCAGAGGTGCAAAAAATTTGTTACCTTCTCAACCATTTCTTAGCTTCAAACTCCCGTATCTCGCGAACGGATTGACGTAACCCAAAAATTCCTATTGCGTCTGAAAGTAGAAACTCGTCCGGTTACAACGGTATGTGTATTTTTTCCCTAGACCATTCTGGTTAAGCGGTTGGAGCAGCAGAATAGCGAAATATTTGTTGCCTTCTCAACCATTTCTTGGCTTCAAACTCCCATATATCGCGAACGGATTGAGCTAACTCAAAAATTCCTATTGCATCTGAAAGTAGAAACTCGCCCGATTACAACGGTATGTGTATTTTTCCCATAGGCCATTCTGGTTAAGCGTTTGGAGCAGCAGAAGTGCGAAAAATTTGTTGCCTTCTCAACTATTTCTTAGCTTAAAAGTCCCATATCTCGCGAACGGATAGACCAAACCCAGAAATTCTTGCTGCTTCTGAAAGTAGAAGCTCGCCCGATTACAACGGTATGTTTATTTTTTCCCTAGGCCATTCTGGTTAAGCGTTTGGGGCAGCAGAATTGCGAAAAACTTGTTGTCTTCTCAACTATTTCTTAGCTTCAAACACACATACCTCGCGAACGGATTGACCTAACCCTAAAATTCCTATTTCATCTGAAAGTAGAAACTCGCCCGATTAGAACGGTATGTGTATTTTTTCCCTAGGCCATTCTGGTTAAGCGTTTGGAGCAGCAGAAGTGCGAAAAATTTGTTATCTTGTCAACCATTTCTTAGCTTCAAAGGGCGATATCTCGCGAACGGATTGACCAAACCCAAAAATTCCTGCAGCGTCTGAACGTAGAAACTCGCCCGATTACAAAGGTATGTGTATTTTTTCCCAAGCCACTCTGGTTAAGCGTTTGGAGCAGCAGAATCACGAAAAATTTGTCGCCTTCTCAACCATTTCTTAGCTTCAAACTCCCATATCTCGCGAACGGATTGACTAAACCCAAAAATTCCTATTGCATCTGAAAGTAGAGACTCGCCCGATTACAACGGTATGTGTATTTTTTCCCTAGGCCATTCTGGTTAAGCGATTGGAGCAGCAGAAGTGCGAAAAATTTGTTACCTCCTCAACCATTTCTTAGCTTCAAACTACCATATCTCGCGAACGGATTGACCTAACCCAAAAATTCCTATTGCGTCTGAAAGTAGAAACTCGTCCTCTTACAACGGCATGTGTATTTTTTCCCTAGGCCATTCTGGTTAAGCGTTTGGAGCAGCAGAAGTGCGAAATATTTGTTGCCTCCTCAACCATTTCTTGGCTTCAAACTCCCATATCTCGCGAACAGATTGATCTAACACAAAAATTCTTGATGCGTCTGAAAGTAGAAACTCGTCCGGTTACAACGGTATGTGTATTTTTTCCCTAGGCCATTCTGGTTAAGCGGTTGGAGCAGCAGAATTGCGAAAAATTTGTTGTCTTCTCAACTATTTCTTAGCTTCAAACTCCCATATCTCGCGAACGGATTGACAAAACCCAGAAATTCCTATTGCGTCTGAAAGTAGAAACTCGTCCTCTTACAACGGTATGTGTATTTTTTCCCTTGGCCATTCTGGTTAAGCGGTTGGAGCAGCAGAAGTGCGAAAAATTTGTTACCTTCTCAACCATTTCTTAGCTTCAAACTCCCGTATCTCGCGAACGGATTGACGTAACCCAAAAATTCCTATTGCGTCTGAAAGTAGAAACTCGTCCGGTTACAACGGTATGTGTATTTGTTCCCTAGACCATTCTGGTTAAGCGGTTGGAGCAGCAGAAGAGCGAAATATTTGTTGCCTTCTCAACCATTTCTTGGCTTCAAAACTCCCATATCTCGCGAACGGATTGACTAATCACAGAAATTCCTGCTGCGTCTGAAAGTAGAAACTCGCTCGATTACAACGGTATGTGTATTTTTTCCCTAGGCCATTCTGGTTAAGCGGTTGGAGCAGCAGAAGTGCGAAAAATGTTTTGTCTTATCAACCACTTCTTAGCTTCAAACTCCCATATGTCGCGAACGGATTGACCTAACCCAAAAATTCCTATCGCATCTGAAAGTAGAAACTCGCCCGATTACAACGGTATGTGTATTTTACCCCTAGGTCATTCTGGTTAAGCGACTGGAGCAGCCGAAGTGCGAAAAATTTGTTGCCTTCTCAAACATTTCTTTGCTTCAAACTCCCATATGTCGCGATCGGATTGACCTAACCCAAAAATTCGTATTGCATCTGAAAGTAGAAACTCGCCCGATTACAACGGTATGTGTATTTACCCCCTAGGCCATTCTGGTTAAGCGACTGGAGCAGCAGAATTGCAAAAAATTGGTTGCCTTCTAAACCATTTCTTGGCTTCAAACTCCCATATCTCGCGAACAGATTGACCTAACCCAAAAATTCCTGCTGCGTCTGAAAGTAGAAACTCGTCCGGTTACAACGGTATGTGTATTTTTTCCCTTGGCCATTCTGGTTAAGCGGTTGGAGCAGCAGAAGTGCGAAAAATTTGTTACCTTCTCAACCATTTCTTAGCTTCAAACTCCCGTATCTCGCGAACGGATTGACGTAACCCAAAAATTCCTATTGCGTCTGAAAGTAGAAACTCGTCCGGTTACAACGGTATGTGTATTTGTTCCCTAGACCATTCTGGTTAAGCGGTTGGAGCAGCAGAAGAGCGAAATATTTGTTGCCTTCTCAACCATTTCTTGGCTTCAAACTCCCATATATAGCGAACGGATTGACCTAACTCAAAAATTCCTATTGCATCTGAAAGTAGAAACTCGCCCGATTACAACGGTATGTGTATTTTTCCCATAGGCCATTCTGGTTAAGAGTTTGGAGCAGCAGAAGTGCGAAAAATTTGTTGCCTTCTCAACTATTTCTTAGCTTAAAAGTCCCATATCTCGCGAACGGATAGACCAAACCCAGAAATTCTTGCTGCTTCTGAAAGTAGAAGCTCGCCCGATTACAACGGTATGTTTATTTTTTGCCTCGGCCAATCTTGTTAAGCGACTAGCGCAGCAGAGGTGCAAAAAATTTGTTGCCTTCTCAACTATTTCTTAGCTTCAAACTCCCGTATCTCGCGAACGGATTGACCTAACCCAAAAATTCCTGCTGCGTCTCAAAGTAGAAACTCGCCCGATTACAACGGTATGTGTGTTTTTTCCCTAGGCCATTCTGGTTAAGCGTTTGGGGCAGCAGAATTGCGAAAAACTTGTTGTCATCTCAACTATTTCTTAGCTTCAAACTCCCATACCTCGCGAACGGATTGACCTAACCCTAAAATTCCTATTTCATCTGAAAGTAGAAACTCGCCCGATTAGAACAGTATGTGTATTTTTTCCCTAGGCCATTCTGGTTAAGCGTTTGGAGCAGCAGACGTGCGAAAAATTTGTTGCCTTCTCAACTATTTCTTAGCTTAAAAGTCCCATATCTCGCGAACGGATAGACCAAACCCAGAAATTCTTGCTGCTTCTGAAAGTAGAAGCTCACCCGATTACAACGGTATGTTTATTTTTTGCCTAGGCCAACCTTGTTAAGCGACTGGCGCAGCAGAGGTGCAAAAAATTTGTTGCCTTCTCAACTATTTCTTAGCTTCAAACTCCCGTATCTCGCGAACGGATTGACCTAACCAAAAAATTCCTGCTGCGTCTCAAAGTAGAAACTCGCCCGATTACAACGGTATGGGTGTTTTTTCACTAGGCCATTCTGTTTAAGCGTTTGGAGCAGCAGAATTGCGAAAAATTTGTTGTCTTCTCAACTATTTCTTAGCTTCAAACTCCCATATCTCGCGAACGGATTGACAAAACCCGAAAATTCCCGCTGCGTCTGAAAGTAGGAACTCGCCCGATTACAACGGTACGTGTATTTTCCCCCTAGGCCATTCTGGTTAAGCGACTGGAGCAGCAGAAGTGCGAAAAGTTTGTTACCTTCTCAACCATTTCTTAGCTTCAAACTCCCGTATCTCGCGAACGGATTGACGTAACCCAAAAATTCCTATTGCGTCTGAAAGTAGAAGCTAGTCCGGTTACAACGGTATGTGTATTTTTTCCCTAGACCTTTCTGGTTAAGCGGTTGGAGCAGCAGAAGAGCGAAATATTTGTTGCCTTCTCAACCATTTCTTGGCTTCAAACTCCCATATATCGCGAACGGATTGACCTAACTCAAAAATTCCTATTGCATCTGAAAGTAGAAACTCGCCCGATTACAACGGTATGTGTATTTTTCCCATAGGCCATTCTGGTTAAGCGTTTGGAGCAGCAGAAGTGCGAAAAATTTGTTGCCTTCTCAACTATTTCTTAGCTTAAAAGTCCCATATCTCGCGAACGGATAGACCAAACCCAGAAATTCTTGCTGCTTCTGAAAGTAGAAGCTCACCCGATTACAACGGTATGTTTATTTTTTGCCTAGGCCAACCTTGTTAAGCGACTGGCGCAGCAGAGGTGCAAAAAATTTGTTGCCTTCTCAACTATTTCTTAGCTTCAAACTCCCGTATCTCGCGAACGGATTGACCTAACCCAAAAATTCCTGCTGCGTCTCAAAGTAGAAACTCGCCCGATTACAACGGTATGGGTGTTTTTTCCCTAGGCCATTCTGGTTAAGCGTTTGGGGCAGCAGAATTGCGAAAAACTTGTTGTCTTCTCAACTATTTCTTAGCTTCAAACTCCCATATCTCGCGAACGGATTGACAAAACCCAAAAATTCCTGCTGCGTCTGAAAGTAGAAACTCGCCCGATTACAACGGTATTTGTATTTTTTCCCTAGGCCAATCTGGTTAAGCGATTGGAGCAGCAGAATTGCGAAAAATTTGTTGCCTTCTCAACCATTTCTTAGATTCAAACTCCCATATCTCGCGACCGGATTGACCTAACCCAAAAATTCCTATTGCGTCTGAAAGTAGAAACTCGTCCGGTTACAACGGTATGTGTATTTTCTCCCTAGGCCATTCTGGTTAAGCGACTGGAGCAGCAGAGGTGCAAAAAATTTGTTGCCTTCTCAACTATTTCTTAGCTTCAAACTACCGTATCTCGCGAACGGATTGACCTAACCCAAAAATTGCTATTGCGTATGAAAGTAGAATCTCGTCCGGTTACAACGGTATGTGTATTTTTTCCCTAGGCCATTCTGGTTAAGCGGTTGCAGCAGCAGAAGAGCGAAATATTTGTTGCCTTCTCAACCATTTCTAGGCTTCAAACTCCCATATATCGCGAACGGATTGACCTAACCCAAAAATTCGTATTGCATCTGAAAGTAGAAACTCGCCCGATTACAACGGTATGTGTATTTTCCCCCTAGGACATTCTGGTTAAGCGACTGGAGCAGCAGAAGTGCGAAAAATTTGTCGCCTTCTCAACCATTTCTTAGCTTCAAACTCCCATATCTCGCGAACGGATTGACTAAACCCAAAAATTCCTATTGCATCTGAAAGTAGAGACTCGCCCGATTACAACGGTATGTGTATTTTTTCCCTAGGCCATTCTGGTTAAGCGTTTGGAGCAGCATAATTGCGAAAAATTTGTTACCTCCTCAACCATTTCTTAGCTTCAAACTCCCATATCTCGCGAACGGATTGACCTAACCCAAAAATTCCTATTGCGTCTGAAAGTAGAAATTCGTCCTCTTACAACGGCATGTGTATTTTTTCCCTAGGCCATTCTGGTTAAGCGTTTGGAGCAGCAGAAGTGCGAAATATTTGTTGCCTCCTCAACCATTTCTTGGCTTCAAACTCCCATATCTCGCGAACAGATTGATCTAACCCAAAAATTCTTGATGAGTCTGAAAGTAGAAACTCGCCCGATTACAACGGTATGTGTATTTTTTCCCTAGGCCATTCTGGTTAAGCGGTTGGAGCAGCAGAAGAGCGAAACATTTGTTGCCTTCTCAACCATTTCTAGGCTTCAAACTCCCATATATCGCGAACGGATTGACCTAACTCAAAAATTCCTATTGCATCTGAAAGTAGAAGCTCGCCCGATTACAACGGTATGTGCATTTTTCCCATAGGCCATTCTGGTTAAGCGTTTGGAGCAGCA
Source organism: Ptiloglossa arizonensis (assembly GCF_051014685.1). Lineage (NCBI taxonomy): Eukaryota > Metazoa > Arthropoda > Insecta > Hymenoptera > Colletidae > Ptiloglossa > Ptiloglossa arizonensis. Next base: position 641,240 of record NW_027478529.1, on the reverse strand, counting down.
GAAGTGCCAAAAATTTGTTGTCTTCTCAACTATTTCTTAGCTTCAAACTCCCATACCTCGCGAACGGATTGACCTAACCCTAAAATTCCTATTTCATCTGAAAGTAGAAACTCGCCCGATTAGAACGGTATGTGTATTTTTTCCCTAGGCCATTCTGGTTAAGCGTTTGGAGCAGCAGACGTGCGAAAAATTTGTTATCTTGTCAACCATTTCTTAGCTTCAAAGGGCGATATCTCGCGAACGGATTGACCAAACCCAAAAATTCCTGCAGCGTCTGAACGTGGAAACTCGCCCGATTACAAAGGTATGTGTATTTTTTCCCAGGCCACTCTGGTTAAGCGTTTGGAGCAGCAGAATCACGAAAAATTTGTCGCCTTCTCAACCATTTCTTAGCTTCAAACTCCCATATCTCGCGAACGGATTGACTAAACCCAAAAATTCCTATTGCATCTGAAAGTAGAGACTCGCCCGATTACAACGGTATGTGTATTTTTTCCCTAGGCCATTCTGGTTAAGCGTTTGGAGCAGCAGAAGTGCGAAATATTTGTTGCCTCCTCAACCATTTCTTGGCTTCAAACTCCCGTATCTCGCGAACGGATTGACCTAACCCAAAAATTGCTATCGCGTCTGAAAATAGAAACTCGTCCGGTTACAACGGTATGTGTATTTTTTCCCTAGGCCATTCTGGTTAAGCGTTTGGAGCAGCATAATTGCGAAAAATTTGTTGTCTTGTCAACCATTTCTTAGCTTCAAAGTCCCATATCTCGCGAACGGATAGACCAAACCCAGAAATTCCTGCTGCGTCTGAAAGTAGAAACTCGCCCGATTACAACGGTATGTGTATTTTTTCCCTAGGCCATTCTGGTTAAGCGTTTGGAGCAGCAGAAGTGCGAAATATTTGTTGCCTCCTCAACCATTTCTTGGCTTCAAACTCCCGTATCTCGCGAACGGATTGACCTAACCCAAAAATTGCTATCGCGTCTGAAAATAGAAACTCGTCCGGTTACAACGGTATGTGTATTTTTTCCCTAGGCCATTCTGGTTAAGCGGATGGAGCAGCAGATTTGCGAAAAATGTTTTGTCTTATCAACCATTTCTTAGCTTCAAACTCCCATATGTCGCGAACGGATTGACCTAACCCAAAAATTCCTATCGCATCTGAAAGTAGAAACTCGCCCGATTACAACGGTATGTGTATTTTACCCCTAGGCCATTCTGGTTAAGCGACTGGAGCAGCCGAAGTGCGAAAAATTTGTTGCCTTCTCAATCATTTCTTTGCTTCAAACTCCCATATGTCGCGAACGGATTGACCTAACCCAAAAATTCGTATTGCATCTGAAAGTAGAAACTCGCCCGATTACAACGGTATGTGTATTTACCCCCTAGGCCATTCTGGTTAAGCGACTGGAGCAGCAGAATTGCAAAAAATTTGTTGCCTTCTCAACCATTTCTTGGCTTCAAACTCCCATATCTCGCGAACAGATTGACCTAACCCAAAAATTCCTGCTGCGTCTGAAAGTAGAAACTCGCCCGATTACAACGGTATGTGTATTTTCTCCCTAGGCCATTCTGGTTAAGCCTTTGGAGCAGCAGAATTGCGAAAAATTTGTTGTCTTCTCAACCATTTCTTAGCTTCAAACTCCCATATGTAGCGAACGGATTGACCTAACCCAAAAATTCCTGTTGCATCTGAAAGTAGATACTCGCCCGATTACAACGGTACGTGTATTTTCCCCCTAGGCCATTCTGGTTAAGCGACTGGAGCAGCAGAAGTGCGAAAAATTTGTTACCTTCTCAACCATTTCTTAGCTTCAAACTCCCGTATCTCGCGAACGGATTGACCTAACCCAAAAATTCCTATTGAGTCTGAAAGTAGAAACTCGTCCGGTTACAACGGTATGGGTATTTTTTCCCTAGGCCATTCTGGTTAAGCGACTGGAGCAGCAGAAGTGCAAAAAATTTGTTGCCTTCTCAACTATTTCTTAGTTTCAAAGTCCCATATCTCGCGAACGGATAGACCAAACCCAGAAATTCCTGCTGCGTCTGAAAGTAGAGACTCGCCCGATTACAACGGTATGTGTATTTTTTCCCTAGGCCAATCTGGTTAAGCGATTCGAACAGCAGAAGTGCGAAAAATTTGATGCCTCCTCAACCATTTCTTAGCTTCAAACTCCCGTATCTCGCGAACGGATTGACCTAACCCAAAAATTGCTATTGCGTATGAAAGTAGAAACTCGTCCGGTTACAACGGTATGTGTATTTTTTCCCCAGGCCATTCTGGTTAAGCGGTTGGAGCACCAGAAGAGCGAAATATTTGTTGCCTTCTCAACCATTTCTTGGCTTCAAACTCCCATATCTCGCGAACAGATTGACCTAACTCAAAAATTCCTATTGCATCTGAAAGTAGAAACTCGCCCAATTACAACGGTATGTGTATTTTTCCCATAGGCCATTCTGGTTAAGCGTTTGGAGCAGCAGAAGTGCGAAAAATTTGTTGTCTTCTCAACTATTTCTTAGCTTCAAAGTCCCATATCTCGCGAACGGATAGACCAAACCCAGGAATACTTGCTGCGTCTGAAATTAGAAAATCGTCCGGTTACAACGGTATGTGTATTTTCTTCCTAGGCCATTCTGGTTAAGCGGTTGGAGCAGCAGAAGTGCGAAATATTTGTTGCCTTCTCAACCATTTCTTGGCTTCAAACTCCCATATCTCGCGAACAGATTGACCTAACCCAAAAATTCCTGCTGCGTCTCAAAGTAGAAACTCGCCCGAATACAACGGTATGTGTGTTTTTTCCCTAGGCCATTATGGTTAAGCGTTTGGAGCAGCAGAATCGCGAAAAATTTGTCGCCTTCTCAACCATTTCTTAGCTTCAAACTCCCATATCTCGCGAACGGATTGACTAAACCCAAAAATTCCTATTGCATCTGAAAGTAGAAACTCGCCCGGTTACAACGGTATGTGTATTTTTTCCCTAGGCCATTCTGGTTAAGCGATTGGAGCAGCAGAAGTGCGAAAAATTTGTTACCTCCTCAACCATTTCTTAGCTTCAAACTCCCATATCTCGCGAACGGATTGACCTGACCGAAAAATTCCTATTGCGTCTGAAAGTAGAAACTCGTCCTCTTACAACGGCATGTGTATTTTTTCCCTAGGCCATTCTGGTTAAGCGTTTGGAGCAGCAGAAGTGCGAAATATTTGTTGCCTTCTCAACCATTTCTTGGCTTCAAACTCCCATATCTTGCGAACGGATTGACCTAACCCAAAAATTCGTATTGCATCTGAAAGTAGAAACTCGCCCGATTACAACGGTATGTGTATTTTCCCCCTAGGACATTCTGGTTAAGCGACTGGAGCAGCAGAAGTGCGAAAAATTTGTTGCCTTCTCAATCATTTCTTAGCTTCAAACTCCCATATCTCGCTAACGGATTGACCTAACCCAAAAATTCCTATTGCGTCTGAAAGTAGAAACTTGTCCTCTTACAACGGTATGTGTATTTTTTCCCTAGGCCATTCTGGTTAAGCGTTTGGAGCAGCAGAAGTGCGAGATATTTGTTGCCCTCTCAACCATATCTTGGCTGCAAACTCCCATATCTCGCGAACAGATTGACCTAACCCAAAAATTCCTGCTGCGTCTGAAAGTAGAAACTCGCCCGATTACAACGGTATGTGTATTTTTTCCCTAGGCCATTCTGGTTAAGCCTTTGGAGCAGCAGAATTGCGAAAAATTTGTTGTCTTCTCAACCATTTCTTAGCTTCAAACACCCATATGTAGCGAACAGATTGACCAAACCCAAAAATTCCTATTGCATCTGAAAGTAGAAACTCGCCCGATTACAACGGTACGTGTATTTTCCCCTAGGCCATTCTGGTTAAGCGTTTGGAGCAGCAGAATTGCGAAAAATTTGTTGTCTTCTCAACTATTTCTTAGCTTCAAACTCCCGTATCTCGCGAACGGATTGACTAAACCCAAAAATTCCTATTCCATCTGAAAGTAGAAACTCGCCCGATTACAACGGTATGTGTATTTTTTCCCTAGGCCATTCTGGTTAAGCGTTTGGAGCAGCAGAATTGCGAAATATTTGTTGCCTTCTCAACCATTTCTTGGCTTCAAACTCCCATATCTCGCGAACAGATTGACCTAACCCAAATATTCCTATTGCGTCTGAAAGTAGAAACTCGTCCTCTTACAACGGCATGTGTTTTTTTCCCTAGGCCATTCTGGTTAAGCGTTTGGAGCAGCAGAAGTGCGAAATATTTGTTGCCTTCTCAACCATTTCTTGGCTTCAAACTCCCATATCTTGCGAACGGATTGACCTAACCCAAAAATTCGTATTGCATCTGAAAGTAGAAACTCGCCCGATTACAACGGTATGTGTATTTTCCCCCTAGGCCATTCTGGTTAAGCGACTGGAGCAGCAGAAGTGCGAAAAATTTGTTGCCTTCTCAATCATTTCTTAGCTTCAAACTCCCATATCTCGCTAACGGATTGACCTAACCCAAAAATTCCTATCGCATCTGAAAGTAGAAACTCGCCCGATTACAACGGTATGTGTATTTTCCCCCTAGGCCATTCTGGTTAAGCGACTGGAGCAGCAGAAGTGCGACAAATTTGTTGCCTTCTCAACCATTTCTTAGCTTCAAACTCCCATATCTCGCTAACGGATTGACCTAACCCAAAAATTCCTATTGCGTCTGAAAGTAGAAACTTGTCCTCTTACAACGGTATGTTTATTTTTTCCCTAGGCCATTCTGGTTAAGCGTTTGGAGCAGCAGAAGTGCGAAATATTTGTTGCCTTCTCAACCATTTCTTGGCTGCAAACTCCCATATCTCGCGACCAGATTGACCTAACCCAAAAATTCCTGCTGCGTCTGAAAGTAGAAACTCGCCCGATTACAACGGTATGTGTATTTTTTCCCTAGGCCATTCTGGTTAAGCCTTTGGAGCAGCAGAATTGCGAAAAATTTGTTGTCTTCTCAACCATTTCTTAGCTTCAAACACCCATATGTAGCGAACGGATTGACCTAACCCAAAAATTCCTATTGCATCTGAAAGTAGAAACTCGCCCGATTACAACGGTACGTGTATTTTCCCCTAGGCCATTCTGGTTAAGCGACTGGAGCAGCAGAAGTGCGAAAAATTTGTTACCTTCTCAACCATTTCTTAGCTTCAAACTCCCATATCTTGCGAACGGATTGACCTAACCCAAAAATTCGTATTGCATCTGAAAGTAGAAACTCGCCCGATTACAACGGTATGTGGATTTTCCCCCTAGGCCATTCTGGTTAAGCGACTGGAGCAGCAGAAGTGCGAAAAATTTGTTGCCTTCTCAATCGTTTCTTAGCTTCAAACTCACATATCTCGCTAACGGATTGACCTAACCCAAAAATTCCTATTGCGTCTGAAAGTAGAAACTTGTCCTCTTACAACGGTATGTGTATTTTTTCCCTAGGCCATTCTGGTTAAGCGTTTGGAGCAGCAGAAGTGCGAAATATTTGTTGCCTTCTCAACCATTTCTTGGCTGCAAACTCCCATATCTCGCGAACGGATTGACCAATCACAGAAATTCCTGCTGCGTCTGAAAGTTGAAACTCGCTCGATTACAACGGTATGTGTATTTTTTCCCTAGGCCATTCTGGTTAAGCCTTTGGAGCAGCAGAATTGCGAAAAATTTGTTGTCTTCTCAACCATTTCTTAGCTTCAAACACCCATATGTAGCGAACGGATTGACCTAACCCAAAAATTCCTATTGCATCTGAAAGTAGAAACTCGCCCGATTACAACGGTACGTGTATTTTCCCCTAGGCCATTCTGGTTAAGCGACTGGAGCAGCAGAAGTGCGAAAAATTTGTTACCTTCTCAACCATTTCTTAGCTTCAAACTCCCATATCTTGCGAACGGATTGACCTAACCCAAAAATTCGTATTGCATCTGAAAGTAGAAACTCGCCCGATTACAACGGTATGTGGATTTTCCCCCTAGGCCATTCTGGTTAAGCGACTGGAGCAGCAGAAGTGCGAAAAATTTGTTGCCTTCTCAATCGTTTCTTAGCTTCAAACTCACATATCTCGCTAACGGATTGACCTAACCCAAAAATTCCTATTGCGTCTGAAAGTAGAAACTTGTCCTCTTACAACGGTATGTGTATTTTTTCCCTAGGCCATTCTGGTTAAGCGTTTGGAGCAGCAGAAGTGCGAAATATTTGTTGCCTTCTCAACCATTTCTTGGCTGCAAACTCCCATATCTCGCGAACGGATTGACCAATCACAGAAATTCCTGCTGCGTCTGAAAGTTGAAACTCGCTCGATTACAACGGTATGTGTATTTTTTCCCTAGGCCATTCTGGTTAAGTGGTTGCAGCAGCAGAAGTGCGAAAAATTTGTTGTCTTGTCAACCATTTCTTAGCTTCAAACTCCCATATGTAGCGAACGGATTGACCTAACCCAAAAATTCCTATTGCATCTGAAAGTATAAACTCGCCCGATTACAACGGTACGTGTATTTTTTCCCTAGGCCATTCTGGTTAAGCGTTTGGAGCAGCAGAATTGCGAAATATTTGTTGCCTTCTCAACCATTTCTTGGCTTCAAACTCCCATATCTTGCGAACGGATTGACCTAACCCAAAAATTCCTATTGCATCTGAAAGTATAAACTCGCCCGATTACAACGGTACGTGTATTTTTTCCCTAGGCCATTATGGTTAAGCGTTTGGAGCAGCAGAATCGCGAAAAATTTGTCGCCTTCTCAACCATTTCTTAGCTTCAAACTCCCATATCTCGCGAACGGATTGACTAAACCCAAAAATTCCTATTGCATCTGAAAGTAGAAACTCGCCCGGTTACAACGGTATGTGTATTTTTTCCCTAGGCCATTCTGGTTAAGCGATTGGAGCAGCAGAAGTGCGAAAAATTTGTTACCTCCTCAACCATTTCTTAGCTTCAAACTCCCATATCTCGCGAACGGATTGACCTGACCCAAAAATTCCTATTGCGTCTGAAAGTAGAAACTCGTCCTCTTACAACGGCATGTGTATTTTTTCCCTAGGCCATTCTGGTTAAGCGTTTGGAGCAGCAGAAGTGCGAAATATTTGTTGCCTTCTCAACCATTTCTTGGCTTCAAACTCCCATATCTTGCGAACGGATTGACCTAACCCAAAAATTCGTATTGCATCTGAAAGTAGAAACTCGCCCGATTACAACGGTATGTGTATTTTCCCCCTAGGACATTCTGGTTAAGCGACTGGAGCAGCAGAAGTGCGAAAAATTTGTTGCCTTCTCAATCATTTCTTAGCTTCAAACTCCCATATCTCGCTAACGGATTGACCTAACCCAAAAATTCCTATTGCGTCTGAAAGTAGAAACTTGTCCTCTTACAACGGTATGTGTATTTTTTCCCTAGGCCATTCTGGTTAAGCGTTTGGAGCAGCAGAAGTGCGAGATATTTGTTGCCCTCTCAACCATTTCTTGGCTGCAAACTCCCATATCTCGCGAACAGATTGACCTAACCCAAAAATTCCTGCTGCGTCTGAAAGTAGAAACTCGCCCGATTACAACGGTATGTGTATTTTTTCCCTAGGCCATTCTGGTTAAGCCTTTGGAGCAGCAGAATTGCGAAAAATTTGTTGTCTTCTCAACCATTTCTTAGCTTCAAACACCCATATGTAGCGAACGGATTGACCTAACCCAAAAATTCCTATTGCATCTGAAAGTAGAAACTCGCCCGATTACAACGGTACGTGTATTTTCCCCTAGGCCATTCTGGTTAAGCGACTGGAGCAGCAGAAGTGCGAAAAATTTGTTACCTTCTCAACCATTTCTTAGCTTCAAACTCCCATATCTTGCGAACGGATTGACCTAACCCAAAAATTCGTATTGCATCTGAAAGTAGAAACTCGCCCGATTACAACGGTATGTGGATTTTCCCCCTAGGCCATTCTGGTTAAGCGACTGGAGCAGCAGAAGTGCGAAAAATTTGTTGCCTTCTCAATCGTTTCTTAGCTTCAAACTCACATATCTCGCTAACGGATTGACCTAACCCAAAAATTCCTATTGCGTCTGAAAGTAGAAACTTGTCCTCTTACAACGGTATGTGTATTTTTTCCCTAGGCCATTCTGGTTAAGCGTTTGGAGCAGCAGAAGTGCGAAATATTTGTTGCCTTCTCAACCATTTCTTGGCTGCAAACTCCCATATCTCGCGAACGGATTGACCAATCACAGAAATTCCTGCTGCGTCTGAAAGTTGAAACTCGCTCGATTACAACGGTATGTGTATTTTTTCCCTAGGCCATTCTGGTTAAGCGGTTGCAGCAGCAGAAGTGCGAAAAATTTGTTGTCTTGTCAACCATTTCTTAGCTTCAAACTCCCATATGTCGCGAACGGATTGACCTAACCCAAAAATTCCTATCGCATCTGAAAGTAGAAACTCGCCCGATTACAGCGGTATTTGTATTTTCCCCCTAGGCCATTCTGGTTAAGCGACTGGAGCAGCAGAAGTGCGAAAAATTTTTTGCCTTCTCAACCATTTCTTAGCTTCAAACTCCCGTATCTCGCGAACGGATTGACCTAACCCAAAAATTCCTATTGCGTCTGAAAGTAGAAACTCGTCCGGTTACAACGGTATGTGTATTTTTTCCCTTGGCCATTCTGGTTAAGCGGTTGGAGCAGCAGAAGTGCGAAAAATTTGTTACCTTCTCAACCATTTCTTAGCTTCAAACTCCCGTATCTCGCGAGCGGACTGACATAACCCAAAAATTCCTATTGCGTCTGAAAGTAGAAACTCGTCCGGTTACAACGGTATGTGTATTTTTTCCCTAGGCCATTCTGGTTAAGCGACTGGAGCAGCAGAAGTGCAAAAAATTTGTTGCCTTCTCAACTATTTCTTAGCTTCAAAGTCCCATATCTCGCGAACAGATTGACCAAACCCAAAAATTCCTGCGGCGTCTCAAAAGTAGAAGCTCTCCCGATTACAACGGTATGTGTGTTTTTTCCCTAGGCCATTCTGGTTAAGCGTTTGGAGCAGCAGAATTGCGAAAAATTTGTTGTCTTCTCAACTATTTCTTAGCTTCAAACTCCCATATCTTGCGAACGGATTGACCTAACCCAAAAATTCCTATTCCATCTGAAAGTAGAAACTCGCCCGATTACAACGGTATGTGTATTTTCCCCCTAGGCCATTCTGGTTAAGCGACTGGAGCAGCAGAAGTGCGAAAAATTTGTTGCCTTCTCAATCATTTCTTAGCTTCAAACTCCCATATCTCGCTAACGGATTGACCTAACCCAAAAATTCCTATCGCATCTGAAAGTAGAAACTCGCCCGATTACAACGGTATGTGTATTTTCCCCCTAGGCCATTCTGGTTAAGCGACTGGAGCAGCAGAAGTGCGACAAATTTGTTGCCTTCTCAACCATTTCTTAGCTTCAAACTCCCATATCTCGCTAACGGATTGACCTAACCCAAAAATTCCTATTGCGTCTGAAAGTAGAAACTTGTCCTCTTACAACGGTATGTTTATTTTTTCCCTAGGCCATTCTGGTTAAGCGTTTGGAGCAGCAGAAGTGCGAAATATTTGTTGCCTTCTCAACCATTTCTTGGCTGCAAACTCCCATATCTCGCGACCAGATTGACCTAACCCAAAAATTCCTATTGCGTCTGAAAGTAGAAACTCGTCCGGTTACAACGGTATGTGTATTTTTTCCCTAGGCCGTTCTGGTTAAGCCTTTGGAGCAGCAGAATTGCGAAAAATTTGTTGTCCACTCAACCATTTCTTAGCTTCAAACTCCCATATGTAGCGAACGGATTGACCTAACCCAAAAATTCCTATTGCATCTGAAAGTATAAACTCGCCCGATTACAACGGAACGTGTATTTTTTCCCTAGGCCATTCTGGTTAAGCGTTTGGAGCAGCAGAATTGCGAAATATTTGTTGCCTTCTCAACCATTTCTTGGCTTCAAACTCCCATATCTTGCGAACGGATTGACCTAACCCAAAAATTCCTATTGCATCTGAAAGTATAAACTCGCCCGATTACAACGGTACGTGTATTTTTTCCCTAGGCCATTCTGGTTAAGCGTTTGGAGCAGCAGAATTGCGAAATATTTGTTGCCTTCTCAACCATTTCTTGGCTGCAAACTCCCATATCTCGCGACCAGATTGACCTAACCCAAAAATTCCTATTGCGTCTGAAAGTAGAAACTCGTCCGGTTACAACGGTATGTGTATTTTCTTCCTAGGCCATTCTGGTTAAGCGGTTGGAGCAGCAGAAGTGCGAAAAATTTGTTGTCCACTCAACCATTTCTTGGCTTCAAACTCCCATATCTCGCGAACAGATTGACCGAACCCAAAAATTCCTGCTGCGTCTGAAAGTAGAAACTCGCCCGATTAGAACGGTATATGTATTTACCCCCTACGCCATTCTGGTTAAGCGACTGGAGCAGCAGAAGTGCAAAAAATTTGTTGCCTTCTCAACCATTTCTTGGCTTCAAACTCCCATATCTCGCGAACAGATTGACCGAACCCAAAAATTCCTGCTGCGTCTGAAAGTAGAAACTCGCCCGATTACAACGGTATGTGTATTTTTTCCCTAGGCCGTTCTGGTTAAGCCTTTGGAGCAGCAGAATTGCGAAAAATTTGTTGTCCACTCAACCATTTCTTAGCTTCAAACTCCCATATGTAGCGAACGGATTGACCTAACCCAAAAATTCCTATTGCATCTGAAAGTAAAAACTCGCCCGATTACAACGGTACGTGTATTTTTTCCCTAGGCCATTCTGGTTAAGCGTTTGGAGCAGCAGAATTGCGAAATATTTGTTGCCTTCTCAACCATTTCTTGGCTTCAAACTCCCATATCTTGCGAACGGATTGACCTAACCCAAAAATTCCTATTGCGTCTGAAAGTAGAAACTTGTCCTCTTACAACGGTATGTGTATTTTTTCCCTAGGCCATTCTGGTTAAGCGTTTGGAGCAGCAGAAGTGCGAAATATTTGTTGCCTTCTCAACCATTTCTTGGCTGCAAACTCCCATATCTCGCGACCAGATTGACCTAACCCAAAAATTCCTATTGCGTCTGAAAGTAGAAACTCGTCCGGTTACAACGGTATGTGTATTTTCTTCCTAGGCCATTCTGGTTAAGCGGTTGGAGCAGCAGAAGTGCGAAATATTTGTTGCCTTCTCAACCATTTGTTGGCTTCAAACTCCCATATCTCGCGAACAGATTGACCTAACCCAAAAATTCCTGCTGCGTCTCAAAGTAGAAACTCGCCCGATTACAACGGTATGTGTGTTTTTTCCCTAGGCCATTCTGGTTAAGCGTTTGGAGCAGCAGAATTGCGAAAAATTTGTTGTCTTCTAAACTATTTCTTAGCTTCAAACTCCCATATCTCGCGAACGGATTGACCTAACCCTAAAATTCCTATTTCACCTGAAGGTAGAAACTCGCCCGATCAGAACGGTATGTGTATTTTTTCCCTAGGCCATTCGGGTTAAGCGTTTGGAGCAGCAGACGTGCAAAAATTTGTTATCTTGTCAACCATTTCTTAGCTTCAAAGTCCGATATCTCGCGAACGGATTGACCAAACCCAAAAATTCCTGCAGCGTCTGAACGTAGAAACTCGCCCCATTACAAAGGTATGTGTATTTTTTCCCAGGCCACTCTGGTTAAGCGTTTGGGGCAGCAGAATCGCGAAAAATTTGTCGCCTTCTCAACCATTTCTTAGCTTCAAACTCCCATATCTCGCGAACGGATTGACTAAACCCAAAAATTCCTATTGCATCTGAAAGTAGAAACTCGCCCGATTACAACGGTATGTGTATTTTTTCCCTAGGCCATTCTGGTTAAGCGATTGGAGCAGCAGAACTGCGAAAAATTTGTTACCTCTTCAACCATTTCTTAGCTTCAAACTCCCATACCTCGCGAACGGATTGACCTAACCCAAAAATCCTATTGCGTCTGAAAGTAGAAACTCGCCCGATTACAACGGTATGTGTATATTTTCCCTAGGCCGTTCTGGTTAAGCCTTTGGAGCAGCAGAATTGCGAAAAATTTGTTGCCTTCTCAACCATTTCTTGGCTTCAAACTCCAATATATCGCGAACGGATTGACCTAACTCAAAAATTCCTATTGTATCTGAAAGTAGAAACTCGTCCGGTTACAACGGTATGTGTATTTTTTCCCTAGGCCATTCTGGTTAAGCGACTGGAGCAGCAGAAGTGCAAAAAATTTGTTGCCTTCTCAACTATTTCTTAGCTTCAAAGTCCCATATCTCGCGAACGGATAGACCAAACCCAGAAATTCCTGCTGCGTCTGAAAGTAGAAACTCGCCCGATTACAACGGTATGTGTATTTTTTCCCTAGGCCAATCTGGTTAAGCGATTCGAGCAGCAGAAGTGCGAAAAATTTGATGCCTCCTCAACCATTTCTTAGCTTCAAAGTCCGTATCTCGCGAACGGATTGACCAACCCAAAAATTGCTATTGCGTATGAAAGTAGAAACTCGTCCGGTTACAACGGTATGTGTATTTTTTCCCTAGGCCATTCTGGTTAAGCGTTTGGAGCAGCAGAAGTGCGAAAAATTTGTTGTCTTCTCAACTATTTCTTAGCTTCAAAGTCCCATATCTCGCGAACGGATTGACTAAACCCAAAAATTCCTATTGCATCTGAAAGTAGAAACTCGCCCGATTACAACGGTATGTGTATTTTTTCCCTAGGCCATTCTGGTTAAGCGATTGGAGCAGCAGAACTGCGAAAAATTTGTTACCTCTTCAACCATTTCTTAGCTTCAAACTCCCATACCTCGCGAACGGATTGACCTAACCCAAAAATCCTATTGCGTCTGAAAGTAGAAACTCGCCCGATTACAACGGTATGTGTATATTTTCCCTAGGCCGTTCTGGTTAAGCCTTTGGAGCAGCAGAATTGCGAAAAATTTGTTGCCTTCTCAACCATTTCTTGGCTTCAAACTCCAATATATCGCGAACGGATTGACCTAACTCAAAAATTCCTATTGTATCTGAAAGTAGAAACTCGTCCGGTTACAACGGTATGTGTATTTTTTCCCTAGGCCATTCTGGTTAAGCGACTGGAGCAGCAGAAGTGCAAAAAATTTGTTGCCTTCTCAACTATTTCTTAGCTTCAAAGTCCCATATCTCGCGAACGGATAGACCAAACCCAGAAATTCCTGCTGCGTCTGAAAGTAGAAACTCGCCCGATTACAACGGTATGTGTATTTTTTCCCTAGGCCAATCTGGTTAAGCGATTCGAGCAGCAGAAGTGCGAAAAATTTGATGCCTCCTCAACCATTTCTTAGCTTCAAAGTCCCGTATCTCGCGAACGGATTGACCAACCCAAAAATTGCTATTGCGTATGAAAGTAGAAACTCGTCCGGTTACAACGGTATGTGTATTTTTTCCCTAGGCCATTCTGGTTAAGCGTTTGGAGCAGCAGAAGTGCGAAAAATTTGTTGTCTTCTCAACTATTTCTTAGCTTCAAAGTCCCATATCTCGCGAACGGATAGACCAAACCCAGAAATTCTTGCTGCTTCTGAAAGTAGAAGCTCGCCCGATTACAACGGTATGTGTGTTTTTTCCCTAGGCCATTCTGGTTAAGCGTTTGGAGCAGCAGAATTGCGAAAAATTTGTTGTCTTCTCAACTATTTCTTAGCTTCAAACTCCCATATCTCGCGAACGGATTGACCTAACCCTAAAATTCCTATTTCACCTGAAAGTAGAAACTCGTCCGATTAGAACGGTATGTGTATTTTTTCCCTAGGCCAATCTGGTTAAGCGATTCGAGCAGCAGAAGTGCGAAAAATTTGATGCCTTCTCAACCATTTCTTAGCTTCAAACTCCCATATCTCGCGACCGGATTGACCTAACCCAAAAATTCCTATTGCGTCTGAAAGTAGGAACTCGTCCGGTTACAACGGTATGTGTATTTTCTTCCTAGGCCATTCTGGTTAAGCGGTTGGAGCAGCAGAAGTGCGAAATATTTGTTGCCTTCTCAACCATTTCTTGGCTTCAAACTCCCATATCTCGCGAACAGATTGACCTAACCCAAAAATTCCTGCTGCGTCTCAAAGTAGAAACTCGCCCGATTACAACGGTATGTGTGTTTTTTCCCTAGGCCATTCTGGTTAAGCGTTTGGAGCAGCAGAATTGCGAAAAATTTGTTGTCTTCTCAACTATTTCTTAGCTTCAAACTCCCATATCTCGCGAACGGATTGACCTAACCCTAAAATTCCTATTTCATCTGAAAGTAGAAACTCGTCCGATTAGAACGGTATGTGTATTTTTTCCCTAGGCCATTCTGGTTAAGCGTTTGGAGCAGCAGACGTGCAAAAATTTGTTATCTTGTCAACCATTTCTTAGCTTCAAAGTCCGATATCTCGCGAACGGATTGACCAAACCCAAAAATTCCTGCAGCGTCTGAACGTAGAAACTCGCCCCATTACAAAGGTATGTGTATTTTTTCCCAGGCCACTCTGGTTAAGCGTTTGGAGCAGCAGAATCGCGAAAAATTTGTCGCCTTCTCAACCATTTCTTAGCTTCAAACTCCCATATCTCGCGAACGGATTGACTAAACCCAAAAATTCCTATTGCATCTGAAAGTAGAAACTCGCCCGATTACAACGGTATGTGTATTTTTTCCCTAGGCCATTCTGGTTAAGCGATTGGAGCAGCAGAAGTGCGAAAAATTTGTTACCTCTTCAACCATTTCTTAGCTTCAAACTCCCATACCTCGCGAACGGATTGACCTAACCCAAAAATCCTATTGCGTCTGAAAGTAGAAACTCGTCCTCTTACAACGGCATGTGTATTTTTTCCCTAGGCCATTCTGGTTAAGCGTTTGGAGCAGCAGAAGATCGAAATATTTGTTGCCTTCTCAACCATTTCTTGGCTTCAAACTCCAATATATCGCGAACGGATTGACCTAACTCAAAAATTCCTATTGCATCTGAAAGTAGAAACTCGCCCGATTACAACGGTATGTGTATTTTTCCCTAGGCCATTCTGGTTAAGCGTTTGGAGCAGCAGAATCGCGAAAAATTTGTCGCCTTCTCAACCATTTCTTAGCTTCAAACTCCCATATCTCGCGAACGGATTGACTAAACCCAAAAACTCCTATTGCATCTGAAAGTAGAAACTCGCCCAATTACAACGGTATGTGTATTTTTTCCCTAGGCCATTCTGGTTAAGCGATTGGAGCAGCAGAAGTGCGCAAAATTTGTTACCTCTTCAACCATTTCTTAGCTTCAAACTCCCATACCTCGCGAACGGATTGACCTAACCCAAAAATCCTATTGCGTCTGAAAGTAGAAACTAGTCCTCTTACAACGGCATGGGTATTTTTTCCCTATGCCATTCTGGTTAAGCGTTTGGAGCAGCAGAAGTGCGAAATATTTGTTGCCTTCTCAACCATTTCTTGGCTTCAAACTCCCATTTCTCGCGAACAGATTGATCTAACCCAAAAATTCGTGCTGCGTCTGAAAGTAGAAACTCGCCCGATTACAACGGTATATGTATTTTTTCCCTAGGCCATAATGGTTAAGCGATTGGAGCAGCAGAAGTGCGAAAAATTTGTTACCTCTTCAACCATTTCTTAGCTTCAAACTCCCATACCTCGCGAACGGATTGACCTAACCCAAAAATCCTATGGCGTCTGAAAGTAGAAACTCGCCCGATTACAACGGTATGTGTATTTTTTCCCTAGGCCATTCTGGTTAAGCGATTGGAGCAGCAGAAGTGCGAAAAATTTGTTACCTCTTCAACCATTTCTTAGCTTCAAACTCCCATACCTCGCGAACGGATTGACCTAACCCAAAAATCCTATTGCGTCTGAAAGTAGAAACTCGCCCGATTACAACGGTATGTGTATTTTTTCCCTAGGCCGTTCTGGTTAAGCCTTTGGAGCAGCAGAATTGCGAAAAATTTGTTGCCTTCTCAACCATTTCTTGGCTTCAAACTCCAATATATCGCGAACGGATTGACCTAACTCAAAAATTCCTATTGCATCTGAAAGTAGAAACTCGTCCGGTTACAACGGTATGTGTATTTTTTCCCTAGGCCATTCTGGTTAAGCGACTGGAGCAGCAGAAGTGCAAAAAATTTGTTGCCTTCTCAACTATTTCTTAGCTTCAAAGTCCCATATCTCGCGAACGGATAGACCAAACCCAGAAATTCCTGCTGCGTCTGAAAGTAGAAACTCGCCCGATTACAACGGTATGTGTATTTTTTCCCTAGGCCAATCTGGTTAAGCGATTCGAGCAGCAGAAGTGCGAAAAATTTGATGCATCCTCAACCATTTCTTAGCTTCAAAGTCCCGTATCTCGCGAACGGATTGACCAACCCAAAAATTGCTATTGCGTATGAAAGTAGAAACTCGTCCGGTTACAACGGTATGTGTATTTTTTCCCTAGGCCATTCTGGTTAAGCGTTTGGAGCAGCAGAAGTGCGAAAAATTTGTTGTCTTCTCAACTATTTCTTAGCTTCAAAGTCCCATATCTCGCGAACGGATAGACCAAACCCAGAAATTCTTGCTGCTTCTGAAAGTAGAAGCTCGCCCGATTACAACGGTATGTGTGTTTTTTCCCTAGGCCATTCTGGTTAAGCGTTTGGAGCAGCAGAATTGCGAAAAATTTGTTGTCTTCTCAACTATTTCTTAGCTTCAAACTCCCATATCTCGCGAACGGATTGACCTAACCCTAAAATTCCTATTTCACCTGAAAGTTGAAACTCGTCCGATTAGAACGGTATGTGTATTTTTTCCCTAGGCCAATCTGGTTAAGCGATTCGAGCAGCAGAAGTGCGAAAAATTTGATGCCTTCTCAACCATTTCTTAGCTTCAAACTCCCGTATCTCGCGAACGGATTGACCTAACCCAAAAATTGCTATTGCGTCTCAAAGTAGAAACTCGCCCGATTACAACGGTATGTGTATTTTTTCCCTAGGCCAATCTGGTTAAGCGATTGGAGCAGCAGAAGTGCGAAAAATTTGTTGCCTTCTCAACCATTTCTTAGATTCAAACTCCCATATCTCGCGACTGGATTGACCTAACCCAAAAATTCCTATTGCGTCTGAAAGTAGAAACTCGTCCGGTTACAACGGTATGTGTATTTTCTTCCTAGGCCATTCTGGTTAAGCGGTTGGAGCAGCAGAAGTGCGAAATATTTGTTGCCTTCTCAACCATTTCTTGGCTTCAAACTCCCATATCTCGCGAACAGATTGACCTAACCCAAAAATTCCTGCTGCGTCTCAAAGTAGAAACTCGCCCGATTACAACTGTATGTGTGTTTTTTCCCTAGGCCATTCTGGTTAAGCGTATGGAGCAGCAGAATTGCGAAAAATTTGTTGTCTTCTCAACTATTTCTTAGCTTCAAACTCCCATATCTCGCGAACGGATTGACCTAACCCTAAAATTCCTATTTCATCTGAAAGTAGAAACTCGTCCGATTAGAACGGTATGTGTATTTTTTCCCTAGGCCATTCTGGTTAAGCGTTTGGAGCAGCAGACGTGCAAAAATTTGTTATCTTGTCAACCATTTTTTAGCTTCAAAGTCCGATCTCTCGCGAACGGATTGACCAAACCCAAAAATTCCTGCAGCGTCTGAACGTAGAAACTCGCCCCATTACAAAGGTATGTGTATTTTTTCCCAGGCCACTCTGGTTAAGCGTTTGGAGCAGCAGAATCGCGAAAAATTTGTCGCCTTCTCAACCATTTCTTAGCTTCAAAGTCCCATACCTCGCGAACGGATTGACCTAACCCAAAAATCCTATTGCGTCTGAAAGTAGAAACTCGTCCTCTTACAACGGCATGTGTATTTTTTCCCTAGGCCTTTCTGGTTAAGCGGTTGGAGCAGCAGAAGATCGAAATATTTGTTGCCTTCTCAACCATTTCTTGGCTTCAAACTCCAATATATCGCGAACGGATTGACCTAACTCAAAAATTCCTATTGCATCTGAAAGTAGAAACTCGCCTGATTACAACGGTATGTGTATTTTTCCCTAGGCCATTCTGGTTAAGCGTTTGGAGCAGCAGAATCGCGAAAAATTTGTCGCCTTCTCAACCATTTCTTAGCTTCAAACTCCCATATCTCGCGAACGGATTGACTAAACCCAAAAACTCCTATTGCATCTGAAAGTAGAAACTCGCCCGATTACAACGGTATGTGTATTTTTTCCCTAGGCCATTCTGGTTAAGCGATTGGAGCAGCAGAAGTGCGAAAAATTTGTTACCTCTTCAACCATTTCTTAGCTTCAAACTCCCATACCTCGCGAACGGATTGACCTAACCCAAAAATCCTATGGCGTCTGAAAGTAGAAACTCGCCCGATTACAACGGTATGTGTATTTTTTCCCTAGGCCATTCTGGTTAAGCGATTGGAGCAGCAGAAGTGCGAAAAATTTGTTACCTCTTCAACCATTTCTTAGCTTCAAACTCCCATACCTCGCGAACGGATTGACCTAACCCAAAAATCCTATTGCGTCTGAAAGTAGAAACACGTCCTCTTACAACGGCATGGGTATTTTTTCCCTATGCCATTCTGGTTAAGCGTTTGGAGCAGCAGAAGTGCGAAATATTTGTTGCCTTCTCAACCATTTCTTGGCTTCAAACTCCCATATCTCGCGAACAGATTGATCTAACCCAAAAACTCGTGCTGCGTCTGAAAGTAGAAACTCACCCGATTACAACGGTATATGTATTTTTTCCCTAGGCCATAATGGTTAAGCGATTGGAGCAGCAGAAGTGCGAAAAATTTGTTACCTCTTCAACCATTTCTTAGCGTCAAACTCCCATACCTCGCGAACGGATTGACCTAACCCAAAAATCCTATGGCGTCTGAAAGTAGAAACTCGCCCGATTACAACGGTATGTGTATTTTCTCCCTAGGCCATTCTGGTTAAGCGTTTGGAGCAGCAGACGTGCAAAAATTTGTTATCTTGTCAACCATTTCTTAGCTTCAAAGTCCGATATCTCGCGAACGGATTGACCAAACCCAAAAATTCCTGCAGCGTCTGAACGTAGAAACTCGCCCCATTACAAAGGTATGTGTATTTTTTCCCAGGCCACTCTGGTTAAGCGTTTGGAGAAGCAGAATCGCGAAAAATTTGTCGCCTTCTCAACCATTTCTTAGCTTCAAACTCCCATATCTCGCGAACGGATTGACTAAACCCAAAAATTCCTATTGCATCTGAAAGTAGAAACTCGCCCGATTACAACGGTATGTGTATTTTTTCCCTAGGCCATTCTGCTTAAGCGATTGGAGCAGCAGAAGTGCGAAAAATTTGTTACCTCTTCAACCATTTCTTAGCTTCAAACTCCCATACCTCGCGAACGGATTGACCTAACCCAAAAATCCTATTGCGTCTGAAAGTAGAAACTCGTCCTCTTACAACGGCATGTGTATTTTTTCCCTAGGCCATTCTGGTTAAGCGGTTGGAGCAGCAGAAGATCGAAATATTTGTTGCCTTCTCAACCATTTCTTGGCTTCAAACTCCAATATATCGCGAACGGATTGACCTAACTCAAAAATTCCTATTGCACCTGAAAGTAGAAACTCGCCCGATTACAACGGTATGTGTATTTTTCCCTAGGCCATTCTGGTTAAGCGTTTGGAGCAGCAGAATCGCGAAAAATTTGTCGCCTTCTCAACCATTTCTTAGCTTCAAACTCCCATATCTCGCGAACGGATTGACTAAACCCAAAAACTCCTATTGCATCTGAAAGTAGAAACTCGCCCGATTACAACGGTATGTGTATTTTTTCCCTAGGCCATTCTGGTTAAGCGATTGGAGCAGCAGAAGTGCGAAAAATTTGTTACCTCTTCAACCATTTCTTAGCTTCAAACTCCCATACCTCGCGAACGGATTGACCTAACCCAAAAATCCTATTGCGTCTGAAAGTAGAAACTCGTCCTCTTACAACGGCATGGGTATTTTTTCCCTATGCCATTCTGGTTAAGCGTTTGGAGCAGCAGAAGTGCGAAATATTTGTTGCCTTCTCAACCATTTCTTGGCTTCAAACTCCCATATCTCGCGAACAGATTGATCTAACCCAAAAATTCGTGCTGCGTCTGAAAGTAGAATCTCGCCCGATTACAACGGTATGTGTATTTTTTCCCTAGGCCATAATGGTTAAGCGATTGGAGCAGCAGAAGTGCGAAAAATTTGTTACCTCTTCAACCATTTCTTAGCTTCAAACTCCCATACCTCGCGAACGGATTGACCTAACCCAAAAATCCTATGGCGTCTGAAAGTAGAAACTCGCCCGATTACAACGGTATGTGTATTTTTTCCCTAGGCCATTCTGGTTAAGCGATTGGAGCAGCAGAAGTGCGAAAAATTTGTTACCTCTTCAACCATTTCTTAGCTTCAAACTCCCATACCTCGCGAACGGATTGACCTAACCCAAAAATCCTATTGCGTCTGAAAGTAGAAACTCGTCCTCTTACAACGGCATGGGTATTTTTTCCCTATGCCATTCTGGTTAAGCGTTTGGAGCAGCAGAAGTGCGAAATATTTGTTGCCTTCTCAACCATTTCTTGGCTTCAAACTACCATATCTCGCGAACAGATTGATCTAACCCAAAAATTCGTGCTGCGTCTGAAAGTAGAAACTCGCCCGATTACAACGGTATGTGTATTTTTTCCCTAGGCCATTCTGGTTAAGCGTTTGGAGCAGCAGAATTGCGAAAAATTTGTTGTCTTGTCAACCATTTCTTAGCTTCAAAGTCCGATATCTCGCGAACAGATTGACCGAACCCAAAAATTCCTGCAGCATCTGAACGTAGAAACTCGCCCCATTACAAAGGTATGTGTATTTTTTCCCAGGCCACTCTGGTTAAGCGATTGGAGCAGCAGAAGTGCGAAAAATTTGTTACCTCTTCAACCATTTCTTAGCTTCAAACTCCCATACCTCGCGAACGGATTGACCTAACCCAAAAATCCTATTGCGTCTGAAAGTAGAAACTCGTCCTCTTACAACGGCATGGGTATTTTTTCCCTATGCCATTCTGGTTAAGCGTTTGGAGCAGCAGAAGTGCGAAATATTTGTTGCCTTCTCAACCATTTCTTGGCTTCAAACTCCCATATCTCGCGAACAGATTGATCTAACCCAAAAATTCGTGCTGCGTCTGAAAGTAGAAACTCGCCCGATTACAACGGTATGTGTATTTTTTCCCTAGGCCATAATGGTTAAGCGATTGGAGCAGCAGAAGTGCGAAAAATTTGTTACCTCTTCAACCATTTCTTAGCTTCAAACTCCCATACCTCGCGAACGGATTGACCTAACCCAAAAATCCTATGGCGTCTGAAAGTAGAAACTCGCCCGATTACAACGGTATGTGTATTTTTTCCCTAGGCCATTCTGGTTAAGCGATTGGAGCAGCAGAAGTGCGAAAAATTTGTTACCTCTTCAACCATTTCTTAGCTTCAAACTCCCATACCTCGCGAACGGATTGACCTAACCCAAAAATCCTATTGCGTCTGAAAGTAGAAACTCGTCCTCTTACAACGGCATGGGTATTTTTTCCCTATGCCATTCTGGTTAAGCGTTTGGAGCAGCAGACGTGCAAAAATTTGTTATCTTGTCAACCATTTCTTAGCTTCAAAGTCCGATATCTCGCGAACGGATTGACCAAACCCAAAAATTCCTGCAGCGTCTGAACGTAGAAACTCGCCCCATTACAAAGGTATGTGTATTTTTTCCCAGGCCACTCTGGTTAAGCGTTTGGAGCAGCAGAATCGCGAAAAATTTGTCGCCTTCTCAACCATTTCTTAGCTTCAAACTCCCATATCTCGCGAACGGATTGACTAAACCCAAAAATTCCTATTGCATCTGAAAGTAGAAACTCGCCCGATTACAACGGTATGTGTATTTTTTCCCTAGGCCATTCTGGTTAAGCGATTGGAGCAGCAGAAGTGCGAAAAATTTGTTACCTCTTCAACCATTTCTTAGCTTCAAACTCCCATACCTCGCGAACGGATTGACCTAACCCAAAAATCCTATTGCGTCTGAAAGTAGAAACTCGTCCTCTTACAACGGCATGTGTATTTTTTCCCTAGGCCATTCTGGTTAAGCGGTTGGAGCAGCAGAAGATCGAAATATTTGTTGCCTTCTCAACCATTTCTTGGCTTCAAACTCCAATATATCGCGAACGGATTGACCTAACTCAAAAATTCCTATTGCATCTGAAAGTAGAAACTCGCCCGATTACAACGGTATGTGTATTTTTCCCTAGGCCATTCTGGTTAAGCGTTTGGAGCAGCAGAATCGCGAAAAATTTGTTACCTCTTCAACCATTTCTTAGCTTCAAACTCCCATACCTCGCGAACGGATTGACCTAACCCAAAAATCCTATGGCGTCTGAAAGTAGAAACTCGCCCGATTACAACGGTATGTGTATTTTTTCCCTAGGCCATTCTGGTTAAGCGATTGGAGCAGCAGAAGTGCGAAAAATTTGTTACCTCTTCAACCATTTCTTAGCTTCAAACTCCCATACTTCGCGAACGGATTGACCTAACCCAAAAATCCTATTGCGTCTGAAAGTAGAAACTCTTCCTCTTACAACGGCATGGGTATTTTTTCCCTATGCCATTCTGGTTAAGCGTTTGGAGCAGCAGAAGTGCGAAATATTTGTTGCCTTCTCAACCATTTCTTGGCTTCAAACTCCCATATCTCGCGAACAGATTGATCTAACCCAAAAATTCGTGCTGCGTCTGAAAGTAGAAACTCGCCCGATTACAACGGTATGTGTATTTTTTCCCTACGCCATTCTGGTTATGCGTTTGGAGCAGCAGAATTGCGAAAAATTTGTTGTCTTGTCAACCATTTCTTAGCTTCAAAGTCCGATATCTCGCGAACAGATTGACCGAACCCAAAAATTCCTGCAGCGTCTGAACGTAGAAACTCGCCCCATTACAAAGGTATGTGTATTTTTTCCCAGGCCACTCTGGTTAAGCGATTGGAGCAGCAGAAGTGCGAAAAATTTGTTACCTCTTCAACCATTTCTTAGCTTCAAACTCCCATACCTCGCGAACGGATTGACCTAACCCAAAAATCCTATTGCGTCTGAAAGTAGAAACTCGTCCTCTTACAACGGCATGGGTATTTTTTCCCTATGCCATTCTGGTTAAGCGTTTGGAGCAGCAGAAGTGCGAAATATTTGTTGCCTTCTCAACCATTTCTTGGCCTCAAACTCCCATATCTCGCGAACAGATTGATCTAACCCAAAAATTCGTGCTGCGTCTGAAAGTAGAAACTCGCCCGATTACAACGGTATGTGTATTTTTTCCCTAGGCCATAATGGTTAAGCGATTGGAGCAGCAGAAGTGCGAAAAATTTGTTACCTTCTCAACCATTTCTTGGCTTCAAACTCCCATATCTCGCGAACAGATTGATCTAACCCAAAAATTCGTGCTGCGTCTGAAAGTAGAAACTCGCCCGATTACAACGGTATGTGTATTTTTTCCCTAGGCCATAATGGTTAAGCGATTGGAGCAGCAGAAGTGCGAAAAATTTGTTACCTCTTCAACCATTTCTTAGCTTCAAACTCCCATACCTCGCGAACGGATTGACCTAACCCAAAAATCCTATGGCGTCTGAAAGTAGAAACTCGCCCGATTACAACGGTATGTGTATTTTTTCCCTAGGCCATTCTGGTTAAGCGATTGGAGCAGCAGAAGTGCGAAAAATTTGTTACCTCTTCAACCATTTCTTAGCTTCAAACTCCCATACCTCGCGAACGGATTGACCTAACCCAAAAATCCTATTGCGTCTGAAAGTAGAAACTCGTCCTCTTACAACGGCATGGGTATTTTTTCCCTATGCCATTCTGGTTAAGCGTTTGGAGCAGCAGAAGTGCGAAATATTTGTTGCCTTCTCAACCATTTCTTGGCTTCAAACTCCCATATCTCGCGAACAGATTGATCTAACCCAAAAATTCGTGCTGCGTCTGAAAGTAGAAACTCGCCCGATTACAGCGGTATGGGTATTTTTTCCCTAGGCCAATCTGGTTAAGCGATTGGAGCAGCAGAAGTGCGAAAATTTGTTGCCTTCTCAACCATTTCTTAGATTCAAACTCCCATATCTCGCGACCGGATTGACCTAACCCAAAAATTCCTATTGCGTCTGAAAGTAGAAACTCGTCCGGTTACAACGGTATGTGTATTTTTTCCCTAGGCCATTCTGGTTAAGCGGTTGGAGCAGCAGAAGTGCGAAATGTTTGTTGCCTTCTCAACCATTTCTTGGCTTCAAACTGCCATATCTCGCGAACAGATTGACCTAACCCAAAAATTCCTGCTGCGTCTCAAAGTAGAAACTCGCCCGATTACAACGGTATGTGTGTTTTGTCCCTAGGCCATACTGGTTAAGCGTTTGGAGCAGCAGAATTGCGAAAAATTTGTTGTCTTCTCAACCATTTCTTAGCTTCAAACTCCCATATCTCGCGAACGGATTGACCTAACCCTAAAATTCCTATTTCATCTGAAAGTAGAAACTCGCCCGATTAGAACGGTATGTGTATTTTTTCCCTAGGCCATTCTGGTTAAGCGTTTGGAGCAGCAGACGTGCGAAAAATTTGTTATCTTGTCAACCATTTCTTAGCTTCAAAGTCCGATATCTCGCGAACGGATTGACCGAACCCAAAAATTCCTGCAGCGTCTGAACGTAGAAACTCGCCCGATTACAAAGGTATGTGTATTTTTTCCCCAGGCCACTCTGGTTAAGCGTTTGGAGCAGCAGAATCGCGAAAAATTTGTCGCCTTCTCAACCATTTCTTAGCTTCAAACTCCCATATGTAGCGAACGGATTGACTAAACCCAAAAATTCCTATTGCATCTGAAAGTAGAAACTCGCCCCATTACAAAGGTATGTGTATTTTTTCCCAGGCCACTCTGGTTAAGCGATTGGAGCAGCAGAAGTGCGAAAAATTTGTTACCTCTTCAACCATTTCTTAGCTTCAAACTCCCATACCTCGCGAACGGATTGACCTAACCCAAAAATCCTATTGCGTCTGAAAGTAGAAACTCGTCCTCTTACAACGGCATGGGTATTTTTTCCCTATGCCATTCTGGTTAAGCGTTTGGAGCAGCAGAAGTGCGAAATATTTGTTGCCTTCTCAACCATTTCTTGGCTTCAAACTCCCATATCTCGCGAACAGATTGATCTAACCCAAAAATTCGTGCTGCGTCTGAAAGTAGAAACTCGCCCGATTACAACGGTATGTGTATTTTTTCCCTAGGCCATAATGGTTAAGCGATTGGAGCAGCAGAAGTGCGAAAAATTTGTTACCTTCTCAACCATTTCTTGGCTTCAAACTCCCATATCTCGCGAACAGATTGATCTAACCCAAAAATTCGTGCTGCGTCTGAAAGTAGAAACTCGCCCGATTACAACGGTATGTGTATTTTTTCCCTAGGCCATAATGGTTAAGCGATTGGAGCAGCAGAAGTGCGAAAAATTTGTTACCTCTTCAACCATTTCTTAGCTTCAAACTCCCATACCTCGCGAACGGATTGACCTAACCCAAAAATCCTATGGCGTCTGAAAGTAGAAACTCGCCCGATTACAACGGTATGTGTATTTTTTCCCTAGGCCATTCTGGTTAAGCGATTGGAGCAGCAGAAGTGCGAAAAATTTGTTACCTCTTCAACCATTTCTTAGCTTCAAACTCCCATACCTCGCGAACGGATTGACCTAACCCAAAAATCCTATTGCGTCTGAAAGTAGAAACTCGTCCTCTTACAACGGCATGGGTATTTTTTCCCTATGCCATTCTGGTTAAGCGTTTGGAGCAGCAGAAGTGCGAAATATTTGTTGCCTTCTCAACCATTTCTTGGCTTCAAACTCCCATATCTCGCGAACAGATTGATCTAACCCAAAAATTCGTGCTGCGTCTGAAAGTAGAAACTCGCCCGATTACAACGGTATGTGTATTTTTTCCCTAGGCCATTCTGGTTAAGCGTTTGGAGCAGCAGAATTGCGAAAAATTTGTTGTCTTGTCAACCATTTCTTAGCTTCAAAGTCCGATATCTCGCGAACAGATTGACCGAACCCAAAAATTCCTGCAGCGTCTGAACGTAGAAACTCGCCCCATTACAAAGGTATGTGTATTTTTTCCCAGGCCAGTCTGGTTAAGCGATTGGAGCAGCAGAAGTGCGAAAAATTTGTTACCTCTTCAACCATTTCTTAGCTTCAAACTCCCATACCTCGCGAACGGATTGACCTAACCCAAAAATCCTATTGCGTCTGAAAGTAGAAACTAGTCCTCTTACAACGGCATGGGTATTTTTTCCCTATGCCATTCTGGTTAAGCGTTTGGAGCAGCAGAAGTGCGAAATATTTGTTGCCTTCTCAACCATTTCTTGGCTTCAAACTCCCATATCTCGCGAACAGATTGATCTAACCCAAAAATTCGTGCTGCGTCTGAAAGTAGAAACTCGCCCGATTACAAAGGTATGTGTATTTTTTCCCTAGGCCATAATGGTTAAGCGATTGGAGCAGCAGAAGTGCGAAAAATTTGTTACCTCTTCAACCATTTCTTAGCTTCAAACTCCCATACCTCGCGAACGGATTGACCTAACCCAAAAATCCTATGGCGTCTGAAAGTAGAAACTCGCCCGATTACAACGGTATGTGTATTTTTTCCCTAGGCCATTCTGGTTAAGCGATTGGAGCAGCAGAAGTGCGAAAAATTTGTTACCTCTTCAACCATTTCTTAGCTTCAAACTCCCATACCTCGCGAACGGATTGACCTAACCAAAAAATCCTATTGCGTCTGAAAGTAGAAACTCGTCCTCTTACAACGGCATGTGTATTTTTTCCCTAGGCCATTCTGGTTAAGCGGTTGGAGCAGCAGAAGATCGAAATATTTGTTGCCTTCTCAACCATTTCTTGGCTTCAAACTCCAATATATCGCGAACGGATTGATCTAACTCAAAAATTCCTATTGCATCTGAAAGTAGAAACTCGCCCGATTACAACGGTATGTGTATTTTTCCCTAGGCCATTCTGGTTAAGCGTTTGGAGCAGCAGAATCGCGAAAAATTTGTCGCCTTCTCAACCATTTCTTAGCTTCAAACTCCCATATCTCACGAACGGATTGACTAAACCCAAAAACTCCTATTGCATCTGAAAGTAGAAACTCGCCCGATTACCACGGTATGTGTATTTTTTCCCTAGGCCATTCTGGTTAAGCGATTGGAGCAACAGAAGTGCGAAAAATTTGTTACCTCTTCAACCATTTCTTAGCTTCAAACTCCCATACCTCGCGAACGGATTGACCTAACCCAAAAATCCTATGGCGTCTGAAAGTAGAAACTCGCCCGATTACATCGGTATGTGTATTTTTTCCCTAGGCCATTCTGGTTAAGCGATTGGAGCAGCAGAAGTGCGAAAAATTTGTTACCTCTTCAACCATTTCTTAGCTTCAAACTCCCATACCTCGCGAACGGATTGACCTAACCCAAAAATCCTATTGCGTCTGAAAGTAGAAACTCGTCCTCTTACAACGGCATGGGTATTTTTTCCCTATGCCATTCTGGTTAAGCGTTTGGAGCAGCAGAAGTGCGAAATATTTGTTGCCTTCTCAACCATTTCTTGGATTCAAACTCCCATATCTCGCGAACAGATTGATCTAACCCAAAAATTCGTGCTGCGTCTGAAAGTAGAAACTCGCCCGATTACAACGGTATGTGTATTTTTTCCCTAGGCCATTCTGGTTAAGCGTTTGGAGCAGCAGAATTGCGAAAAATTTGTTGTCTTGTCAACCATTTCTTAGCTTCAAAGTCCGATATCTCGCGAACAGATTGACCGAACCCAAAAATTCCTGCAGCGTCTGAACGTAGAAACTCGCCCCATTACAAAGGTATGTGTATTTTTTCCCAGGCCACTCTGGTTAAGCGATTGGAGCAGCAGAAGTGCGAAAAATTTGTTACCTCTTCAACCATTTCTTAGCTTCAAACTCCCATACCTCGCGAACGGATTGACCTAACCCAAAAATCCTATTGCGTCTGAAAGTAGAAACTCGTCCTCTTACAACGGCATGGGTATTTTTTCGCTATGCCATTCTGGTTAAGCGTTTGGAGCAGCAGAAGTGCGAAATATTTGTTGCCTTCTCAACCATTTCTTGGCTTCAAACTCCCATATCTCGCGAACAGATTGATCTAACCCAAAAATTCGTGCTGCGTCTGAAAGTAGAAACTCGCCCGATTACAACGGTATGTGTATTTTTTCCCTAGGCCATAATGGTTAAGCGATTGGAGCAGCAGAAGTGCGAAAAATTTGTTACCTCTTCAACCATTTCTTAGCTTCAAACTCCCATACCTCGCGAACGGATTGACCTAACCCAAAAATCCTATGGCGTCTGAAAGTAGAAACTCGCCCGATTACAACGGTATGTGTATTTTTTCCCTAGGCCATTCTGGTTAAGCGATTGGAGCAGCAGAAGTGCGAAAAATTTGTTACCTCTTCAACCATTCCTTAGCTTCAAACTCCCATACCTCGCGAACGGATTGACCTAACCCAAAAATCCTATGGCGTCTGAAAGTAGAAACTCGCCCGATTACAACGGTATGTGTATTTTTTCCCTAGGCCATTCTGGTTAAGCGATTGGAGCAGCAGAAGTGCGAAAAATTTGTTACCTCTTCAACCATTTCTTAGCTTCAAACTCCCATACCTCGCGAACGGATTGACCTAACCAAAAAATCCTATTGCGTCTGAAAGTAGAAACTCGTCCTCTTACAACGGCATGTGTATTTTTTCCCTAGGCCATTCTGGTTAAGCGGTTGGAGCAGCAGAAGATCGAAATATTTGTTGCCTTCTCAACCATTTCTTGGCTTCAAACTCCAATATATCGCGAACGGATTGATCTAACTCAAAAATTCCTATTGCATCTGAAAGTAGAAACTCGCCCGATTACAACGGTATGTGTATTTTTCCCTAGGCCATTCTGGTTAAGCGTTTGGAGCAGCAGAATCGCGAAAAATTTGTCGCCTTCTCAACCATTTCTTAGCTTCAAACTCCCATATCTCACGAACGGATTGACTAAACCCAAAAACTCCTATTGCATCTGAAAGTAGAAACTCGCCCGATTACCACGGTATGTGTATTTTTTCCCTAGGCCATTCTGGTTAAGCGATTGGAGCAACAGAAGTGCGAAAAATTTGTTACCTCTTCAACCATTTCTTAGCTTCAAACTCCCATACCTCGCGAACGGATTGACCTAACCCAAAAATCCTATGGCGTCTGAAAGTTGAAACTCGCCCGATTACATCGGTATGTGTATTTTTTCCCTAGGCCATTCTGGTTAAGCGATTGGAGCAGCAGAAGTGCGAAAAATTTGTTACCTCTTCAACCATTTCTTAGCTTCAAACTCCCATACCTCGCGAACGGATTGACCTAACCAAAAAATCCTATTGCGTCTGAAAGTAGAAACTCGTCCTCTTACAACGGCATGTGTATTTTTTCCCTAGGCCATTCTGGTTAAGCGGTTGGAGCAGCAGAAGATCGAAATATTTGTTGCCATCTCAACCATTTCTTGGCTTCAAACTCCAATATATCGCGAACGGATTGATCTAACTCAAAAATTCCTATTGCATCTGAAAGTAGAAACTCGCCCGATTACAACGGTATGTGTATTTTTCCCTAGGCCATTCTGGTTAAGCGTTTGGAGCAGCAGAATCGCGAAAAATTTGTCGCCTTCTCAACCATTTCTTAGCTTCAAACTCCCATATCTCACGAACGGATTGACTAAACCCAAAAACTCCTATTGCATCTGAAAGTAGAAACTCGCCCGATTACCACGGTATGTGTATTTTTTCCCTAGGCCATTCTGGTTAAGCGATTGGAGCAACAGAAGTGCGAAAAATTTGTTACCTCTTCAACCATTTCTTAGCTTCAAACTCCCATACCTCGCGAACGGATTGACCTAACCCAAAAATCCTATGGCGTCTGAAAGTAGAAACTCGCCCGATTACATCGGTATGTGTATTTTTTCCCTAGGCCATTCTGGTTAAGCGATTGGAGCAGCAGAAGTGCGAAAAATTTGTTACCTCTTCAACCATTTCTTAGCTTCAAACTCCCATACCTCGCGAACGGATTGACCTAACCCAAAAATCCTATTGCGTCTGAAAGTAGAAACTCGTCCTCTTACAACGGCATGGGTATTTTTTCCCTATGCCATTCTGGTTAAGCGTTTGGAGCAGCAGAAGTGCGAAATATTTGTTGCCTTCTCAACCATTTCTTGGATTCAAACTCCCATATCTCGCGAACAGATTGATCTAACCCAAAAATTCGTGCTGCGTCTGAAAGTAGAAACTCGCCCGATTACAACGGTATGTGTATTTTTTCCCTAGGCCATTCTGGTTAAGCGTTTGGAGCAGCAGAATTGCGAAAAATTTGTTGTCTTGTCAACCATTTCTTAGCTTCAAAGTCCGATATCTCGCGAACAGATTGACCGAACCCAAAAATTCCTGCAGCGTCTGAACGTAGAAACTCGCCCCATTACAAAGGTATGTGTATTTTTTCCCAGGCCACTCTGGTTAAGCGATTGGAGCAGCAGAAGTGCGAAAAATTTGTTACCTCTTCAACCATTTCTTAGCTTCAAACTCCCATACCTCGCGAACGGATTGACCTAACCCAAAAATCCTATTGCGTCTGAAAGTAGAAACTCGTCCTCTTACAACGGCATGGGTATTTTTTCGCTATGCCATTCTGGTTAAGCGTTTGGAGCAGCAGAAGTGCGAAATATTTGTTGCCTTCTCAACCATTTCTTGGCTTCAAACTCCCATATCTCGCGAACAGATTGATCTAACCCAAAAATTCGTGCTGCGTCTGAAAGTAGAAACTCGCCCGATTACAACGGTATGTGTATTTTTTCCCTAGGCCATAATGGTTAAGCGATTGGAGCAGCAGAAGTGCGAAAAATTTGTTACCTCTTCAACCATTTCTTAGCTTCAAACTCCCATACCTCGCGAACGGATTGACCTAACCCAAAAATCCTATGGCGTCTGAAAGTAGAAACTCGCCCGATTACAACGGTATGTGTATTTTTTCCCTAGGCCATTCTGGTTAAGCGATTGGAGCAGCAGAAGTGCGAAAAATTTGTTACCTCTTCAACCATTTCTTAGCTTCAAACTCCCATACCTCGCGAACGGATTGACCTAACCCAAAAATCCTATGGCGTCTGAAAGTAGAAACTCGCCCGATTACAACGGTATGTGTATTTTTTCCCTAGGCCATTCTGGTTAAGCGATTGGAGCAGCAGAAGTGCGAAAAATTTGTTACCTCTTCAACCATTTCTTAGCTTCAAACTCCCATACCTCGCGAACGGATTGACCTAACCAAAAAATCCTATTGCGTCTGAAAGTAGAAACTCGTCCTCTTACAACGGCATGTGTATTTTTTCCCTAGGCCATTCTGGTTAAGCGGTTGGAGCAGCAGAAGATCGAAATATTTGTTGCCTTCTCAACCATTTCTTGGCTTCAAACTCCAATATATCGCGAACGGATTGATCTAACTCAAAAATTCCTATTGCATCTGAAAGTAGAAACTCGCCCGATTACAACGGTATGTGTATTTTTCCCTAGGCCATTCTGGTTAAGCGTTTGGAGCAGCAGAATCGCGAAAAATTTGTCGCCTTCTCAACCATTTCTTAGCTTCAAACTCCCATATCTCACGAACGGATTGACTAAACCCAAAAACTCCTATTGCATCTGAAAGTAGAAACTCGCCCGATTACCACGGTATGTGTATTTTTTCCCTAGGCCATTCTGGTTAAGCGATTGGAGCAACAGAAGTGCGAAAAATTTGTTACCTCTTCAACCATTTCTTAGCTTCAAACTCCCATACCTCGCGAACGGATTGACCTAACCCAAAAATCCTATGGCGTCTGAAAGTAGAAACTCGCCCGATTACATCGGTATGTGTATTTTTTCCCTAGGCCATTCTGGTTAAGCGATTGGAGCAGCAGAAGTGCGAAAAATTTGTTACCTCTTCAACCATTTCTTAGCTTCAAACTCCCATACCTCGCGAACGGATTGACCTAACCCAAAAATCCTATTGCGTCTGAAAGTAGAAACTCGTCCTCTTACAACGGCATGGGTATTTTTTCCCTATGCCATTCTGGTTAAGCGTTTGGAGCAGCAGAAGTGCGAAATATTTGTTGCCTTCTCAACCATTTCTTGGATTCAAACTCCCATATCTCGCGAACAGATTGATCTAACCCAAAAATTCCTATTTCATCTGAAAGTAGAAACTCGCCCGATTAGAACGGTATGTGTATTTTTTCCCTAGGCCATTCTGGTTAAGCGTTTGGAGCAGCAGACGTGCGAAAAATTTGTTATCTTGTCAACCATTTCTTAGCTTCAAAGTCCGATATCTCGCGAACGGATTGACCGAACCCAAAAATTCCTGCAGCGTCTGAACGTAGAAACTCGCCCGATTACAAAGGTATGTGTATTTTTTCCCCAGGCCACTCTGGTTAAGCGTTTGGAGCAGCAGAATCGCGAAAAATTTGTCGCCTTCTCAACCATTTCTTAGCTTCAAACTCCCATATGTAGCGAACGGATTGACTAAACCCAAAAATTCCTATTGCATCTGAAAGTAGAAACTCGCCCGATTACAACGGCATGGGTATTTTTTCCCTAGGCCATTCTGGTTAAGCGATTGGAGCAGCAGAAGTGCGAAAAATTTGTTACCTCTTCAACCATTTCTTAGCTTCAAACTCCCATACCTCGCGAACGGATTGACCTAACCCAAAAATCCTATGGCGTCTGAAAGTAGAAACTCGCCCGATTACAACGGTATGTGTATTTTTTCCCTAGGCCATTCTGGTTAAGCGATTGGAGCAGCAGAAGTGCGAAAAATTTGTTACCTCTTCAACCATTTCTTAGATTCAAACTCCCATACCTCGCGAACGGATTGACCTAACCCAAAAATCCTATTGCGTCTGAAAGTAGAAACTCGTCCTCTTACAACGGCATGTGTATTTTTTCCCTAGGCCATTCTGGTTAAGCGGTTGGAGCAGCAGAAGATCGAAATATTTGTTGCCTTCTCAACCATTTCTTGGCTTCAAACTCCAATATATCGCGAACGGATTGACCTAACTCAAAAATTCCTATTGCATCTGAAAGTAGAAACTCGCCCGATTACAACGGTATGTGTATTTTTCCCTAGGCCATTCTGGTTAAGCGTTTGGAGCAGCAGAATCGCGAAAAATTTGTCGCCTTCTCAACCATTTCTTAGCTTCAAACTCCCATATCTCGCGAACGGATTGACTAAACCCAAAAACTCCTATTGCATCTGAAAGTAGAAACTCGCCCGATTACAACGGTATGTGTATTTTTTCCCTAGGCCATTCTGGTTAAGCGATTGGAGCAGCAGAAGTGCGAAAAATTTGTTACCTCTTCAACCATTTCTTAGCTTCAAACTCCCATACCTCGCGAACGGATTGACCTAACCCAAAAATCCTATGGCGTTTGAAAGTAGAAACTCGCCCGATTACAACGGTATGTGTATTTTTTCCCTAGGCCATTCTGGTTAAGCGATTGGAGCAGCAGAAGTGCGAAAAATTTGTTACCTCTTCAACCATTTCTTAGCTTCAAAGTCCGATATCTCGCGAACAGATTGACCGAACCCAAAAATTCCTGCAGCGTCTGAACGTAGAAACTCGCCCCATTACAAAGGTATGTGTATTTTTTCCCAGGCCACTCTGGTTAAGCGATTGGAGCAGCAGAAGTTCGAAAAATTTGTTACCTCTTCAACCATTTCTTAGCTTCAAACTCCCATACCTCGCGAACGGATTGACCTAACCCAAAAATCCTATTGCGTCTGAAAGTAGAAACTCGTCCTCTTACAACGGCATGGGTATTTTTTCCCTATTCCATTCTGGTTAAGCGTTTGGAGCAGCAGAAGTGCGAAATATTTGTTGCCTTCTCAACCATTTCTTGGCTTCAAACTCCCATATCTCGCGAACAGATTGATCTAACCCAAAAATTCGTGCTGCGTCTGAAAGTAGAAACTCGCCCGATTACAACGGTATGTGTATTTTTTCCCTAGGCCATTCTGGTTAAGCGTTTGGAGCAGCAGAATTGCGAAAAATTTGTTGTCTTGTCAACCATTTCTTAGCTTCAAAGTCCGATATCTCGCGAACAGATTGACCGAACCCAAAAATTCCTGCAGCGTCTGAACGTAGAAACTCGCCCCATTACAAAGGTATGTGTATTTTTTCCCAGGCCACTCTGGTTAAGCGATTGGAGCAGCAGAAGTGCGAAAAATTTGTTACCTCTTCAACCATTTCTTAGCTTCAAACTCCCATACCTCGCGAACGGATTGACCTAACCCAAAAATCCTATTGCGTCTGAAAGTAGAAACTAGTCCTCTTACAACGGCATGGGTATTTTTTCCCTATGCCATTCTGGTTAAGCGTTTGGAGCAGCAGAAGTGCGAAATATTTGTTGCCTTCTCAACCATTTCTTGGCTTCAAACTCCCATATCTCGCGAACAGATTGATCTAACCCAAAAATTCGTGCTGCGTCTGAAAGTAGAAACTCGCCCGATTACAACGATATGTGTATTTTTTCCCTAGGCCATAATGGTTAAGCGATTGGAGCAGCAGAAGTGCGAAAAATTTGTTACCTCTTCAACCATTTCTTATCTTCAAACTCCCATACCTCGCGAACGGATTGACCTAACCCAAAAATTCCTATTGCGTCTGAAAGTAGAAACTCGTCCGGTTACAACGGTATGTGTATTTTTTCCCTAGGCCATTCTGGTTAAGCGGTTGGAGCAGCAGAAGTGCGAAATGTTTGTTGCCTTCTCAACCATTTCTTGGCTTCAAACTGCCATATCTCGCGAACAGATTGACCTAACCCAAAAATTCCTGCTGCGTCTCAAAGTAGAAACTCGCCCGATTACAACGGTATGTGTGTTTTTTCCCTAGGCCATTCTGGTTAAGCGTTTGGAGCAGCAGAATTGCGAAAAATTTGTTGTCTTCTCAACTATTTCTTAGCTTCAAACTCCCATATCTCGCGAACGGATTGACCTAACCCTAAAATTCCTATTTCATCTGAAAGTAGAAACTCGCCCGATTAGAACGGTATGTGTATTTTTTCCCTAGGCCATTCTGGTTAAGCGTTTGGAGCAGCAGACGTGCGAAAAATTTGTTATCTTGTCAACCATTTCTTAGCTTCAAAGTCCGATATCTCGCGAACGGATTGACCGAACCCAAAAATTCCTGCAGCGTCTGAACGTAGAAACTCGCCCGATTACAAAGGTATGTGTATTTTTTCCCCAGGCCACTCTGGTTAAGCGTTTGGAGCAGCAGAATCGCGAAAAATTTGTCGCCTTCTCAACCATTTCTTAGCTTCAAACTCCCATATGTCGCGAACGGATTGACTAAACCCAAAAATTCCTATTGCATCTGAAAGTAGAAACTCGCCCGATTACAACGGTATGTGTATTCTTTCCCTAGGCCATTCTGGTTAAGCGATTGGAGCAGCAGAAGTGCGAAGAATTTGTTACCTCCTCAAACATTTCTTAGCTTCAAACTCCCATATCTCGCGAACGGATTGACCTAACCCAAAAATTCCTATTGCGTGTGAAAGTAGAAACTCGTCCTCTTACTAAGGTATGTGTATTTTCCCCCTAGGCCATTCTGGTTAAGCGACTGGAGCAGCAGAAGTGCAAAAAATTTGTTGCCTTCTCAACCATTTTTTGGCTTCAAACTCCCATATCTTGCGAACGGATTGACCTAACCCAAAAATTCGTATTGCATCTGAAAGTAGAAACTCGCCCGGTTACAACGGTATGTGTATTTTCCCCCTAGGCCGTTCTGGTTAAGCGACTGGAGCAGCAGAAGTGCGATAAATTTGTTGCCTTCTCAATCATTTCTTAGCTTCAAACTCCCATATCTCGCTAACGGATTGACCTAACCCAAAAATTCCTATTGCGTCTGAAAGTAGAAACTCGTCCCCTTACAACGGTATGTGTATTTTTTCCATAGGCCATTCTGGTTAAGCGACTGGAGCAGCAGAAGTGCGAAAAATTTGTTGCCTTCTCAATCATTTCTTAGCTTCAAACTCCCATATCTCGCTAACGGATTGACCTAACCCAAAAATTCCTATTGCGTCTGAAAGTAGAAACTCGCCCGATTACAACGTTATGTGTATTTTTTCCCTAGGCCATTCTGGTTAAGCCTTTGGGGCAGCAGAATTGCGAAAAATTTGTTGTCTTCTCAACCATTTCTTAGCTTCAAACTCCCATATGTAGCGAACGGATTGACCTAACCCAAAAATTCCTATTGCATCTGAAAGTAGAAACTCGCCCGATTACAACGGTACGTGTATTTTCCCCCTAGGCGATTCTGGTTAAGCGACTGGAGCAGCAGAAGTGGGAAAAATTTGTTACCTTCTCAACTATTTCTTAGCTTCAAACTCCCGTATCTCGCGAACGGATTGACATAACCCAAAAATTCCTGCTGCGTCTGAAAGTAGAAACTCGCCCGATTACAACGGTATCTGTATTTTTTCCCTAGGCCAATCTGGTTAAGCGATTCGAACAGCAGAAGTGCGAAAAATTTGATGCCTCCTCAACCATTTCTTAGCTTCAAACTCCCATATCTCGCTAACGGATTGACCTAACCCAAAAATTCCTATTGCGTCTGAAAGTAGAAACTCGTCCTCTTACAACGGTATGTGTATTTTTTCCCTAGGCCATTCTGGTTAAGCGTTTGGAGCAGCAGAAGTGCGAAATATTTGTTGCCTTCTCAACCATTTCTTGGCTTCAAACTCCCATATCTCGCGAACGGATTGACCAATCACAGAAATTCCTGCTGCGTCTGAAAGTAGAAACTCGCTCGATTACAACGGTATGTGTATTTTTTCCCTAGGCCATTCTGGTTAAGCGGTTGGAGCAGCAGAAGTGCGAAAAATTTGTTGTCTTATCAACCATTTCTTAGCTTCAAACTCCCATATGTCGCGAACGGATTGACCTAACCCAAAAATTCCTATCGCATCTGAAAGTAGAAACTCGCCCGATTACAACGGTACGTGTATTTTCCCCCTAGGCGATTCTGGTTAAGCGACTGGAGCAGCAGAAGTGGGAAAAATTTGTTACCTTCTCAACTATTTCTTAGCTTCAAACTCCCGTATCTCGCGAACGGATTGACATAACCCAAAAATTCCTGCTGCGTCTGAAAGTAGAAACTCGCCCGATTACAACGGTATCTGTATTTTTTCCCTAGGCCAATCTGGTTAAGCGATTCGAACAGCAGAAGTGCGAAAAATTTGATGCCTCCTCAACCATTTCTTAGCTTCAAACTCCCATATCTCGCTAACGGATTGACCTAACCCAAAAATTCCTATTGCGTCTGAAAGTAGAAACTCGTCCTCTTACAACGGTATGTGTATTTTTTCCCTAGGCCATTCTGGTTAAGCGTTTGGAGCAGCAGAAGTGCGAAATATTTGTTGCCTTCTCAACCATTTCTTGGCTTCAAACTCCCATATCTCGCGAACGGATTGACCAATCACAGAAATTCCTGCTGCGTCTGAAAGTAGAAACTCGCTCGATTACAACGGTATGTGTATTTTTTCCCTAGGCCATTCTGGTTAAGCGGTTGGAGCAGCAGAAGTGCGAAAAATTTGTTGTCTTATCAACCATTTCTTAGCTTCAAACTCCCATATGTCGCGAACGGATTGACCTAACCCAAAAATTCCTATCGCATCTGAAAGTAGAAACTCGCCCGATTACAACGGTATGTGTATTTTACCCCTAGACCATTCTGGTTAAGCGACTGGAGCAGCAGAAGTGCGAAAAATTTGTTGCCTTCTCAACCATTTCTTAGCTTCAAACTCCCATATGTCGCGAACGGATTGACTTAACCCAAAAATTCGTATTGCATCTGAAAGTAGAAACTCGCCCGATTACAACGGTATGTGTATTTACCCCCTAGGCCATTCTGGTTAAGCGAATGGAGCAGCAGACGTGCAAAAAATTTGTTGCCTTCTCAACCATTTCTTGGCTTCAAACTCCCATATCTCGCGAACAGATTGACCTAACCCAAAAATTCCTCCTGCGTCTGAAAGTAGAAACTCGCCCGATTACAACGGTATGTGTATTTTTTCCCTAGGCCATTCTGGTTAAGCCTTTGGGGCAGCAGAATTGCGAAAAATTTGTTGTCTTCTCAACCATTTCTTAGCTTCAAACTCCCATATGTAGCGAACGGATTGACCTAACCCAAAAATTCCTATTGCATCTGAAAGTAGAAACTCGCCCGATTACAACGGTACGTGTATTTCCCCCCTAGGCGATTCTGGTTAAGCGACTGGAGCAGCAGAAGTGGGAAAAATTTGTTACCTTCTCAACCATTTCTTAGCTTCAAACTCCCGTATCTCGCTAACGGATTGACCTAACCCAAAAATTCCTATTGCGTCTGAAAGTAGAAACTCGTCCTCTTACAACGGTATGTGTATTTTACTCCTAGGCCATTCTGGTTAAGCGACTGGAGCAGCAGAAGTGCGAAAAATTTGTTACCTTCTCAACCATTTCTTAGCTTCAAACTCCCGTATCTCGCGAACGGATTGACATAACCCAAAAATTCCTGCTGCGTCTGAAAGTAGAAACTCGCCCGATTACAACGGTATATGTATTTTTTCCCTAGGCCAATCTGGTTAAGCGATTCGAACAGCAGAAGTGCGAAAAATTTGATGCCTCCTCAACCATTTCTTAGCTTCAAACTCCCGTATCTCGCGAACGGATTGACCTAACCCAAAAATTGCTATTGCGTATGAAAGTAGAAACTCGTCCGGTTACAAAGGTATGTGTATTTTTTCTCTAGGCCATTCTGGTTAAGCGGTTGGAGCAGCAGAAGAGCGAAATATTTGTTGCCTTCTCAACCATTTCTTGGCTTCAAACTTCCATATCTCGCGAACGGATTGACCTAATCCTAAAATTCCTATTTCATCTGAATGTAGAAACTCGCCCAATTAGAACGGTATGTGTATTTTTTCCCCAGGCCACTCTGGTTAAGCGTTTGGAGCAGCAGAATCGCGAAAAATTTGTCGCCTTCTCAACCATTTCTTAGCTTCAAACTCCCATACGTCGCGAACGGATTGACTAAACCCAAAAATTCCTATTGCATCTGAAAGTAGAAACTCGCCCGATTACAACGGTATGTGTATTTTTTCCCTAGGCCATTCTGGTTAAGCGATTGGAGCAGCAGAAGTGCGAAGAATTTGTTACCTCCTCAAACATTTCTTAGCTTCAAACTCCCATATATCGCGAACGGATTGATCTAACCCAAAAATTCCTATTGCGTGTGAAAGTAGAAACTCGTCCTCTTACAACGGTATGTGTATTTTCCCCCTAGGCCATTCTGGTTAAGCGACTGGAGAAGCAGAAGTGCAAAAAATTTGTTGCCTTCTCAACCATTTTTTGGCTTCAAACTCCCATATCTTGCGAACGGATTGACCTAACCCAAAAATTCGTATTGCATCTGAAAGTAGAAACTCTCCCGATTACAACGGTATGTGTATTTTCCCCCTAGGCCATTCTGGTTAAGCGTTTGGAGCAGCAGAAGTGCGAAATATTTGTTGCCTTCTCAACCATTTCTTGGCTTCAAACTCCCATATCTCGCGAACGGATTGACCAATCACAGAAATTCCTGCTGAGTCTGAAAATAGAAACTCGCTCGAATACAACGGTATGTGGATTTTTTCCCTAGGCCATTCTGGTTAAGCGGTTGGAGTAGCAGAAGTGCGAAAAATTTGTTGTCTTATCAACCATTTCTTAGCTTCAAACTCCCATATGTCGCGAACGGATTGACCTAACCCAAAAATTCCTATCGCATCTGAAAGTAGAAACTCGCCCGATTACAACGGTATGTGTATTTTACTCCTAGGCCATTCTGGTTAAGCGACTGGAGCAGCAGAAGTGCGAAAAATTTGTTACCTTCTCAACCATTTCTTAGCTTCAAACTCCCGTATCTCGCGAACGGATTGACATAACCCAAAAATTCCTGCTGCGTCTGAAAGTAGAAACTCGCCCGATTACAACGGTATATGTATTTTTTCCCTAGGCCAATCTGGTTAAGCGACTCGAACAGCAGAAGTGCGAAAAATTTGATGCCTCCTCAACCATTTCTTAGCTTCAAACTCCCGTATCTCGCGAACGGATTGACCTAACCCAAAAATTGCTATTGCGTATGAAAGTAGAAACTCGTCCGGTTACAAAGGTATGTGTATTTTTTCTCTAGGCCATTCTGGTTAAGCGGTTGGAGCAGCAGAAGAGCGAAATATTTGTTGCCTTCTCAACCATTTCTTGGCTTCAAACTTCCATATCTCGCGAACGGATTGACCTAACCCTAAAATTCCTATTTCATCTGAAAGTAGAAACTCGCCCAATTAGAACGGTATGTGTATTTTTTCCCCAGGCCACTCTGGTTAAGCGTTTGGAGCAGCAGAATCGCGAAAAATTTGTCGCCTTCTCAACCATTTCTTAGCTTCAAACTCCCGTATCTCGCGAACGGATTGAAATAACCAAAAAATTCCTGCTGCGTCTGAAAGTAGAAACTCGCCCGATTACAACGGTATCTGTATTTTTTCCCTAGGCCAATCTGGTTAAGCGATTCGAACAGCAGAAGTGCGAAAAATTTGATGCCTCCTCAACCATTTCTTAGCTTCAAACTCCCATATCTCGCTAACGGATTGACCTAACCCAAAAATTCCTATTGCGTCTGAAAGTAGAAACTCGTCCTCTTACAACGGTATGTGTATTTTTTCCCTAGGCCATTCTGGTTAAGCGTTTGGAGCAGCAGAAGTGCGAAATATTTGTTGCCTTCTCAACCATTTCTTGGCTTCAAACTCCCATATCTCGCGAACGGATTGACCAATCACAGAAATTCCTGCTGCGGCTGAAAGTAGAAACTCGCTCGATTACAACGGTATGTGTATTTTTTCCCTAGGCCATTCTGGTTAAGCGGTTGGAGCAGCAGAAGTGCAAAAAATTTGTTGCCTTCTCAACCATTTCTTGGCTTCAAACTCCCATATCTCGCGAACAGATTGACCTAACCCAAAAATTCCTCCTGCGTCTGAAAGTAGAAACTCGCCCGATTACAACGGTATGTGTATTTTTTCCCTAGGCCATTCTGGTTAAGCCTTTGGGGCAGCAGAATTGCGAAAAATTTGTTGTCTTCTCAACCATTTCTTAGCTTCAAACTCCCATATGTAGCGAACGGATTGACCTAACCCAAAAATTCCTATTGCATCTGAAAGTAGAAACTCGCCCGATTACAACGGTACGTGTATTTTCCCCCTAGGCGATTCTGGTTAAGCGACTGGAGCAGCAGAAGTGGGAAAAATTTGTTACCTTCTCAACCATTTCTTAGCTTCAAACTCCCGTATCTCGCGAACGGATTGACCTAACCCAAAAATTCCTATTGCGTCTGAAAGAAGAAACTCGTCCGGTTACAACGGTATGTGTCTTTTTTCCCTTGGCCATTCTGGTTAAGCGGTTGGAGCAGCAGAAGTGCGAAAAATTTGTTACCTTCTCAACCATTTCTTAGCTTCAAACTCCCGTATCTCGCGAACGGATTGACATAACCCAAAAATTCCTGCTGCGTCTGAAAGTAGAAACTCGCCCGATTACAACGGTATCTGTATTTTTTCCCTAGGCCAATCTGGTTAAGCGATTCGAACAGCAGAAGTGCGAAAAATTTGATGCCTCCTCAACCATTTCTTAGCTTCAAACTCCCATATCTCGCTAACGGATTGACCTAACCCAAAAATTCCTATTGCGTCTGAAAGTAGAAACTCGTCCTCTTACAACGGTATGTGTATTTTTTCCCTAGGCCATTCTGGTTAAGCGTTTGGAGCAGCAGAAGTGCGAAATATTTGTTGCCTTCTCAACCATTTCTTGGCTTCAAACTCCCATATCTCGCGAACGGATTGACCAATCACAGAAATTCCTGCTGCGTCTGAAAGTAGAAACTCGCTCGATTACAACGGTATGTGTATTTTTTCCCTAGGCCATTCTGGTTAAGCGGTTGGAGCAGCAGAAGTGCAAAAAATTTGTTGCCTTCTCAACCATTTCTTGGCTTCAAACTCCCATATCTCGCGAACAGATTGACCTAACCCAAAAATTCCTCCTGCGTCTGAAAGTAGAAACTCGCCCGATTACAACGGTATGTGTATTTTTTCCCTAGGCCATTCTGGTTAAGCCTTTGGGGCAGCAGAATTGCGAAAAATTTGTTGTCTTCTCAACCATTTCTTAGCTTCAAACTCCCATATGTAGCGAACGGATTGACCTAACCCAAAAATTCCTATTGCATCTGAAAGTAGAAACTCGCCCGATTACAACGGTACGTGTATTTTCCCCCTAGGCGATTCTGGTTAAGCGACTGGAGCAGCAGAAGTGGGAAAAATTTGTTACCTTCTCAACCATTTCTTAGCTTCAAACTCCCGTATCTCGCGAACGGATTGACCTAACCCAAAAATTCCTATTGCGTCTGAAAGAAGAAACTCGTCCGGTTACAACGGTATGTGTCTTTTTTCCCTTGGCCATTCTGGTTAAGCGGTTGGAGCAGCAGAAGTGCGAAAAATTTGTTACCTTCTCAACCATTTCTTAGCTTCAAACTCCCGTATCTCGCGAACGGATTGACATAACCCAAAAATTCCTGCTGCGTCTGAAAGTAGAAACTCGCCCGATTACAACGGTATCTGTATTTTTTCCCTAGGCCAAT
The DNA here is from genome assembly GCF_051014685.1 of Ptiloglossa arizonensis. NCBI lineage: Eukaryota > Metazoa > Arthropoda > Insecta > Hymenoptera > Colletidae > Ptiloglossa > Ptiloglossa arizonensis. The sequence goes on along the minus strand of NW_027478529.1, from coordinate 598,516 downwards.
CTGGTTAAGCGATTCGAACAGCAGAAGTGCGAAAAATTTGATGCCTCCTCAACCATTTCTTAGCTTCAATCTCCCGTATCTCGCGAACGGATTGACCTAACCCAAAAATTGCTATTGCGTATGAAAGTAGAATATCGTCCGGTTACAAAGGTATGTGTATTTTACCCCTAGGCCATTCTGGTTAAGCGACTGGAGCAGCAGAAGTGCGAAAAATTTGTTGCCTTCTCAACCATTTCTTAGCTTCAAACTCCCATATGTCGCGAACGGATTGACCTAACCCAAAAATTCGTATTGCATCTGAAAGTAGAAACTCGCCAGATTACAACGGTATGTGTATTTACCCCCTAGGCCATTCTGGTTAAGCGACCGGAGCAGCAGAAGTACAAAAAATTTGTTGCCTTCTCAACCATTTCTTGGCTTCAAACTCCCATATCTCGCGAACAGATTGACCTAACCCAAAAATTCCTGCTGCGTCTGAAAGTAGAAACTCGCCCGATTACAACGGTATGTGTATTTTTTCCCCAGGCCACTCTGGTTAAGCGTTTGGAGCAGCAGAATCGCGAAAAATTTGTCGCCTTCTCAACCATTTCTTAGCTTCAAACTCCCATATGTCGCGAACGGATTGACTAAACCCAAAAATTCCTATTGCATCTGAAAGTAGAAACTCGCCCGATTACAACGGTATGTGTATTTTTTCCCATAGGCAATCCTGGTTAAGCGTTTGGGGCAGCAGAATTGCGAAAAACTTGTTGTCTTCTCAACTATTTCTTACCTTCAAACTCCCATGTCTCGCGAACGGATTGACAAAACCGAAAAATTCCTGCTGCGTCTGAAAGTAGAAACTCGCCCGATTACAACGATATGTGTATTTTTTCCCTAGGCCAATCTGGTTAAGCGATTGGAGCAGCAGAAGTGCGAAAAATTTGTTGCCTTCTCAACCATTTCTTAGATTCAAACTCCCACATCTCGCGACCGGATAGACCTAACCCAAAAATTCCTATTGCGTCTGAAAGTAGAAACTCGTCCGGTTACAACGGTATGTGTATTTTCTTCCTAGGCCATTCTGGTTAAACGGTTGGAGCAGCAGAAGTGCGAAATATTTGTTGCCTTCTCAACCATTTCTTGGCTTCAAACTCCCATATCTCGCGAACAGATTGACCTAACCCAAAAATTCCTGCTGCGTCACAAAGTAGAAACTCGCCCGATTACAACGGTATGTGTGTTTTTTCCCTAGGCCATTCTGGTTAAGCGTTTGGAGCAGCAGAATTGCGAAAAATTTGTTGTCTTCTCAACTATTTCTTAGCTTCAAACTCCCATATCTCGCGAACGGATTGACCTAACCCTAAAATTCCTATTTCATCTGAAAGTAGAAACTCGCCCGATTAGAACGGTATGTGTATTTTACCCCTAGGCCATTCTGGTTAAGCGACTGGAGCAGCAGAAGTGCGAAAAATTTGTTGCCTTCTCAACCATTTCTTAGCTTCAAACTCCCATATGTCGCGAACGGATTGACCTAACCCAAAAATTCGTATTGCATCTGAAAGTACAAACTCGCCCGATTACAACGGTATGTTTATTTTTTCCCTAGGCCAATCTGGTTAAGCGATTCGAGCAGCAGAAGGGCGAAAAATTTGTTACCTTCTCAACCATTTCTTAGCTTCAAACTCCCGTATCTCGCTAACGGATTGACCTAACCCAAAAATTCCTATTGCGTCTGAAAGTAGAAACTCGTCCTCTTACAACGGTATGTGTATTTTACTCCTAGGCCATTCTGGTTAAGCGACTGGAGCAGCAGAAGTGCGAAAAATTTGTTACCTTCTCAACCATTTCTTAGCTTCAAACTCCCGTATCTCGCGAACGGATTGACATAACCCAAAAATTCCTGCTGCGTCTGAAAGTAGAAACTCGCCCGATTACAACGGTATATGTATTTTTTCCCTAGGCCAATCTGGTTAAGCGATTCGAACAGCAGAAGTGCGAAAAATTTGATGCCTCCTCAACCATTTCTTAGCTTCAAACTCCCGTATCTCGCGAACGGATTGACCTAACCCAAAAATTGCTATTGCGTATGAAAGTAGAAACTCGTCCGGTTACAAAGGTATGTGTATTTTTTCTCTAGGCCATTCTGGTTAAGCGGTTGGAGCAGCAGAAGAGCGAAATATTTGTTGCCTTCTCAACCATTTCTTGGCTTCAAACTTCCATATCTCGCGAACGGATTGACCTAATCCTAAAATTCCTATTTCATCTGAATGTAGAAACTCGCCCAATTAGAACGGTATGTGTATTTTTTCCCCAGGCCACTCTGGTTAAGCGTTTGGAGCAGCAGAATCGCGAAAAATTTGTCGCCTTCTCAACCATTTCTTAGCTTCAAACTCCCATACGTCGCGAACGGATTGACTAAACCCAAAAATTCCTATTGCATCTGAAAGTAGAAACTCGCCCGATTACAACGGTATGTGTATTTTTTCCCTAGGCCATTCTGGTTAAGCGATTGGAGCAGCAGAAGTGCGAAGAATTTGTTACCTCCTCAAACATTTCTTAGCTTCAAACTCCCATATATCGCGAACGGATTGATCTAACCCAAAAATTCCTATTGCGTGTGAAAGTAGAAACTCGTCCTCTTACAACGGTATGTGTATTTTCCCCCTAGGCCATTCTGGTTAAGCGACTGGAGAAGCAGAAGTGCAAAAAATTTGTTGCCTTCTCAACCATTTTTTGGCTTCAAACTCCCATATCTTGCGAACGGATTGACCTAACCCAAAAATTCGTATTGCATCTGAAAGTAGAAACTCTCCCGATTACAACGGTATGTGTATTTTCCCCCTAGGCCATTCTGGTTAAGCGTTTGGAGCAGCAGAAGTGCGAAATATTTGTTGCCTTCTCAACCATTTCTTGGCTTCAAACTCCCATATCTCGCGAACGGATTGACCAATCACAGAAATTCCTGCTGAGTCTGAAAATAGAAACTCGCTCGAATACAACGGTATGTGGATTTTTTCCCTAGGCCATTCTGGTTAAGCGGTTGGAGTAGCAGAAGTGCGAAAAATTTGTTGTCTTATCAACCATTTCTTAGCTTCAAACTCCCATATGTCGCGAACGGATTGACCTAACCCAAAAATTCCTATCGCATCTGAAAGTAGAAACTCGCCCGATTACAACGGTATGTGTATTTTACTCCTAGGCCATTCTGGTTAAGCGACTGGAGCAGCAGAAGTGCGAAAAATTTGTTACCTTCTCAACCATTTCTTAGCTTCAAACTCCCGTATCTCGCGAACGGATTGACATAACCCAAAAATTCCTGCTGCGTCTGAAAGTAGAAACTCGCCCGATTACAACGGTATATGTATTTTTTCCCTAGGCCAATCTGGTTAAGCGACTCGAACAGCAGAAGTGCGAAAAATTTGATGCCTCCTCAACCATTTCTTAGCTTCAAACTCCCGTATCTCGCGAACGGATTGACCTAACCCAAAAATTGCTATTGCGTATGAAAGTAGAAACTCGTCCGGTTACAAAGGTATGTGTATTTTTTCTCTAGGCCATTCTGGTTAAGCGGTTGGAGCAGCAGAAGAGCGAAATATTTGTTGCCTTCTCAACCATTTCTTGGCTTCAAACTTCCATATCTCGCGAACGGATTGACCTAACCCTAAAATTCCTATTTCATCTGAAAGTAGAAACTCGCCCAATTAGAACGGTATGTGTATTTTTTCCCCAGGCCACTCTGGTTAAGCGTTTGGAGCAGCAGAATCGCGAAAAATTTGTCGCCTTCTCAACCATTTCTTAGCTTCAAACTCCCGTATCTCGCGAACGGATTGAAATAACCAAAAAATTCCTGCTGCGTCTGAAAGTAGAAACTCGCCCGATTACAACGGTATCTGTATTTTTTCCCTAGGCCAATCTGGTTAAGCGATTCGAACAGCAGAAGTGCGAAAAATTTGATGCCTCCTCAACCATTTCTTAGCTTCAAACTCCCATATCTCGCTAACGGATTGACCTAACCCAAAAATTCCTATTGCGTCTGAAAGTAGAAACTCGTCCTCTTACAACGGTATGTGTATTTTTTCCCTAGGCCATTCTGGTTAAGCGTTTGGAGCAGCAGAAGTGCGAAATATTTGTTGCCTTCTCAACCATTTCTTGGCTTCAAACTCCCATATCTCGCGAACGGATTGACCAATCACAGAAATTCCTGCTGCGGCTGAAAGTAGAAACTCGCTCGATTACAACGGTATGTGTATTTTTTCCCTAGGCCATTCTGGTTAAGCGGTTGGAGCAGCAGAAGTGCAAAAAATTTGTTGCCTTCTCAACCATTTCTTGGCTTCAAACTCCCATATCTCGCGAACAGATTGACCTAACCCAAAAATTCCTCCTGCGTCTGAAAGTAGAAACTCGCCCGATTACAACGGTATGTGTATTTTTTCCCTAGGCCATTCTGGTTAAGCCTTTGGGGCAGCAGAATTGCGAAAAATTTGTTGTCTTCTCAACCATTTCTTAGCTTCAAACTCCCATATGTAGCGAACGGATTGACCTAACCCAAAAATTCCTATTGCATCTGAAAGTAGAAACTCGCCCGATTACAACGGTACGTGTATTTTCCCCCTAGGCGATTCTGGTTAAGCGACTGGAGCAGCAGAAGTGGGAAAAATTTGTTACCTTCTCAACCATTTCTTAGCTTCAAACTCCCGTATCTCGCGAACGGATTGACCTAACCCAAAAATTCCTATTGCGTCTGAAAGAAGAAACTCGTCCGGTTACAACGGTATGTGTCTTTTTTCCCTTGGCCATTCTGGTTAAGCGGTTGGAGCAGCAGAAGTGCGAAAAATTTGTTACCTTCTCAACCATTTCTTAGCTTCAAACTCCCGTATCTCGCGAACGGATTGACATAACCCAAAAATTCCTGCTGCGTCTGAAAGTAGAAACTCGCCCGATTACAACGGTATCTGTATTTTTTCCCTAGGCCAATCTGGTTAAGCGATTCGAACAGCAGAAGTGCGAAAAATTTGATGCCTCCTCAACCATTTCTTAGCTTCAAACTCCCATATCTCGCTAACGGATTGACCTAACCCAAAAATTCCTATTGCGTCTGAAAGTAGAAACTCGTCCTCTTACAACGGTATGTGTATTTTTTCCCTAGGCCATTCTGGTTAAGCGTTTGGAGCAGCAGAAGTGCGAAATATTTGTTGCCTTCTCAACCATTTCTTGGCTTCAAACTCCCATATCTCGCGAACGGATTGACCAATCACAGAAATTCCTGCTGCGTCTGAAAGTAGAAACTCGCTCGATTACAACGGTATGTGTATTTTTTCCCTAGGCCATTCTGGTTAAGCGGTTGGAGCAGCAGAAGTGCAAAAAATTTGTTGCCTTCTCAACCATTTCTTGGCTTCAAACTCCCATATCTCGCGAACAGATTGACCTAACCCAAAAATTCCTCCTGCGTCTGAAAGTAGAAACTCGCCCGATTACAACGGTATGTGTATTTTTTCCCTAGGCCATTCTGGTTAAGCCTTTGGGGCAGCAGAATTGCGAAAAATTTGTTGTCTTCTCAACCATTTCTTAGCTTCAAACTCCCATATGTAGCGAACGGATTGACCTAACCCAAAAATTCCTATTGCATCTGAAAGTAGAAACTCGCCCGATTACAACGGTACGTGTATTTTCCCCCTAGGCGATTCTGGTTAAGCGACTGGAGCAGCAGAAGTGGGAAAAATTTGTTACCTTCTCAACCATTTCTTAGCTTCAAACTCCCGTATCTCGCGAACGGATTGACCTAACCCAAAAATTCCTATTGCGTCTGAAAGAAGAAACTCGTCCGGTTACAACGGTATGTGTCTTTTTTCCCTTGGCCATTCTGGTTAAGCGGTTGGAGCAGCAGAAGTGCGAAAAATTTGTTACCTTCTCAACCATTTCTTAGCTTCAAACTCCCGTATCTCGCGAACGGATTGACATAACCCAAAAATTCCTGCTGCGTCTGAAAGTAGAAACTCGCCCGATTACAACGGTATCTGTATTTTTTCCCTAGGCCAATCTGGTTAAGCGATTCGAACAGCAGAAGTGCGAAAAATTTGATGCCTCCTCAACCATTTCTTAGCTTCAATCTCCCGTATCTCGCGAACGGATTGACCTAACCCAAAAATTGCTATTGCGTATGAAAGTAGAATATCGTCCGGTTACAAAGGTATGTGTATTTTACCCCTAGGCCATTCTGGTTAAGCGACTGGAGCAGCAGAAGTGCGAAAAATTTGTTGCCTTCTCAACCATTTCTTAGCTTCAAACTCCCATATGTCGCGAACGGATTGACCTAACCCAAAAATTCGTATTGCATCTGAAAGTAGAAACTCGCCAGATTACAACGGTATGTGTATTTACCCCCTAGGCCATTCTGGTTAAGCGACCGGAGCAGCAGAAGTACAAAAAATTTGTTGCCTTCTCAACCATTTCTTGGCTTCAAACTCCCATATCTCGCGAACAGATTGACCTAACCCAAAAATTCCTGCTGCGTCTGAAAGTAGAAACTCGCCCGATTACAACGGTATGTGTATTTTTTCCCCAGGCCACTCTGGTTAAGCGTTTGGAGCAGCAGAATCGCGAAAAATTTGTCGCCTTCTCAACCATTTCTTAGCTTCAAACTCCCATATGTCGCGAACGGATTGACTAAACCCAAAAATTCCTATTGCATCTGAAAGTAGAAACTCGCCCGATTACAACGGTATGTGTATTTTTTCCCATAGGCAATCCTGGTTAAGCGTTTGGGGCAGCAGAATTGCGAAAAACTTGTTGTCTTCTCAACTATTTCTTACCTTCAAACTCCCATGTCTCGCGAACGGATTGACAAAACCGAAAAATTCCTGCTGCGTCTGAAAGTAGAAACTCGCCCGATTACAACGATATGTGTATTTTTTCCCTAGGCCAATCTGGTTAAGCGATTGGAGCAGCAGAAGTGCGAAAAATTTGTTGCCTTCTCAACCATTTCTTAGATTCAAACTCCCACATCTCGCGACCGGATAGACCTAACCCAAAAATTCCTATTGCGTCTGAAAGTAGAAACTCGTCCGGTTACAACGGTATGTGTATTTTCTTCCTAGGCCATTCTGGTTAAACGGTTGGAGCAGCAGAAGTGCGAAATATTTGTTGCCTTCTCAACCATTTCTTGGCTTCAAACTCCCATATCTCGCGAACAGATTGACCTAACCCAAAAATTCCTGCTGCGTCACAAAGTAGAAACTCGCCCGATTACAACGGTATGTGTGTTTTTTCCCTAGGCCATTCTGGTTAAGCGTTTGGAGCAGCAGAATTGCGAAAAATTTGTTGTCTTCTCAACTATTTCTTAGCTTCAAACTCCCATATCTCGCGAACGGATTGACCTAACCCTAAAATTCCTATTTCATCTGAAAGTAGAAACTCGCCCGATTAGAACGGTATGTGTATTTTACCCCTAGGCCATTCTGGTTAAGCGACTGGAGCAGCAGAAGTGCGAAAAATTTGTTGCCTTCTCAACCATTTCTTAGCTTCAAACTCCCATATGTCGCGAACGGATTGACCTAACCCAAAAATTCGTATTGCATCTGAAAGTACAAACTCGCCCGATTACAACGGTATGTTTATTTTTTCCCTAGGCCAATCTGGTTAAGCGATTCGAGCAGCAGAAGGGCGAAAAATTTGATGCCATCTCAACCATTTCTTAGTTTCAAACTCCCGTATCTCGCGAACGGATTGACCTAACCCAAAAATTGCTATTGCGTCTGAAAGTAGAAACTCGTCCTGTTACAACGGTATGTGTATTTTTTCCCTAGGCCATTCTGGATAAGCGTTTGGAGCAGCAGACGTGCGAAAAATTTGTTATCTTGTCAACCATTTCTTAGCTTCAAAGTCCGATATCTCGCGAACGGATTGACCAAACCCAAAAATTCCTGCAGCGTCTGAACGTCGAAACTCGCCCGATTACAAAGGTATGTGTATTTTTTCCCATGCCACTCTGGTTAAGGGTTTGGGGCAGCAGAATCGCGAAAAATTTATCGCCTTCTCAACCATTTCTTAGCTTCAAACTCCCATATCTCGCGAACGGATTGACTAAACCCAAAAATTCCTATTGCATCTGAAAGTAGAAACTCGCCCGATTACAACGGTATGTGTATTTCTTTCCCTAGGCCATTCTGGTTAAGCGATTGGAGCAGCAGAAGTGCGAAAAATTTGTTACCTCCTCAACCATTTCTTAGCTTCAAACTCCCATATCTCGCGAACGGATTGACCTAACCCAAAAATTCCTATCGCGTCTGAAAGTAGAAACTCGTCCTCTTACAACGGCATGTGTATTTTTTCCCTAGGCCATTCTGGTTAAGCGTTTGGAGGAGCAGAAGTGCGAAATATTTGTTGCCTTCTCAACCATTTCTTGGCTTCAAACTCCCATATCTTGCGAACGGGTTGACCTAACCCAAAAATTCGTATTGCATCTGAAAGTAGAAACTCGCCCGATTACAACGGTATGTGTATTTTCCCCCTAGGACATTCTGGTTAAGCGACTGGAGCAGCAGAAGTGCGAGAAATTTGTTGCCTTCTCAATCATTTCTTAGATTCAAACTCCCATATCTCGCTAACGGATTGACCTAACCCAAAAATTCCTATTGCGTCTGAAAGTAGAAACTTGTCCTCTTACAACCGTATGTGTATTTTTTCCCTAGGCCATTCTGGTTAAGCGTTTGGAGCAGCAGAAGTGCGAAATATTTGTTGCCTTCTCAACCATTTCTTGGCTGCAAACTCCCATATCTCGCGAACGGATTGACCAATCACAGAAATTCCTGCTGCGTCTGAAAGTAGAAACTCGCTCGATTACAACGGTATGTGTATTTTTTCCCTAAGCCATTCTGGTTAAGCGGTTGGAGCAGCAGAAGTGCGAAAAATTTGTAGTCTTGTCAACCATTTCTTAGCTTCAAACTCCCATATGTCGCGAACGGATTGACCTAACCCAAAAATTCCTATCGCATCTGAAAGTAGAAACTCGCCCGATAACAACGGTATGTGTATTTTACCCCTAGGCCGTTCTGGTTAAGCGACTGGAGCAGCAGAAGTGCGAAAAATTTGTTGCCTTCTCAACCATTTCTTAGCTTCAAACTCCCATATGTCGCGAACGGATTGACCTAACCCAAAAATTCGTATTGCATCTGAAAGTAGAAACTCGCCCGATTACAACGGTATGTTTATTTTTTCCCTAGGCCAATCTGGTTAAGCGATTCGAGCAGCAGAAGTGCGAAAAATTTGATGCCTTCTCAACCATTTCTTAGTTTCAAACTCCCGTATCTCGCGAACGGATTGACCTAACCCAATAATTGCTATTGCGTCTGAAAGTAGAAACTCGTCCGGTTACAAAGGTACGTGTATTTTTTCCCTAGGCCATTCTGGATAAGCGTTTGGTGCAGCAGACGTGCGAAAAATTTGTTATCTTGTCAACCATTTCTTAGATTCAAAGTCCGATATCTCGCGAACGGATTGACCAAACCCAAAAATTCCTGCAGCGTCTGAACGTAGAAACTCGCCCGATTACAAAGGTATGTGTATTTTTTCCCAGGCCACTCTGGTTAAGGGTTTGGAGCAGCAGAATCGCGAAAAATGTATCGCCTTCTCAACCATTTCTTAGCTTCAAACTCCCATATCTCGCGAACGGATTGACTAAACCCAAAAATTCCTATTGCATTTGAAAGTAGAAACTCGCCCGATTACAACGGTATGTGTATTTTTTCCCTAGGCCATTCTGGTTAAGCGATTGGAGCAGCAGAAGTGCGAAAAATTTGTTACCTCTTCAACCATATCTTAGCTTCAAACTCCCATATCTCGCGAACGGATTGACCTAACCCAAAAATTCCTATTGCGTCTGAAAGTAGAAACTCGTCCTCTTACAACGGCATGTGTATTTTTTCCCTAGGCCATTCTGGTTAAGCGTTTGGAGCAGCAGAATTGCGAAATATTTGTTGCCTTCTCAACCATTTCTTGGCTTCAAACTCCCATATCTTGCGAACGGATTGACCTAACTCAAAAACTCGTATTGCATCTGAAAGTAGAAACTCGCCCGATTACAACGGTATGTGTATTTTCCCCCTAGCACATTCTGGTTAAGCGACTGGAGCAGCAGAAGTGCGAAAAATTTGTTGCCTTCTCAACCATTTCTTAGCTTCAAACTCCCATATCTCGCGAACAGATTGACCTAACCCAAAAATTCCTGCTGCGTCTCAAAGTAGAAACTCGCCCGATTACAACGGTATGTGTGTTTTTTCCCTAGGCCATTCTGGTTAAGCGTTTGGGGCAGCAGAATTGCGAAAAACTTGTTGTCTTCTCAACTATTTCTTAGCTTCAAACTCCCATATCTCGCGACCGGATTGACCTAACCCAAAAATTCCTATTGCGTCTGAAAGTAGAAACTCGTCCGGTTACAACGGTATGTGTATTTTTTCCCTAACCCATTCTGGTTAAGCGGTTGGAGCAGCAGAAGTGCGAAAAATTTGTTGTCTTGTCAACCATTTCTTAGCTTCAAACTCCCATATGTCGCGAACGGATTGACCTAACCCAAAAATTCCTATCGCATCTGAAAGTAGAAACTCGCCCGATAACAACGGTATGTGTATTTTACCCCTAGGCCATTCTGGTTAAGCGACTGGAGCAGCAGAAGTGCGAAAAATTTGTTGCCTTCTCAACCATTTCTTAGCTTCAAACTCCCATATGTCGCGAACGGATTGACCTAACCCAAAAATTCGTATTGCATCTGAAAGTAGAAACTCGCCCGATTACAACGGTATGTGTATTTTCCCCCTAGGACATTCTGGTTAAGCGACTGGAGCAGCAGAAGTGCGAAAAATTTGATGCCTTCTCAACCATTTCTTAGCTTCAAACTCCCGTATCTCGCGAACGGATTGACCTAACCCAAAAATTGCTATTGCGTATGAAAGTAGAAACTCGTCCGGTTACAACGGTATGTGTATTTTTTCCCTAGGCCATTCTGGTTAAGCGGTTGGAGCGCCAGAAGAGCGAAATATTTGTTGCCTTCTCAACCATTTCTTGGCTTCAAACTCCCATATCTCGCGAACAGATTGACCTAACCCAAAAATTCCTGCTGCGTCTCAAAGTAGAAACTCGCCCGATTACAACAGTATGTGTGTTTTTTCCCTAGGCCATTCTGGTTAAGCGTTTGGGGCAGCAGAATTGCGAAAAACTTGTTGTCTTCTCAACTATTTCTTAGCTTCAAACTCCCATATCTCGCGACCGGATTGACCTAACCCAAAAATTCCTATTGCGTCTGAAAGTAGAAACTCGTCCGGTTACAACGGTATGTGTATTTTTTTTCTAGGCCATTCTGGCTAAGCGATTGGAGCAGCAGAAGTGCGAAATATTTGTTGCCTTCTCAACCATTTCTTGGCTTCAAACTCCCATATCTCGCGAACAGATTGACCTAACCCAAAAATTCCTTCTGCGTCTCAAAGTAGAAACTCGCCCGATTACAACGGTATGTGTGTTTTTTCCCTAGGCCATTCTGGTTAAGCGTTTGGAACAGCAGAATTGCGAAAAATTTGTTGTCTTATCAACTATTTCTTAGCTTCAGACTCCCATATCTCGCGAACCGATTGACCTAACCCTAAAATTCCTATTTCATCTGAAAGTAGAAACTCGCCCGATTAGATCGGTATGTGTATTTACCCCCTAGGCCATTCTGGTTAAGCGACTGGAGCAGCAGAAATGCAAAAAATTTGTTGCCCACTCAACCATTTCTTAGCTTCAAACTCCCATATGTAGCGAACGGATTGACCTAACCCAAAAATTCCTATTGCATCTGAAAGTAGAAACTCGCCCGATTACAACGGTAGGTGTATTTTCCCCCTAGGCCATTCTGGTTAAGCGACTGGAGCAGCAGAAGTGCGAAAAATTTGTTACCTTCTCAACCATTTCTTAGCTTCAAACTCCCGTATCTCGCGAACGGATTGACATAACCCAAAAATTCCTATTGCTTCTGAAAGTAGAAACTCGTCCTCTTACAACGGTATGTGTATTTTTTCCCTTGGCCATTCGGGTTAAGCGGTTGGAGCAGCAGAATTGCGAAAAATTTGTTACCTTCTCAACCATTTCTTAGCTTCAAACTCCCGTATCTCGCGAACGGATTGCCCTAACCCAAAAATTGCTATTGCGTATGAAAGTAGAAACTCGTCCGGTTACAACGGTATGTGTATTTTTTCCCTAGGCCATTCTGGTTAAGCGGTTGGAGCAGCAGAAGAGCGAAATATTTGTTGCCTTCTCAACCATTTCTTGGCTTCAAACTCCCATATATCGCGAACGGGTTGACCTAACTCAAAAATTCCTATTGCATCTGAAAGTAGAAACTCGCCCGATTACATCCGTATGTGTATTTTTTCCCTAGGCCATTCTGGTTAAGCGGTTGGAGCAGCAGAAGAGCGAAATATTTGTTGCCTTCTCAACCATTTCTTGGCTTCAAACTCCCATATATCGCGAACGGATTGACCTAACTCAAAAATTCCTATTGCATTTGAAAGTAGAAACTCGCCCGATTACTTCGGTATGTGTATTTTTCCCATAGGCCATTCTGGTTAAGCGTTTGGAGCAGCAGAAGTGCGAAAAATTTGTTGTCTTCTCAACTATTTCTTAGCTTCAAAGTCCCATATCTCGCGAACGGATAGACCAAACCCAGAAATTCTTGCTGCTTCTGAAAGTAGAGGCTCGCCCGATTACAAAGGTATGTTTATTTTTTCCCTAGGCCAGTCTGGTTAAGCGACTCCAGCAGCAGAAGTTCGAAAAATTTGATGCCTTCTCAACCATTCCTTAGCTTCAAACTCCCGTATCTCGCGAACGGATTGACCTAACCCAAAAATTGCTATTGCGTATGAAAGTAGAAACTCGTCCGGTTACAACGGTATGTGTATTTCTTTCCTAGGCCATTCTGGTTAAGCGGTTGGAGCAGCAGAATTGCGAAATATTTGTTGCCTTCTCAACCATTTCTTGGCTTCAAACTCCCATATCTCGCGAACAGATTGACCTAACCCAAAAATTCCTGCTGCGTCTCAAAGTAGAAACTCTCCCGATTACAGCGGTATGTGTGTTTTTTCCCTAGGCCATTCTGGTTAAGCGTTTGGAGCAGCAGAAGTGCGAAAAATTTGTTGTCTTCTCAACTATTTCTTAGCTTCAAAGTCCCATATCTCGCGAACGGATTGACCAATCACAGAAATTCCTGCTGCGTCTGAAAGTAGAAACTCGCTCGATTACAACGGTATGTGTATTTTTTCCCTAGGCCATTCTGGTTAAGCGGTTGGAGCAGCAGAAGTGCGAAAAATTTGTTGTCTTGTCAACCATTTCTTAGCTTCAAACTCCCATATGTCGCGAACGGATTGACATAACCCAAAAATTCCTATCGCATCTGAAAGTAGAAACTCGCCCGATTACAACGGTATGTGTATTTTCCCCCTAGGCCATTCTGGTTAAGCGACTGGAGCAGCAGAAGTGCGAAAAATTTGTTGCCTTCTCAACCATTTCTTAGCTTCAAACTCCCGTATCTCGCGAACGGATTGACCTAACCCAAAAATTCCTATTGTGTCTGAAAGTAGAAACTCGTCCGGTTACAACGGTATGTGTATTTTTTCCCTAGGCCATTCTGGTTAAGCGTTTGGAGCAGCAGAATCGTGAAAAATTTGATGCCTCCTCAACCATTTCTTAGCTTCAAACTCCCATATCTCGCTAACGGATTGACCTAACCCAAAAATTCCTATTGCGTCTGAAAGTAGAAACTCGTCCTCTTACAACGGTATGTGTATTTTTTCCCTAGGCCATTCTGGTTAAGCGTTTGGAGCAGCAGAAGTGCGAAATATTTGTTGCCTTCTCAACCATTTCTTGGCTTCAAACTCCCATATCTCGCGAACGGATTGACCAATCACAGAAATTCCTGCTGCGTCTGAAAGTAGAAACTCGCCCGATTACAACGGTACGTGTATTTTCCCCCTAGGCGATTCTGGTTAAGCGACTGGAGCAGCAGAAGTGGGAAAAATTTGTTACCTTCTCAACCATTTCTTAGCTTCAAACTCCCGTATCTCGCGAACGGATTGACCTAACCCAAAAATTCCTATTGCGTCTGAAAGAAGAAACTCGTCCGGTTACAACGGTATGTGTCTTTTTTCCCTTGGCCATTCTGGTTAAGCGGTTGGAGCAGCAGAAGTGCGAAAAATTTGTTACCTTCTCAACCATTTCTTAGCTTCAAACTCCCGTATCTCGCGAACGGATTGACATAACCCAAAAATTCCTGCTGCGTCTGAAAGTAGAAACTCGCCCGATTACAACGGTATCTGTATTTTTTCCCTAGGCCAATCTGGTTAAGCGATTCGAACAGCAGAAGTGCGAAAAATTTGATGCCTCCTCAACCATTTCTTAGCTTCAAACTCCCGTATCTCGCGAACGGATTGACCTAACCAAAAATTGCTATTGCGTATGAAAGTAGAAACTCGTCCGGTTACAAAGGTATGTGTATTTTACCCCTAGGCCATTCTGGTTAAGCGACTGGAGCAGCAGAAGTGCGAAAAATTTGTTGCCTTCTCAACCATTTCTTAGCTTCAAACTCCCATATGTCGCGAACGGATTGACCTAACCCAAAAATTCGTATTGCATCTGAAAGTAGAAACTCGCCCGATTACAACGGTATGGGTATTTACCCCCTAGGCCATTCTGGTTAAGCGACCGGAGCAGCAGAAGTACAAAAAATTTGTTGCCTTCTCAACCATTTCTTGGCTTCAAACTCCCATATCTCGCGAACAGATTGACCTAACCCAAAAATTCCTGCTGCGTCTGAAAGTAGAAACTCGCCCGATTACAACGGTATGTGTATTTTTTCCCCAGGCCACTCTGGTTAAGCGTTTGGAGCAGCAGAATCGCGAAAAATTTGTCGCCTTCTCAACCATTTCTTAGCTTCAAACTCCCATATGTCGCGAACGGATTGACTAAACCCAAAAGTTCCTATTGCATCTGAAAGTAGAAACTCGCCCGATTACAACGGTATGTGTATTTTTTCCCATAGGCAATCCTGGTTAAGCGTTTGGGGCAGCAGAATTGCGAAAAACTTGTTGTCTTCTCATCTATTTCTTAGTTTCAAACTCCCATATCTCGCGAACGGATTCACAAAACCCAAAAATTCCTGCTGCGTCTGAAAGTAGAAACTCGCCCGATTACAACGGTATGTGTATTTTTTCCCCAGGCCATTCTGGTTAAGCGTTTGGAGCAGCAGAATTGCGAAAAATTTGTTGTCTTCTCAACTATTTCTTAGCTTCAAAGTCCCATATCTCGCGAACGGATAGACCAGACCCAGAAATTCCGGCTGCGTCTGAAAGTAGAAACTCGCCCGATTACAACGGTATGTTTATTTTTTCCCTAGGCCAATCTGGTTAAGCGATTCGAGCAGCAGAAGTGCGAAAAATTTGATGCCTTCTCAACCATTTCTTAGCTTCAAACTCCCGTATCTCGCGAACGGATTGACCTAACCCAAAAATTACTATTGCGTATGAAAGTAGAAACTCGTCCGGTTACAACGGTATGTGTATTTTTTCCCTAGGCCATTCTGGTTAAGCGGTTGGAGCACCAGAAGAGCGAAATATTTGTTGCCTTCTCAACCATTTCTTGGCTTCATACTCCCATGTCTCGGGAACAGATTGACCTAACCCAAAAATTCCTGCTGCGTCTCAAAGTAGAAACTCGCCCGATTACAACGGTATGTGTGTTTTTTCCCTAGGCCATTCTGGTTAAGCGTTTGGGGCAGCAGAATTGCGAAAAACTTGTTGTCTTCTCAACTATTTCTTACCTTCAAACTCCCATGTCTCGCTAACGGATTGACAAAACCGAAAAATTCCTGCTGCGTCTGAAAGTAGAAACTCGCCCGATTACAACGATATGTGTATTTTTTCCCTAGGCCAATCTGGTTAAGCGATTGGAGCAGCAGAAGTGCGAAAAATTTGTTGCCTTCTCAACCATTTCTTAGATTCAAACTCCCACATCTCGCGACCGGATTGACCTAACCCAAAAATTCCTATTGCGTCTGAAAGTAGAAACTCGTCCGGTTACAACGGTATGTGTATTTTCTTCCTAGGCCATTCTGGTTAAACGGTTGGAGCAGCAGAAGTGCGAAATATTTGTTGCCTTCTCAACCATTTCTTGGCTTCAAACTCCCATATCTCGCGAACAGATTGACCTAACCCAAAAATTCCTGCTGCGTCACAAAGTAGAAACTCGCCCGATTACAACGGTATGTGTGTTTTTTCCCTAGGCCATTCTGGTTAAGCGTTTGGAGCAGCAGAATTGCGAAAAATTTGTTGTCTTCTCAACTATTTCTTAGCTTCAAACTCCCATATCTCGCGAACGGATTGACCTAACCCTAAAATTCCTATTTCATCTGAAAGTAGAAACTCGCCCGATTAGAACGGTATGTGTATTTTTTCCCTAGGCCATTCTGGATAAGCGTTTGGAGCAGCAGACGTGCGAAAAATTTGTTATCTTGTCAACCATTTCTTAGCTTCAAAGTCCGATATCTCGCGAACGGATTGACCAAACCCAAAAATTCCTAAAGCGTCTGAACGTAGAAACTCGCCCGATTACAAAGGTATGTGTATTTTTTCCCAGGCCACTCTGGTTAAGGGTTTGGAGCAGCAGAATCGCGAAAAATTTATCGCCTTCTCAACCATTTCTTAGCTTCAAACTCCCATATCTCGCGAACGGATTGACTAAACCCAAAAATTCCTATTGCATCTGAAAGTAGAAACTCGCCCGATTACAACGGTATGTGTATTTTTTCCCTAGGCCATTCTGGTTAAGCGATTGGAGCAGCAGAAGTGCGAAAAATTTGTTACCTCCTCAACCATTTCTTAGCTTCAAACTCCCATATCTCGCGAACGGATTAACCTAACCCAAAAATTCCTATTGCGTCTGAAAGTAGAAACTCGTCCTCTTACAACGGCATGTGTATTTTTTCCCTAGGCCATTCTGGTTAAGCGTTTGGAGCAGCAGAAGTGCGAAATATTTGTTGCCTTCTCAACCATTTCTTGGCTTCAAACTCCCATATCTTGCGAACGGATTGACCAAACCCAAAAATTCGTATTGCATCTGAAAGTAGAAACTCGCCCGATTACAACGGTATGTGTATTTTCCCCCTAGGCCATTCTGGTTAAGCGACTGGAGCAGCAGAAGTGCGAAAAATTTGTTGCCTTCTCAATCATTTCTTAGCTTCAAACTCCCATATCTCGCTAACGGATTGACCTAACCCAAAAATTCCTATTGCGTCTGAAAGTAGAAACTTGTCCTCTTACAACGGTACGTGTATTTTTTCCCTAGGCCATTCTGGTTAAGCGTTTGGAACAGCAGAAGTGCGAAATATTTGTAGCCTTCTCAACCATTTCTTGGCTGCAAACTCCCATATCTCGCGAACGGATTGACCAATCACAGAAATTCCTGCTGCGTCTGAAAGTAGAAACCCGCTCGATTACAACGGTATGTGTATTTTTTCCCTAAGCCATTCTGGTTAAGCGGTTGGAGCAGCAGAAGTGCGAAAAATTTGTTGTCTTGTCAACCATTTCTTAGCTTATAACTCCCATATGTCGCGAACGGATTGACCTAACCCAAAAATTCCTATCGCATCTGAAAGTAGAAACTCGCCCGATAACAACGGTATGTGTATTTTACCCCTAGGCCATTCTGGTTAAGCGACTGGAGCAGCAGAAGTGCGAAAAATTTGTTGCCTTCTCAACCATTTCTTAGCTTCAAACTCCCATATGTCGCGAACGGATTGACCTAAC
Source organism: Ptiloglossa arizonensis (assembly GCF_051014685.1). NCBI lineage: Eukaryota > Metazoa > Arthropoda > Insecta > Hymenoptera > Colletidae > Ptiloglossa > Ptiloglossa arizonensis. The sequence goes on along the minus strand of NW_027478529.1, from coordinate 580,715 downwards.
CCAAAAATTCGTATTGCATCTGAAAGTACAAACTCGCCCGATTACAACGGTATGTTTATTTTTTCCGTAGGCCAATCTGGTTAAGCGATTCGAGCAGCAGAAGGGCGAAAAATTTGATGCCATCTCAACCATTTCTTAGTTTCAAACTCCCGTATCTCGCGAACGGATTGACCTAACCCAAAAATTGCTATTGCGTCTGAAAGTAGAAACTCGTCCTGTTACAACGGTATGTGTATTTTTTCCCTAGGCCATTCTGGATAAGCGTTTGGAGCAGCAGACGTGCGAAAAATTTGTTATCTTGTCAACCATTTCTTAGCTTCAAAGTCCGATATCTCGCGAACGGATTGACCAAACCCAAAAATTCCTGCAGCGTCTGAACGTAGAAACTCGCCCGATTACAAAGGTATGTGTATTTTTTCCCATGCCACTCTGGTTAAGGGTTTGGGGCAGCAGAATCGCGAAAAATTTATCGCCTTCTCAACCATTTCTTAGCTTCAAACTCCCATATCTCGCGAACGGATTGACTAAACCCAAAAATTCCTATTGCATCTGAAAGTAGAAACTCGCCCGATTACAACGGTATGTGTATTTCTTTCCCTAGGCCATTCTGGTTAAGCGATTGGAGCAGCAGAAGTGCGAAAAATTTGTTACCTCCTCAACCATTTCTTAGCTTCAAACTCCCATATCTCGCGAACGGATTGACCTAACCCAAAAATTCCTATCGCGTCTGAAAGTAGAAACTCGTCCTCTTACTACGGCATGTGTATTTTTTCCCTAGGCCATTCTGGTTAAGCGTTTGGAGGAGCAGTAGTGCGAAATATTTGTTGCCTTCTCAACCATTTCTTGGCTTCAAACTCCCATATCTTGCGAACGGATTGACCTAACCCAAAAATTCGTATTGCATCTGAAAGTAGAAACTCGCCCGATTACAACGGTATGTGTATTTTCCCCCTAGGACATTCTGGTTAAGCGACTGGAGCAGCAGAAGTGCGAGAAATTTGTTGCCTTCTCAATCATTTCTTAGCTTCAAACTCCCATATCTCGCTAACGGATTGACCTAACCCAAAAATTCCTATTGCGTCTGAAAGTAGAAACTTGTCCTCTTACAACCGTATGTGTATTTTTTCCCTAGGCCATTCTGGTTAAGCGTTTGGAGCAGCAGAAGTGCGAAATATTTGTTGCCTTCTCAACCATTTCTTGGCTGCAAACTCCCATATCTCGCGAACGGATTGACCAATCACAGAAATTCCTGCTGCGTCTGAAAGTAGAAACTCGCTCGATTACAACGGTATGTGTATTTTTTCCCTAAGCCATTCTGGTTAAGCGGTTGGAGCAGCAGAAGTGCGAAAAATTTGTAGTCTTGTCAACCATTTCTTAGCTTCAAACTCCCATATGTCGCGAACGGATTGACCTAACCCAAAAATTCCTATCGCATCTGAAAGTAGAAACTCGCCCGATAACAACGGTATGTGTATTTTACCCCTAGGCCATTCTGGTTAAGCGACTGGAGCAGCAGAAGTGCGAAAAATTTGTTGCCTTCTCAACCATTTCTTAGCTTCAAACTCCCATATGTCGCGAACGGATTGACCTAACCCAAAAATTCGTATTGCATCTGAAAGTAGAAACTCGCCCGATTACAACGGTATGTTTATTTTTTCCCTAGGCCAATCTGGTTAAGCGATTCGAGCAGCAGAAGTGCGAAAAATTTGATGCCTTCTCAACCATTTCTTAGTTTCAAACTCCCGTATCTCGCGAACGGATTGACCTAACCCAAAAATTGCTATTGCGTCTGAAAGTAGAAACTCGTCCGGTTACAAAGGTACGTGTATTTTTTCCCTAGGCCATTCTGGATAAGCGTTTGGTGCAGCAGACGTGCGAAAAATTTGTTATCTTGTCAACCATTTCTTAGATTCAAAGTCCGATATCTCGCGAACGGATTGACCAAACCCAAAAATTCCTGCAGCGTCTGAACGTAGAAACTCGCCCGATTACAAAGGTATGTGTATTTTTTCCCAGGCCACTCTGGTTAAGGGTTTGGAGCAGCAGAATCGCGAAAAATTTATCGCCTTCTCAACCATTTCTTAGCTTCAAACTCCCATATCTCGCGAACGGATTGACTAAACCCAAAAATTCCTATTGCATTTGAAAGTAGAAACTCGCCCGATTACAACGGTATGTGTATTTTTTCCCTAGGCCATTCTGGTTAAGCGATTGGAGCAGCAGAAGTGCGAAAAATTTGTTACCTCTTCAACCATATCTTAGCTTCAAACTCCCATATCTCGCGAACGGATTGACCTAACCCAAAAATTCCTATTGCGTCTGAAAGTAGAAACTCGTCCTCTTACAACGGCATGTGTATTTTTTCCCTAGGCCATTCTGGTTAAGCGTTTGGAGCAGCAGAATTGCGAAATATTTGTTGCCTTCTCAACCATTTCTTGGCTTCAAACTCCCATATCTTGCGAACGGATTGACCTAACCCAAAAACTCGTATTGCATCTGAAAGTAGAAACTCGCCCGATTACAACGGTATGTGTATTTCCCCCCTAGCACATTCTGGTTAAGCGACTGGAGCAGCAGAAGTGCGAAAAATTTGTTGCCTTCTCAACCATTTCTTAGCTTCAAACTCCCATATCTCGCGAACAGATTGACCTAACCCAAAAATTCCTGCTGCGTCTCAAAGTAGAAACTCGCCCGATTACAACGGTACGTGTGTTTTTTCCCTAGGCCATTCTGGTTAAGCGTTTGGGGCAGCAGAATTGCGAAAAACTTGTTGTCTTCTCAACTATTTCTTAGCTTCAAACTCCCATATCTCGCGACCGGATTGACCTAACCCAAAAATTCCTATTGCGTCTGAAAGTAGAAACTCGTCCGGTTACAACGGTATGTGTATTTTTTCCCTAACCCATTCTGGTTAAGCGGTTGGAGCAGCAGAATTGCGAAAAATTTGTTGCCTTCTCAACCATTTCTTAGCTTCAAACTCCCATATGTCGCGAACGGATTGACCTAACCCAAAAATTCGTATTGCATCTGAAAGTAGAAACTCGCCCGATTACAACGGTATGTGTATTTTCCCCCTAGGACATTCTGGTTAAGCGACTGGAGCAGCAGAAGTGCGAAAAATTTGATGCCTTCTCAACCATTTCTTAGCTTCAAACTCCCGTATCTCGCGAACGGATTGACCTAACCCAAAAATTGCTATTGCGTATGAAAGTAGAAACTCGTCCGGTTACAACGTTATGTGTATTTTTTCCCTAGGCCATTCTGGTTAAGCGGTTGGAGCGCCAGAAGAGCGAAATATTTGTTGCCTTCTCAACCATTTCTTGGCTTCAAACTCCCATATCTCGCGAACAGATTGACCTAACCCAAAAATTCCTGCTGCGTCTCAAAGTAGAAACTCGCCCGATTACAACGGTATGTGTGTTTTTTCCCTAGGCCATTCTGGTTAAGCGTTTGGGGCAGCAGAATTGCGAAAAACTTGTTGTCTTCTCAACTATTTCTTAGCTTCAAACTCCCATATCTCGCGACCGGATTGACCTAACCCAAAAATTCCTATTGCGTCTGAAAGTAGAAACTCGTCCGGTTACAACGGTATGTGTATTTTTTTCCTAGGCCATTCTGGCTAAGCGATTGGAGCAGCAGAAGTGCGAAATATTTGTTGCCTTCTCAACCATTTCTTGGCTTCAAACTCCCATATCTCGCGAACAGATTGACCTAACCCAAAAATTCCTTCTGCGTCTCAAAGTAGAAACTCGCCCGATTACAACGGTATGTGTGTTTTTTCCCTAGGCCATTCTGGTTAAGCGTTTGGAACAGCAGAATTGCGAAAAATTTGTTGTCTTATCAACTATTTCTTAGCTTCAGACTCCCATATCTCGCGAACGGATTGAACTAACCCTAAAATTCCTATTTCATCTGAAAGTAGAAACTCGCCCGATTAGATCGGTATGTGTATTTACCCCCTAGGCCATTCTGGTTAAGCGACTGGAGCAGCAGAAATGCAAAAAATTTGTTGCCCACTCAACCATTTCTTAGCTTCAAACTCCCATATGTAGCGAACGGATTGACCTAACCCAAAAATTCCTATTGCATCTGAAAGTAGAAACTCGCCCGATTACAACGGTAGGTGTATTTTCCCCCTAGGCCATTCTGGTTAAGCGACTGGAGCAGCAGAAGTGCGAAAAATTTGTTACCTTCTCAACCATTTCTTAGCTTCAAACTCCCGTATCTCGCGAACGGATTGACATAACCCAAAAATTCCTATTGCTTCTGAAAGTAGAAACTCGTCCTCTTACAACGGTATGTGTATTTTTTCCCTTGGCCATTCGGGTTAAGCGGTTGGAGCAGCAGAATTGCGAAAAATTTGTTACCTTCTCAACCATTTCTTAGCTTCAAACTCCCGTATCTCGCGAACGGATTGCCCTAACCCAAAAATTGCTATTGCGTATGAAAGTAGAAACTCGTCCGGTTACAACGGTATGTGTATTTTTTCCCTAGGCCATTCTGGTTAAGCGGTTGGAGCAGCAGAAGAGCGAAATATTTGTTGCCTTCTCAACCATTTCTTGGCTTCAAACTCCCATATATCGCGAACGGGTTGACCTAACTCAAAAATTCCTATTGCATCTGAAAGTAGAAACTCGCCCGATTACATCCGTATGTGTATTTTTTCCCTAGGCCATTCTGGTTAAGCGGTTGGAGCAGCAGAAGAGCGAAATATTTGTTGCCTTCTCAACCATTTCTTGGCTTCAAACTCCCATATATCGCGAACGGATTGACCTAACTCAAAAATTCCTATTGCATTTGAAAGTAGAAACTCGCCCGATTACTTCGGTATGTGTATTTTTCCCATAGGCCATTCTGGTTAAGCGTTTGGAGCAGCAGAAGTGCGAAAAATTTGTTGTCTTCTCAACTATTTCTTAGCTTCAAAGTCCCATATCTCGCGAACGGATAGACCAAACCCAGAAATTCTTGCTGCTTCTGAAAGTAGAGGCTCGCCCGATTACAAAGGTATGTTTATTTTTTCCCTAGGCCAATCTGGTTAAGCGACTCCAGCAGCAGAAGTTCGAAAAATTTGATGCCTTCTCAACCATTCCTTAGCTTCAAACTCCCGTATCTCGCGAACGGATTGACCTAACCCAAAAATTGCTATTGCGTATGAAAGTAGAAACTCGTCCGGTTACAACGGTATGTGTATTTTTTTCCTAGGCCATTCTGGTTAAGCGGTTGGAGCAGCAGAATTGCGAAATATTTGTTGCCTTCTCAACCATTTCTTGGCTTCAAACTCCCATATCTCGCGAACAGATTGACCTAACCCAAAAATTCCTGCTGCGTCTCAAAGTAGAAACTCTCCCGATTACAGCGGTATGTGTGTTTTTTCCCTAGGCCATTCTGGTTAAGCGTTTGGAGCAGCAGAAGTGCGAAAAATTTGTTGTCTTCTCAACTATTTCTTAGCTTCAAAGTCCCATATCTCGCGAACGGATTGACCAATCACAGAAATTCCTGCTGCGTCTGAAAGTAGAAACTCGCTCGATTACAACGGTATGTGTATTTTTTCCCTAGGCCATTCTGGTTAAGCGGTTGGAGCAGCAGAAGTGCGAAAAATTTGTTGTCTTGTCAACCATTTCTTAGCTTCAAACTCCCATATGTCGCGAACGGATTGACATAACCCAAAAATTCCTATCGCATCTGAAAGTAGAAACTCGCCCGATTACAACGGTATGTGTATTTTCCCCCTAGGCCATTCTGGTTAAGCGACTGGAGCAGCAGAAGTGCGAAAAATTTTTTGCCTTCTCAACCATTTCTTAGCTTCAAACTCCCGTATCTCGCGAACGGATTGACCTAACCCAAAAATTCCTATTGTGTCTGAAAGTAGAAACTCGTCCGGTTACAACGGTATGTGTATTTTTTCCCTAGGCCATTCTGGTTAAGCGTTTGGAGCAGCAGAATCGTGAAAAATTTGTTGTCTTCTCAACTATTTCTTAGCTCCAAACTCCCATATCTCGCGAACGGATTGACAAAACCCAAAAATTCCTATCGCATCTGAAAGTAGAAACTCGCCCGATTACAACGGTATGTGTATTTTTTCCCTAGGCCATTCTGGTTAAGCGATTGGAGCAGCAGAAGTGCGAAAAATTTGTTACCTCCTCAACCATTTCTTAGCTTCAAACTCCCATATCTCGCGAACGGATTAACCTAACCCAAAAATTCCTATTGCGTCTGAAAGTAGAAACTCGTCCTCTTACAACGGCATGTGTATTTTTTCCCTAGGCCATTCTGGTTAAGCGTTTGGAGCAGCAGAAGTGCGAAATATTTGTTGCCTTCTCAACCATTTCTTGGCTTCAAACTCCCATATCTTGCGAACGGATTGACCTAACCCAAAAATTCGTATTGCATCTGAAAGTAGAAACTCGCCCGATTACAACGGTATGTGTATTTTCCCCCTAGGCCATTCTGGTTAAGCGACTGGAGCAGCAGAAGTGCGAAAAATTTGTTGCCTTCTCAATCATTTCTTAGCTTCAAACTCCCATATCTCGCTAACGGATTGACCTAACCCAAAAATTCCTATTGCGTCTGAAAGTAGAAACTTGTCCTCTTACAACGGTACGAGTATTTTTTCCCTAGGCCATTCTGGTTAAGCGTTTGGAGCAACAGAAGTGCGAAATATTTGTAGCCTTCTCAACCATTTCTTGGCTGCAAACTCCCATATCTCGCGAACGGATTGACCAATCACAGAAATTCCTGCTGCGTCTGAAAGTAGAAACCCGCTCGATTACAACGGTATGTGTATTTTTTCCCTAAGCCATTCTGGTTAAGCGGTTGGAGCAGCAGAAGTGCGAAAAATTTGTTGTCTTGTCAACCATTTCTTAGCTTCAAACTCCCATATGTCGCGAACGGATTGACCTAACCCAAAAATTCCTATCGCATCTGAAAGTAGAAACTCGCCCGATAACAACGGTATGTGTATTTTACCCCTAGGCCATTCTGGTTAAGCAACTGGAGCAGCAGAAGTGCGAAAAATTTGTTGCCTTCTCAACCATTTCTTAGCTTCAAACTCCCATATGTCGCGAACGGATTGACCTAACCCAAAAATTCGTATTGCATCTGAAAGTACAAAATCGCCCGATTACAACGGTATGTTTATTTTTTCCCTAGGCCAATCTGGTTAAGCGATTCGAGCAGCAGGAGGGCGAAAAATTTGATGCCATCTCAACCATTTCTTAGTTTCAAACTCCCGTATCTCGCGAACGGATTGACCTAACCCAAAAATTGCTATTGCGTCTGAAAGTAGAAACTCGTCCGGTTACAACGGTATGTGTATTTTTTCCCTAGGCCATTCTGGATAAGCGTTTGGAGCAGCAGACGTGCGAAAAATTTGTTATCTTGTCAACCATTTCTTAGCTTCAAAGTCCGATATCTCGCGAACGGATTGACCAAACCCAAAAATTCCTGCAGCGTCTGAACGTAGAAACTCGCCCGATTACAAAGGTATGTGTATTTTTTCCCATGCCACTCTGGTTAAGGGTTTGGGGCAGCAGAATCGCGAAAAATTTATCGCCTTCTCAACCATTTCTTAGCTTCAAACTCCCATATCTCGCGAACGGATTGACTAAACCCAAAAATTCCTATTGCATCTGAAAGTAGAAACTCGCCCGATTACAACGGTATGTGTATTTCTTTCCCTAGGCCATTCTGGTTAAGCGATTGGAGCAGCAGATGTGCGAAAAATTTGTTACCTCCTCAACCATTTCTTAGCTTCAAACTCCCATATGTCGCGAACGGATTGACCTAACCCAAAAATTCCTATTGCGTCTGAAAGTAGAAACTCGTCCTCTTACAACGGCATGTGTATTTTTTCCCTAGGTCATTCTGGTTAAGCGTTTGGAGGAGCAGAAGTGCGAAATATTTGTTGCCTTCTCCACCATTTCTTGGCTTCAAACTCCCATATCTTGCGAACGGATTGACCTAACCCAAAAATTCGTATTGCATCTGAAAGTAGAAACTCGCCCGATTACAACGGTATGTGTATTTTCCCCCTAGGACATTCTGGTTAAGCGACTGGAGCAGCAGAAGTGCGAAAAATTTGTTGCCTTCTCAATCATTTCTTAGCTTCAAACTCCCATATCTCGCTAACGGATTGACCTAACCCAAAAATTCCTATTGCGTCTGAAAGTAGAAACTTGTCCTCTTACAACGGTATGTGCATTTTTTCCCTAGGCCATTCTGGTTAAGCGTTTGGAGCAGCAGAAGTGCGAAATATTTGTTGCCTTCTCAACCATTTCTTGGCTGCAAACTCCCATATCTCGCGAACGGATTGACCAATCACAGAAATTCCTGCTGCGTCTGAAAGTAGAAACTCGCTCGATTACAACGGTATGTGTATTTTTTCCCTAAGCCATTCTGGTTAAGCGGTTGGAGCAGCAGAATTGCGAAAAATTTGTAGTCTTGTCAACCATTTCTTAGCTTCAAACTCCCATATGTCGCGAACGGATTGACCTAACCCAAAAATTCCTATCGCATCTGAAAGTAGAAACTCGCCCGATAACAACGGTATGTGTATTTTACCCCTAGGCCATTCTGGTTAAGCGACTGGAGCAGCAGAAGTGCGAAAAATTTGTTGCCTTCTCAACCATTTCTTAGCTTCAAACTCCCATATGTCGCGAACGGATTGACCTAACCCAAAAATTCGTATTGCATCTGAAAGTAGAAACTCGCCCGATTACAACGGTATGTTTATTTTTTCCCTAGGCCAATCTGGTTAAGCGATTCGAGCAGCAGAAGTGCGAAAAATTTGATGCCTTCTCAACCATTTCTTAGTTTCAAACTCCCATATCTCGCGAACGGATTGACTAAACCCAAAAATTCCTATTGCATTTGAAAGTAGAAACTCGCCCGATTACAACGGTATGTGTATTTTTTCCCTAGGCCATTCTGGTTAAGCGATTGGAGCAGCAGAAGTGCGAAAAATTTGTTACCTCTTCAACCATATCTTAGCTTCAAACTCCCGTATCTCGCGAACGGATTGCCCTAACCCAAAAATTGCTATTGCGTATGAAAGTAGAAACTCGTCCGGTTACAACGGTATGTGTATTTTTTCCCTAGGCCATTCTGGTTAAGCGGTTGGAGCAGCAGAAGAGCGAAATATTTGTTGCCTTCTCAACCATTTCTTGGCTTCAAACTCCCATATATCTCGAACGGGTTGACCTAACTCAAAAATTCCTATTGCATCTGAAAGTAGAAACTCGCCCGATTACATCCGTATGTGTATTTTTTCCCTAGGCCATTCTGGTTAAGCGGTTGGAGCAGCAGAAGAGCGAAATATTTGTTGCCTTCTCAACCATTTCTTGGCTTCAAACTCCCATATATCGCGAACGGATTGACCTAACTCAAAAATTCCTATTGCATTTGAAAGTAGAAACTCGCCCGATTACTTCGGTATGTGTATTTTTCCCATAGGCCATTCTGGTTAAGCGTTTGGAGCAGCAGAAGTGCGAAAAATTTGTTGTCTTCTCAACTATTTCTTAGCTTCAAAGTCCCATATCTCGCGAACGGATAGACCAAACCCAGAAATTCTTGCTGCTTCTGAAAGTAGAGGCTCGCCCGATTACAAAGGTATGTTTATTTTTTCCCTAGGCCAATCTGGTTAAGCGACTCCAGCAGCAGAAGTTCGAAAAATTTGATGCCTTCTCAACCATTCCTTAGCTTCAAACTCCCGTATCTCGCGAACGGGTTGACCTAACTCAAAAATTCCTATTGCATCTGAAAGTAGAAACTCGCCCGATTACATCCGTATGTGTATTTTTTCCCTAGGCCATTCTGGTTAAGCGGTTGGAGCAGCAGAAGAGCGAAATATTTGTTGCCTTCTCAACCATTTCTTGGCTTCAAACTCCCATATATCGCGAACGGATTGACCTAACTCAAAAATTCCTATTGCATTTGAAAGTAGAAACTCGCCCGATTACTTCGGTATGTGTATTTTTCCCATAGGCCATTCTGGTTAAGCGTTTGGAGCAGCAGAAGTGCGAAAAATTTGTTGTCTTCTCAACTATTTCTTAGCTTCAAAGTCCCATATCTCGCGAACGGATAGACCAAACCCAGAAATTCTTGCTGCTTCTGAAAGTAGAGGCTCGCCCGATTACAAAGGTATGTTTATTTTTTCCCTAGGCCAATCTGGTTAAGCGACTCCAGCAGCAGAAGTTCGAAAAATTTGATGCCTTCTCAACCATTCCTTAGCTTCAAACTCCCGTATCTCGCGAACGGATTGACCTAACCCAAAAATTGCTATTGCGTATGAAAGTAGAAACTCGTCCGGTTACAACGGTATGTGTATTTTTTTCCTAGGCCATTCTGGTTAAGCGGTTGGAGCAGCAGAATTGCGAAATATTTGTTGCCTTCTCAACCATTTCTTGGCTTCAAACTCCCATATCTCGCGAACAGATTGACCTAACCCAAAAATTCCTGCTGCGTCTCAAAGTAGAAACTCTCCCGATTACAGCGGTATGTGTGTTTTTTCCCTAGGCCATTCTGGTTAAGCGTTTGGAGCAGCAGAAGTGCGAAAAATTTGTTGTCTTCTCAACTATTTCTTAGCTTCAAAGTCCCATATCTCGCGAACGGATTGACCAATCACAGAAATTCCTGCTGCGTCTGAAAGTAGAAACTCGCTCGATTACAACGGTATGTGTATTTTTTCCCTAGGCCATTCTGGTTAAGCGGTTGGAGCAGCAGAAGTGCGAAAAATTTGTTGTCTTGTCAACCATTTCTTAGCTTCAAACTCCCATATGTCGCGAACGGATTGACATAACCCAAAAATTCCTATCGCATCTGAAAGTAGAAACTCGCCCGATTACAACGGTATGTGTATTTTGCCCCTAGGCCATTCTGGTTAAGCGACTGGAGCAGCAGAAGTGCGAAAAATTTGTTGCCTTCTCAACCATTTCTTAGCTTCAAACTCCCGTATCTCGCGAACGGATTGACCTAACCCAAAAATTCCTATTGTGTCTGAAAGTAGAAACTCGTCCGGTTACAACGGTATGTGTATTTTTTCCCTAGGCCATTCTGGTTAAGCGTTTGGAGCAGCAGAATCGTGAAAAATTTGTTGTCTTCTCAACTATTTCTTAGCTCCAAACTCCCATATCTCGCGAACGGATTGACAAAACCCAAAAATTCCTATCGCATCTGAAAGTAGAAACTCGCCCGATTACAACGGTATGTGTATTTTTTCCCTAGGCCATTCTGGTTAAGCGATTGGAGCAGCAGAAGTGCGAAAAATTTGTTACCTCCTCAACCATTTCTTAGCTTCAAACTCCCATATCTCGCGAACGGATTAACCTAACCCAAAAATTCCTATTGCGTCTGAAAGTAGAAACTCGTCCTCTTACAACGGCATGTGTATTTTTTCCCTAGGCCATTCTGGTTAAGCGTTTGGAGCAGCAGAAGTGCGAAATATTTGTTGCCTTCTCAACCATTTCTTGGCTTCAAACTCCCATATCTTGCGAACGGATTGACCTAACCCAAAAATTCGTATTGCATCTGAAAGTAGAAACTCGCCCGATTACAACGGTATGTGTATTTTCCCCCTAGGCCATTCTGGTTAAGCGACTGGAGCAGCAGAAGTGCGAAAAATTTGTTGCCTTCTCAATCATTTCTTAGCTTCAAACTCCCATATCTCGCTAACGGATTGACCTAACCCAAAAATTCCTATTGCGTCTGAAAGTAGAAACTTGTCCTCTTACAACGGTACGAGTATTTTTTCCCTAGGCCATTCTGGTTAAGCGTTTGGAGCAACAGAAGTGCGAAATATTTGTAGCCTTCTCAACCATTTCTTGGCTGCAAACTCCCATATCTCGCGAACGGATTGACCAATCACAGAAATTCCTGCTGCGTCTGAAAGTAGAAACCCGCTCGATTACAACGGTATGTGTATTTTTTCCCTAAGCCATTCTGGTTAAGCGGTTGGAGCAGCAGAAGTGCGAAAAATTTGTTGTCTTGTCAACCATTTCTTAGCTTCAAACTCCCATATGTCGCGAACGGATTGACCTAACCCAAAAATTCCTATCGCATCTGAAAGTAGAAACTCGCCCGATAACAACGGTATGTGTATTTTACCCCTAGGCCATTCTGGTTAAGCAACTGGAGCAGCAGAAGTGCGAAAAATTTGTTGCCTTCTCAACCATTTCTTAGCTTCAAACTCCCATATGTCGCGAACGGATTGACCTAACCCAAAAATTCGTATTGCATCTGAAAGTACAAACTCGCCCGATTACAACGGTATGTTTATTTTTTCCCTAGGCCAATCTGGTTAAGCGATTCGAGCAGCAGAAGGGCGAAAAATTTGATGCCATCTCAACCATTTCTTAGTTTCAAACTCCCGTATCTCGCGAACGGATTGACCTAACCCAAAAATTGCTATTGCGTCTGAAAGTAGAAACTCGTCCGGTTACAACGGTATGTGTATTTTTTCCCTAGGCCATTCTGGATAAGCGTTTGGAGCAGCAGACGTGCGAAAAATTTGTTATCTTGTCAACCATTTCTTAGCTTCAAAGTCCGATATCTCGCGAACGGATTGACCAAACCCAAAAATTCCTGCAGCGTCTGAACGTAGAAACTCGCCCGATTACAAAGGTATGTGTATTTTTTCCCATGCCACTCTGGTTAAGGGTTTGGGGCAGCAGAATCGCGAAAAATTTATCGCCTTCTCAACCATTTCTTAGCTTCAAACTCCCATATCTCGCGAACGGATTGACTAAACCCAAAAATTCCTATTGCATCTGAAAGTAGAAACTCGCCCGATTACAACGGTATGTGTATTTCTTTCCCTAGGCCATTCTGGTTAAGCGATTGGAGCAGCAGATGTGCGAAAAATTTGTTACCTCCTCAACCATTTCTTAGCTTCAAACTCCCATATCTCGCGAACGGATTGACCTAACCCAAAAATTCCTATTGCGTCTGAAAGTAGAAACTCGTCCTCTTACAACGGCATGTGTATTTTTTCCCTAGGTCATTCTGGTTAAGCGTTTGGAGGAGCAGAAGTGCGAAATATTTGTTGCCTTCTCAACCATTTCTTGGCTTCAAACTCCCATATCTTGCGAACGGATTGACCTAACCCAAAAATTCGTATTGCATCTGAAAGTAGAAACTCGCCCGATTACAACGGTATGTGTATTTTCCCCCTAGGACATTCTGGTTAAGCGACTGGAGCAGCAGAAGTGCGAAAAATTTGTTGCCTTCTCAATCATTTCTTAGCTTCAAACTCCCATATCTCGCTAACGGATTGACCTAACCCAAAAATTCCTATTGCGTCTGAAAGTAGAAACTTGTCCTCTTACAACGGTATGTGTATTTTTTCCCTAGGCCATTCTGGTTAAGCGTTTGGAGCAGCAGAAGTGCGAAATATTTGTTGCCTTCTCAACCATTTCTTGGCTGCAAACTCCCATATCTCGCGAACGGATTGACCAATCACAGAAATTCCTGCTGCGTCTGAAAGTAGAAACTCGCTCGATTACAACGGTATGTGTATTTTTTCCCTAAGCCATTCTGGTTAAGCGGTTGGAGCAGCAGAATTGCGAAAAATTTGTAGTCTTGTCAACCATTTCTTAGCTTCAAACTCCCATATGTCGCGAACGGATTGACCTAACCCAAAAATTCCTATCGCATCTGAAAGTAGAAACTCGCCCGATAACAACGGTATGTGTATTTTACCCCTAGGCCATTCTGGTTAAGCGACTGGAGCAGCAGAAGTGCGAAAAATTTGTTGCCTTCTCAACCATTTCTTAGCTTCAAACTCCCATATGTCGCGAACGGATTGACCTAACCCAAAAATTCGTATTGCATCTGAAAGTAGAAACTCGCCCGATTACAACGGTATGTTTATTTTTTCCCTAGGCCAATCTGGTTAAGCGATTCGAGCAGCAGAAGTGCGAAAAATTTGTTACCTCTTCAACCATATCTTAGCTTCAAACTCCCATATCTCGCGAACGGATTGACCTAACCCAAAAATTCCTATTGCGTCTGAAAGTAGAAACTCGTCCTCTTACAATGGCATGTGTATTTTTTCACTAGGCCATTCTGGTTAAGCGTTTGGAGCAGCAGAATTGCGAAATATTTGTTGCCTTCTCAACCATTTCTTGGCTTCAAACTCCCATATCTTGCGAACGGATTGACCTAACCCAAAAATTCGTATTGCATCTGAAAGTAGAAACTCGCCCGATTACAACGGTATGTGTATTTTCCCCCTAGGACATTCTGGTTAAGCGACTGGAGCAGCAGAAGTGCGAAAAATTTGTTGCCTTCTCAACCATTTCTTAGCTTCAAACTCCCATATCTCGCGAACAGATTGACCTAACCCAAAAATTCCTGCTGCGTCTCAAAGTAGAAACTCGCCCGATTACGACGGTATGTGTGTTTTTTCCCTAGGCCATTCTGGTTAAGCGTTTGGGGCAGCAGAATTGCGAAAAACTTGTTGTCTTCTCAACTATTTCTTAGCTTCAAACTCCCATATCTCGCGACCGGATTGACCTAACCCAAAAATTCCTATTGCGTCTGAAAGTAGAAACTCGTCCGGTTACAACGGTATGTGTATTTTTTCCCTAACCCATTCTGGTTAAGCGGTTGGAGCAGCAGAAGTGCGAAAAATTTGTTGTCTTGTCAACCATTTCTTAGCTTCAAACTCCCATATGTCGCGAACGGATTGACCTAACCCAAAAATTCCTATCGCATCTGAAAGTAGAAACTCGCCCGATAACAACGGTATGTGTATTTTACCCCTAGGCCATTCTGGTTAAGCGACTGGAGCAGCAGAATTGCGAAAAATTTGTTGCCTTCTCAACCATTTCTTAGCTTCAAACTCCCATATGTCGCGAACGGATTGACCTAACCCAAAAATTCGTATTGCATCTGAAAGTACAAACTCGCCCGATTACAACGGTATGTGTATTTTCCCCCTAGGACATTCTGGTTAAGCGACTGGAGCAGCAGAAGTGCGAAAAATTTGATGCCCTCTCAACCATTTCTTAGCTTCAAACTCCCGTATCTCGCGAACGGATTGACCTAACCCAAAAATTGCTATTGCGTATGAAAGTAGAAACTCGTCCGGTTACAACGGTATGTGTATTTTTTCCCTAGGCCATTCTGGTTAAGCGGTTGGAGCGCCAGAAGAGCGAAATATTTGTTGCCTTCTCAACCATTTCTTGGCTTCAAACTCCCATATCTCGCGAACAGATTGACCTAACCCAAAAATTCCTGCTGCGTCTCAAAGTAGAAACTCGCCCGATTACAACGGTATGTGTGTTTTTTCCCTAGGCCATTCTGGTTAAGCGTTTGGGGCAGCAGAATTGCGAAAAACTTGTTGTCTTCTCAACTATTTCTTAGCTTCAAACTCCCATATCTCGCGACCGGATTGACCTAACCCAAAAATTCCTATTGCGTCTGAAAGTAGAAACTCGTCGGGTTACAACGGTATGTGTATTTTTTTCCTAGGCCATTCCGGCTAAGCGATTGGAGCAGCAGAAGTGCGAAATATTTGTTGCCTTCTCAACCATTTCTTGGCTTCAAACTCCCATATCTCGCGAACAGATTGACCTAACCCAAAAATTCCTGCTGCGTCTCAAAGTAGAAACTCGCCCGATTACAACGGTATGTGTGTTTTTTCCCTAGGCCATTCTGGTTAAGCGTTTGGAGCAGCAGAATTGCGAAAAATTTGTTGTCTTATCAACTATTTCTTAGCTTCAGACTCCCATATCTCGCGAACGGATTGACCTAACCCTAAAATTCCTATTTCATCTGAAAGTAGAAACTCGCCCGATTAGATCGGTATGTGTATTTACCCCCTAGGCCATTCTGGTTAAGCGACTGGAGCAGCAGAAATGCAAAAAATTTGTTGCCCACTCAACCATTTCTTAGCTTCAAACTCCCTTATGTAGCGAACGGATTGACCTAACCCAAAAATTCCTATTGCATCTGAAAGTAGAAACTCGCCCGATTACAACGGTAGGTGTATTTTCCCCCTAGGCCATTCTGGTTAAGCGACTGGAGCAGCAGAAGTGCGAAAAATTTGTTACCTTCTCAACCATTTCTTAGCTTCAAACTCCCGTATCTCGCGAACGGATTGACATAACCCAAAAATTCCTATTGCTTCTGAAAGTAGAAACTCGTCCTCTTACAACGGTATGTGTATTTTTTCCCTTGGCCATTCGGGTTAAGCGGTTGGAGCAGCAGAATTGCGAAAAATTTGTTACCTTCTCAACCATTTCTTAGCTTCAAACTCCCGTATCTCGCGAACGGATTGCCCTAACCCAAAAATTGCTATTGCGTATGAAAGTAGAAACTCGTCCGGTTACAACGGTATGTGTATTTTTTCCCTAGGCCATTCTGGTTAAGCGGTTGGAGCAGCAGAAGAGCGAAATATTTGTTGCCTTCTCAACCATTTCTTGGCTTCAAACTCCCATATATCGCGAACGGGTTGACCTAACTCAAAAATTCCTATTGCATCTGAAAGTAGAAACTCGCCCGATTACATCCGTATGTGTATTTTTTCCCTAGGCCATTCTGGTTAAGCGGTTGGAGCAGCAGAAGAGCGAAATATTTGTTGCCTTCTCAACCATTTCTTGGCTTCAAACTCCCATATATCGCGAACGGATTGACCTAACTCAAAAATTCCTATTGCATTTGAAAGTAGAAACTCGCCCGATTACCTCGGTATGTGTATTTTTCCCATAGGCCATTCTGGTTAAGCGTTTGGAGCAGCAGAAGTGCGAAAAATTTGTTGTCTTCTCAACTATTTCTTAGCTTCAAAGTCCCATATCCCACGAACGGATAGACCAAACCCAGAAATTCTTGCTGCTTCTGAAAGTGGAGGCTCGCCCGATTACAAAGGTATGTTTATTTTTTCCCTAGGCCAATCTGGTTAAGCGACTCCAGCAGCAGAAGTTCGAAAAATTTGATGCCTTCTCAACCATTCCTTAGCTTCAAACTCCCGTATCTCGCGAACGGATTGACCTAACCCAAAAATTGCTATTGCGTATGAAAGTAGAAACTCGTCCGGTTACAACGGTATGTGTATTTTTTTCCTAGGCCATTCTGGTTAAGCGGTTGGAGCAGCAGAATTGCGAAATATTTGTTGCCTTCTCAACCATTTCTTGGCTTCAAACTCCCATATCTCGCGAACAGATTGACCTAACCCAAAAATTCCTGCTGCGTCTCAAAGTAGAAACTCGCCCGATTACAACGGTATGTGTGTTTTTTCCCTAGGCCATTCTGGTTAAGCGTTTGGAGCAGCAGAAGTGCGAAAAATTTGTTGTCTTCTCAACTATTTCTTAGCTTCAAAGTCCCATATCTCGCGAACGGATTGACCAATCACAGAAATTCCTGCTGCGTCTGAAAGTAGAAACTCGCTCGATTACAACGGTATGTGTATTTTTTCCCTAGGCCATTCTGGTTAAGCGGTTGGAGCAGCAGAAGTGCGAAAAATTTGTTGTCTTGTCAACCATTTCTTAGCTTCAAACTCCCATATGTCGCGAACGGATTGACATAACCCAAAAATTCCTATCGCATCTGAAAGTAGAAACTCGCCCGATTACAACGGTATGTGTATTTTCTCCCTAGGCCATTCTGGTTAAGCGACTGGAGCGGCAGAAGTGCGAAAAATTTGTTGCCTTCTCAATCATTTCTTAGCTTCAAACTCCCATATCTCGCTAACGGATTGACCTAACCCAAAAATTCCTATTGCGTCTGAAAGTAGAAACTTGTCCTCTTACAACGGTATGTGTATTTTTTCCCTAAGCCATTCTGGTTAAGCGTTTGGAGCAGCAGAAGTGCGAAATATTTGTTGCCTTCTCAACCATTTCTTGGCTTCAAACTCCCATATATCGCGAACGGATTGACCTAACTCAAAAATTCCTATTGCATCTGAAAGTAGAAACTCGCCCGATTACAACGGTATGTGTATTTTTCCCATAGGCCATTCTGGTTAAGCGTTTGGAGCAGCAGAAGTGCGAAAAATTTGTTGCCTTCTCAACTATTTCTTAGCTTCAAGGTACCATATCTCGCTAACGGATTGACCTAACCCAAAAATTCCTATTGCGTCTGAAAGTAGAAACTCGTCCTCTTACAACGGTATGTGTATTTTTTCCCTAGGCCATTCTGGTTAAGCGTTTGGAGCAGCAGAAGTGCGAAATATTTGTTGCCTTCTCAACCATTTCTTGGCTTCAAACTCCCATATCTCGCGAACGGATTGACCAATCACAGAAATTCCTGCTGCGTCTGAAAATAGAAACTCGCTCGATTACAACGGTATGTGGATTTTTTCCCTAGGCCATTCTGGTTAAGCGGTTGGAGTAGCAGAAGTGCGAAAAATTTGTTGTCTTATCAACCATTTCTTAGCTTCAAACTCCCATATGTCGCGAACGGATTGACCTAACCCAAAAATTCCTATCGCATCTGAAAGTAGAAACTCGCCCGATTACAACGGTATGTGTATTTTTTCCCCAGGTCACTCTGGTTAAGCGTTTGGAGCAGCAGAATCGCGAAAAATTTGTCGCCTTCTCAACCATTTCTTAGCTTCAAACTCCCATATGTCGCGAACGGATTGACTAAACCCAAAAATTCCTATTGCATCTGAAAGTAGAAACTCGCCCGATTACAACGGTATGTGTATTTTTTCCCATAGGCAATTCTGGTTAAGCGACTGGAGCAGCAGAAGTGCAAAAAATTTGTTGCCTTCTCAACTATTTCTTAGTTTCAAAGTCCCATATCTCGCGAACGGATAGACCAAACCTAGAAATTCTTGCTGCTTCTGAAGGTAGAAGCTCGCCCGATTACAACGGTATGTTTATTTTTTCCCTAGCCCAATCTGGTTAAGCGATTCGAGCAGCAGAAGTGCGAAAAATTTGATGCCTTCTCAACCATTTCTTAGCTTCAAACTCCCATATCTCGCGAACAGATTGACCTAACCCAAAAATTCCTGCTGCGTCTCAAAGTAGAAACTCGCCCGATTACAACGGTATGTGTGTTTTTTCCCTAGACCATTCTGGTTAAGCGTTTGGGGCAGCAGAATTGCGAAAAACTTGTTGTCTTCTCAACTATTTCTTAGTTTCAAACTCCCATATCTCGCGAACGGATTCACAAAACCCAAAAATTCCTGCTGCGTCTGAAAGTAGAAACTCGCCCGATTACAACGGTGTGTGTATTTTTTCCCTAGGCCAATCTGGTTAAGCGATTGGAGCAGCAGAATTGCGAAAAATTTGTTGCCTTCTCAACCATTTCTTAAATTCAAACTCCCATATCTCGCGACCGGATTGACCTAACCCAAAAATTCCTATTGCGTCTGAAAGTAGAAACTCGTCCGGTTACAACGGTATGTGTATTTTTTTGCTAGGCCATTCTGGTTAAGCGGTTGGAGCAGCAGAAGTGCGAAATATTTGTTGCCTTCTCAACCATTTCTTGGCTTCAAACACCCATATCTCGCGAACAGATTGACCTAACCCAAAAATTCCTATTGCGTCTGAAAGTAGAAATTCGTCCGATTACAACGGTATGTTTATTTTTTCCCTAGGCCAATCTGGTTAAGCGATTCGAGCAGCAGAAGTGCGAAAAATTTGATGCCTTCTCAACCATTTCTTAGCTTCAAACTCCCGTATCTCGCGAACGGATTGACCTAACCCAAAAATTACTATTGCGTATGAAAGTAGAAACTCGTCCGGTTACAACGGTATGTGTATTTTTTCCCTAGGCCATTCTGGTTAAGCGTTTGGAGCAGCAGAATTGCGAAAAATTTGTTGTCTTCTCAACTATTTCTTAGCTTCAAACTCCCATATCTCGCGAACGGATTGACCTAACCCTAAAATTCCTATTTCATCTAAAAGTAGAAACTCGCCCGATTAGAACGGTATGTGTATTTTTTCCCTAGGCCATTCTGGATAAGCGTTTGGAGCAGCAGACGTGCGAAAAATTTGTTATCTTGTCAACCATTTCTTAGCTTCAAAGTCCGATATCTCGCGAACGGATTGACCAAACCCAAAAATTCCTGCAGCGTCTGAACGTAGAAACTCGCCCGATTACAAATGTATGTGTATTTTTTCCCAGGCCACTCTGGTTAAGGGTTTGGAGCAGCAGAATCGCGAAAAATTTATCGCCTTCTCAACCATTTCTTAGCTTCAAACTCCCATATCTCGCGAACGGATTGACTAAACCCAAAAATTCCTATTGTATCTGAAAGTAGAAACTCGCCCGATTACAACGGTATGTGTATTTTTTCCCTAGGCCATTCTGGTTAAGCGATTGGAGCAGCAGAAGTGCGAAAAATTTGTTACCTCCTCAACCATTTCTTAGCTTCAAACTCCCATATCTCGCGAACGGATTGACCTAACCCAAAAATTCCTATTGCGTCTGAAAGTAGAAACTCGTCCTCTTACAACGGTATGTGTATTTTTTCCCTAGGCCATTCTGGTTAAGCGTTTGGAGCAGCAGAAGTGCGAAATATTTGTTGCCTTCTCAACCATTTCTTGGCTGCAAACTCCCATATCTCGCGAACGGATTGACCAATCACAGAAATTCCTGCTGCGTCTGAAAGTAGAAACTCGCTCGATTACAACGGTATGTGTATTTTTTCCCTAAGCCATTCTGGTTAAGCGGTTGGAGCAGCAGAAGTGCGAAAAATTTGTTGTCTTGTCAACCATTTCTTAGCTTCAAACTCCCATATGTCGCGAACGGATTGACCTAACCCAAAAATTCCTATCGCATCTGAAAGTAGAAACTCGCCCGATAACAACGGTATGTGTATTTTACCCCTAGGCCAATCTGGTTAAGCGATTCGAGCAGCAGAACTGCGAAAAATTTGATGCCTTCTCAACCATTTCTTAGCTTCAAACTCCCGTATCTCGCGAACGGATTGACCTAACCCAAAAATTGCTATTGCGTATGAAAGTAGAAACTCGTCCGGTTACAACGGTATGTGTATTTTTTCCCTAGGCCATTCTGGTTAAGCGGTTGGAGCACCAGAAGAGCGAAATATTTGTTGCCTTCTCAACCATTTCTTGGCTTCATACTCCCATATCTCGCGAACAGATTGACCTAACCCAAAAATTCCTGCTGCGTCTCAAAGTAGAAACTCGCCCGATTACAACGGTATGTGTGTTTTTTCCCTTGCCATTCTGGTTAAGCGACTGGAGCAGCAGAAATGCAAAAAATTTGTTGCCCACTCAACCATTTCTTAGCTTCAAACTCCCATATGTAGCGAACGGATTGACCTAACCCAAAAATTCCTATTGCATCTGAAAGTAGAAACTCGCCCGATTACAACGGTAGGTGTATTTTCCCCCTAGGCCATTCTGGTTAAGCGACTGGAGCAGCAGAAGTGCGAAAAATTTGTTACCTTCTCAACCATTTCTTGGCTGCAAACTCCCATATCTCGCGAACGGATTGACCAATCACAGAAATTCCTATTGCTTCTGAAAGTAGAAACTCGCCCGATTACAACGGTATGTGTATTTTACCCCTGGGCCATTCTGCTTAAGCGACTGGAGCAGCAGAAGTGCGAAAAATTTGTTGCCTTCTCAACCATTTCTTAGCTTCAAACTCCCATATATCGCGAACGGATTGACCTAACTCAAAAATTCCTATTGCATCTGAAAGTAGAAACTCGCCCGATTACAACGGTATGTGTATTTTTCCCATAGGCCATTCTGGTTAAGCGTTTGGAGCAGCAGAAGTGCGAAAAATTTGTTGTCTTCTCAACTATTTCTTAGCTTCAAAGTCCCATATCTCGCGAACGGATAGACCAAACCCAGAAATTCTTGCTGCTTCTGAAAGTAGAAGCTCGCCCGATTACAACGGTATGTTTATTTTTTCCCTAGGCCAATCTGGTTAAGCGATTCGAGCAGCAGAAGTGCGAAAAATTTGATGCCTTCTCAACCATTTCTTAGCTTCAAACTCCCGTATCTCGCGAACGGATTGACCTAACCCAAAAATTGCTATTGCGTATGAAAGTAGAAACTCATCCGGTTACAAAGGTATGTGTATTTTTTCCCTAGGCCATTCTGGTTAAGCGGTTGGAGCGCCAGAAGAGCGAAATATTTGTTGCCTTCTCAACCATTTCTTGGCTTCAAACTCCCATATCTCGCGAACAGATTGACCTAACCCAAAAATTCCTGCTGCGTCTCAAAGTAGAAACTCGACCGATTACATCGGTATGTGTGTTTTTTCCCTAGGCCATTCTGGTTAAGCGTTTGGGGCAGCAGAATTGCGAAAAACTTGTTGTCTTCTCAACTATTTCTTAGCTTCAAACTCCCATATCTCGCGATCGGATTGACCTAACCCAAAAATTCCTATTGCGTCTGAAAGTAGAAACTCGTCCGGTTACAACGGTATGTGTATTTTTTTCCTAGGCCATTCTGGCTAAGCGATTGGAGCAGCAGAAGTGCGAAATGTTTGTTGCCTTCTCAACCATTTCTTGGCTTCAAACTCCCATATCTCGCGAACAGATTGACCTAACCCAAAAATTCCTGCTGCGTCTCAAAGTAGAAACTCGCCCGATTACAACGGTATGTGTGTTTTTTCCCTAGGCCATTCTGGTTAAGCGTTTGGAGCAGCAGAATTGCGAAAAATTTGTTGTCTTATCAACTATTTCTTAGCTTCAGACTCCCATATCTCGCGAACGGATTGACCTAACCCTAAAATTCCTATTTCATCTGAAAGTAGAAACTCGCCCGATTAGATCGGTATGTGTATTTACCCCCTTGGCCATTCTGGTTAAGCGACTGGAGCAGCAGAAATGCAAAAAATTTGTTGCCCACTCAACCATTTCTTAGCTTCAAACTCCCATATGTAGCGAACGGATTGACCTAACCCAAAAATTCCTATTGCATCTGAAAGTAGAAACTCGCCCGATTACAACAGTTGGTGTATTTTCCCCCTAGGCCATTCTGGTTAAGCGACTGGAGCAGCAGAAGTGCGAAAAATTTGTTACCATCTCAACCATTTCTTAGCTTCAAACTCCCGTATCTCGCGAACGGATTGACATAACCCAAAAATTCCTATTGCTTCTGAAAGTAGAAACTCGTCCTCTTACAACGGTATGTGTATTTTTTCTCTTGGCCATTCTGGTTAAGCGGTTGGAGCAGCAGAAGTGCGAAAAATTTGTTACCCTCTCAACCATTTCTTAGCTTCAAACTCCCGTATCTCGCGAACGGATTGACATAACCCAAAAATTCCTATTGCGTCTGAAAGTAGAAACTCGTCCGGTTACAACGGTATGTGTATTTTTTCCCTAGGCCATTCTGGTTAAGCGACTGGAGCAGCAGAAGTGCAAAAAATTTGTTGCCTTCTCAACTATTTAGTAGCTTCAAAGTCCCATATCTCGCGAACGGATAGACCAAACCCAGAAATTCCTGCTGCGTCTGAAAGTAGAAACTCGCCCGATTACAACGGTATGTGTATTTTTTCCCTAGGCCAATCTGGTTAAGAGATTCGAGCAGCAGAAGTGCGAAAAATTTGATGCCTCCTCAACCATTTCTTAGATTCAAACTCCCGTATCTCGCGAACGGATTGCCCTAACCCAAAAATTGCTATTGCGTATGAAAGTAGAAACTCGTCCGGTTACAACGGTATGTGTATTTTTTCCCTAGGCCATTCTGGTTAAGCGGTTGGAGCAGCAGAAGAGCGAAATATTTGATGCCTTCTCAACCATTTCTTGGCTTCAAACTCCCATATATCGCGAACGGATTGACCTAACTCAAAAATTCCTATTGCATCTGAAAGTAGAAACTCGTCTGGTTACAACGGTATGTGTATTTTTTCCCTAGGCCATTCTGGTTAAGCGACTGGAGCAGCAGAAGTGCAAAAAATTTGTTGCCTTCTCAACTATTTCTTAGCTTCAAAGTCCCATATCTCGCGAACGGATTGACCAATCACAGAAATTCCTGCTGCGTCTGAAAGTAGAAACTCGCTCGATTACAACGGTATGTGTATTTTTTCCCTAGGCCACTCTGGTTAAGCGGTTGGAGCAGCAGAAGTGCGAAAAATGTGTTGTCTTGTCAACCATTTCTTAGCTTCAAACTCCCATATGTCGCGAACGGATTGACATAACCCAAAAATTCCTATCGCATCTGAAAGTACAAACTCGCCCGATTACAACGGTATGTGTATTTTCCCCCTAGGCCATTCTGGTTAAGCGACTGGAGCAGCAGAAGTGCGAAAAATTTGTTGCCTTCTCAACCATTTCTTAGCTTCAAACTCCCGTATCTCGCGAACGGATTGACCTACCCCGAAAATTCCTGCTGCGTCTGAAAGTAGAAACTCGCCCGATTACAGCGGTATGGGTATTTTTCCCATAGGCCATTCTGGTTAAGCGTTTGGAGCAGCAGAAGTGCGGAAAATTTATTGTCTTCTCAACTATTTCTTAGCTTCAAAGTCCCATATCTCGCGAACGGATAGACCAAACCCAGAAATTCTTGCTGCTCCTGAAAGTAGAAGCTCGCCCGATTACAACGGTATGTTTATTTTTTCCCTAGGCCAATCTGGTTAAGCGATTCGAGCAGCAGAAGTGCGAAAAATTTGATGCCTTCACAACCATTTCTTAGCTTCAAACTCCCGTATCTCGCGAACAGATTGACCTAACCCAAAAATTCCTGCTGCGTCTGAAAGTAGAAACTCTCCCGATTAGAGCGGTATGTGTATTTTTTCCCTAGGCCATTCTGGTTAAGCGTTTGGAGCAGCAGAATTGTGAAAAATTTGTTGTCTTCTCAACTATTTCTTAGCTCCAAACTCCCATATCTCGCGAACGGATTGACAAAACCCGAAAATTCCTGCTGCGTCTGAAAGTAGAAACTCGCCCGATTACAACGGTATGTGTATTTTCTTCCTAGGCCATTCTGGTTAAGCGGTTGGAGCAGCAGAAGTGCGAAATATTTGTTGCCTTCTCAACCATTTCTTGGCTTCAAACTCCCATATCTCGCGACCGGATTGACCTAACCCAAAAATTCCTATTGCGTCTGAAAGTAGAAACTCGTCCGGTTACAACAGTATGTGTTTTTTCCCTAGGCCATTAAGGTTAAGCGTTTGGAGCAGCAGAATTGCGAAAAATTTGTTGGCTTCTCAACTTTTTCTTAGCTTCAAACTCCCATATCTCGCGAACGGATTGACCTAAACCTAAATTCCTATTTCATCTGAAAGTAGAAACTCGCCCGATTAGAACGGTATGTGTATTTACCCCCTACGCCATTCTGGTTAAGCGACTGGAGCAGCAGAAGTGCAAAAAATTTGTTGCCTTCTCAACCATTTCTTGGCTTCAAACTCCCATATCTCGCGAACAGATTGACCTAACCCAAAAATTCCTATTGCATCTGAAAGTAGAAACTCGCCCGATTACAACGGTATGTGTATTTTTCCCATAGGCCATTCTGGTTAAGCGTTTGGAGCAGCAGAAGTGCGAAAAATTTGTTGTCTTCTCAACTATTTCTTAGCTTCAAAGTCCCATATCTCGCGAACGGATAGACCAAACCCAGAAATTCTTGCTGCTTCTGAAAGTAGAAGCTCGCCCGATTACAACGGTATGTTTATTTTTTCCCTAGGCCAATCTGGTTAAGCGATTCGAGCAGCAGAATTGCGAAAAATTTGATGCCTTCTCAACCATTTCTTAGCTTCAAACTCCCGTATCTCGCGAACGGATTGACCTAACCCAAAAATTGCTATTGTCTATGAAAGTAGAAACTCGTCCGGTTACAACGGTATGTGTATTTTTTCCCTAGGCCATTCTGGTTAAGCGGTTGGAGCACCAGAAGAGCGAAATATTTGTTGCCTTCTCAACCATTTCTTGGCTTCAAACTCCCATATCTCGCGAACAGATTGACCTAACCCAAAAATTCCTGCAGCGTTTCAAAGTAGAAACTCGCCCGATTACAACGGTATGTGTATTTTTTCCCTAGGCCAATCTGGTTAAGCGATTGGAGCAGCAGAAGTGCGAAAAATTTGTTGCCTTCTCAACCATTTCTTAGATTCAATCTCCCATATCTCGCGACCGGATTGACCTAACCCAAAAATTCCTATTGCGTCTGAAAGTAGAAACTCGTCCGGTTACAACGGTATGTGTATTTTCTTTCTAGGCCATTCTGGTTAAGCGGTTGGAGCAGCAGAAGTGCGAAATATTTGTTGCCTTCTCAACCATTTCTTGGCTTCAAACTCCCATATCTCGCGACCGGATTGACCTAACCCAAAAATTCCTATTGCGTCTGAAAGTAGAAACTCGTCCGGTTACAACAGTATGTGTTTTTTCCCTAGGCCATTCTGGTTAAGCGTTTGGAGCAGCAGAATAGCGAAAAATTTGTTATCTTCTCAACTATTTCTTAGCTTCAAACTCCCATATCTCGCGAACGGATTGACCTAACCCTAAAATTCCTATTGCATCTGAAAGTAGAAACTCGTCCGGTTACAACGGTATGTGTATTTTTTCCCTAGGCCATTCTGGTTAAGCGACTGGAGCAGCAGAAGTGCAAAAAATTTGTTGTCTTCTCAACTATTTCTTAGCTTCAAACTCCCATATGTAGCGAACGGATAGACCAAACCCAGAAATTCCTGCTGCGTCTGAAAGTAGAAACTCGCCCGATTACAACGGTATGTGTATTTTTTCCCTAGGCCAATCTGGTTAAGCGATTCGTGCAGCAGAAGTGCGAAAAATTTGATGCCTCCTCAACCATTTCTTAGGTTCAAACTCCCGTATCTCGCGAACGGATTGACCTAACCCAAAAATTGCTATTGCGTATGAAAGTAGAAACTCGTCCGGTTACAACGGTATGTGTATTTTTCCCTAGGCCATTCTGGTTAAGCGGTTGGAGCAGCAGAAGAGCGAAATATTTGTTGCCTTCTCAACCATTTCTTGGCTTCAAACTCCCATATCTCGCGAACAGATTGACCTAACCCAAAAACTCCTGCTGCGTCTCAAAGTAGAAACTCGCCCGATTACAACGGTATGTGTGTTTTTTCCCTAGGCCATTTTGGTTAAGCGTTTGGAGCAGCAGAATTGCGAAAAATTTGTTGTCTTCTCAACTATTTCTTAGCTTCAAACTCCCATATCTCGCGAACGGATTGACAAATCCCGAAAATTCCTGCTGCGTCTGAAAGTAGAAACTCGCCCGATTACAGCGGTATGGGTATTTTTTCCCTAGGCCATTCTGGTTAAGCGTTTGGAGCAACAGAAGTGCGAAAAATTTGTTACCTTCTCAACCATTTCTTAGCTTCAAACTCCCATATATCGCGAACGGATTGACCTAACTCAAAAATTCCTATTGCATCTGAAAGTAGAAACTCGCCCTATTACAACGGTATATGTATTTTTCCCATAGGCCATTCTGGTTAAGCGTTTGGAGCAGCAGAAGTGCGAAAAATTTGTTGTCTTCTCAACTATTTCTTAGCTTCAAAGTCCCATATCTCGCGAACGGATAGACCAAACCCAGAAATTCTTGCTGCTTCTGAAAGTAGAAGCTCGCCCGATTACAACGGTATGTTTATTTTTTCCCTAGGCCAATCTGGTTAAGCGATTCGAGCAGCAGAAGTGCGAAAAATTTGATGCCATCTCAACCATTTCTTAGCTTCAAACTCCCGTATCTCGCGAACGGATTGACCTAACCCAAAAATTGCTATTGCGTATGAAAGTAGAAACTAGTCCGGTTACAACAGTATGTGTTTTTTCCCTAGGCCATTCTGGTTAAGCGTTTGGAGCAGCAGAATAGCGAAAAATTTGTTATCTTCTCAACTATTTCTTAGCTTCAAACTCCCATATCTCGCGAACGGATTGACCTAACCCTAAAATTCCTATTGCATCTGAAAGTAGAAACTCGTCCGGTTACAACGGTATGTGTATTTTTTCCCTAGGCCATTCTGGTTAAGCGACTGGAGCAGCAGAAGTGCAAAAAATTTGTTGTCTTCTCAACTATTTCTTAGCTTCAAAGTCCCATATCTCGCGAACGGATAGACCAAACCCAGAAATTCCTGCTGCGTCTGAAAGTAGAAACTCGCCCGATTACAACGGTATGTGTATTTTTTCCCTAGGCCAATCTGGTTAAGCGATTCGTGCAGCAGAAGTGCGAAAAATTTGATGCCTCCTCAACCATTTCTTAGGTTCAAACTCCCGTATCTCGCGAACGGATTGACCTAACCCAAAAATTGCTATTGCGTATGAAAGTAGAAACTCGTCCGGTTACAACGGTATGTGTATTTTTCCCTAGGCCATTCTGGTTAAGCGGTTGGAGCAGCAGAAGAGCGAAATATTTGTTGCCTTCTCAACCATTTCTTGGCTTCAAACTCCCATATCTCGCGAATAGATTGACCTAACCCAAAAACTCCTGCTGCGTCTCAAAGTAGAAACTCGCCCGATTACAACGGTATGTGTGTTTTTTCCCTAGGCCATTTTGGTTAAGCGTTTGGAGCAGCAGAATTGCGAAAAATTTGTTGTCTTCTCAACTATTTCTTAGCTTCAAACTCCCATATCTCGCGAACGGATTGACAAATCCCGAAAATTCCTGCTGCGTCTGAAAGTAGAAACTCGCCCGATTACAGCGGTATGGGTATTTTTTCCCTAGGCCATTCTGGTTAAGCGTTTGGAGCAACAGAAGTGCGAAAAATTTGTTACCTTCTCAACCATTTCTTAGCTTCAAACTCCCATATATCGCGAACGGATTGACCTAACTCAAAAATTCCTATTGCATCTGAAAGTAGAAACTCGCCCGATTACAACGGTATATGTATTTTTCCCATAGGCCATTCTGGTTAAGCGTTTGGAGCAGCAGAAGTGCGAAAAATTTGTTGTCTTCTCAACTATTTCTTAGCTTCAAAGTCCCATATCTCGCGAACGGATAGACCAAACCCAGAAATTCTTGCTGCTTCTGAAAGTAGAAGCTCGCCCGATTACAACGGTATGTTTATTTTTTCCCTAGGCCTATCTGGTTAAGCGATTCGAGCAGCAGAAGTGCGAAAAATTTGATGCCATCTCAACCATTTCTTAGCTTCAAACTCCCGTATCTCGCGAACGGATTGACCTAACCCAAAAATTGCTATTGCGTATGAAAGTAGAAACTCGTCCGGTTACAACGGTATGTGTATTTTTTCCCTAGGCCATTCTGGTTAAGCGGTTGGAGCACCAGAAGAGCGAAATATTTGTTGCCTTCTCAACCATTTCTTGGCTTCAAACTCCCATATCTCGCGAACAGATTGACCTAACCCAAAAATTCGTGCTGCGTCTCAAAGTAGAAACTCGCCCGATTACAACGTTATGTGTTTTTTTTTTCCCTAGGCCATTCTGGTTAAGCGTTTGGGGCTGCAGAATTGCGAAAAACTGTTGTCTTCTCAACTATTTCTTAGCTTCAAACTCCCATATCTCGCGAACGGATTGACAAAACCCAAAAATTCCTGCTGCGTCTGAAAGTAGAAACTCGCCCGATTACAACGGTATTTGTATTTTTTCCCTAGGCCAATCTGGTTAAGCGATTCGAGCAGCAGAAGTGCGAAAAATTTGATGCCTTCTCAACCATTTCTTAGCTTCAAACTCCCATATCTCGCGAACGGATTGACCTAAACCTAAATTCCTATTTCATCTGAAAGTAGAAACTCGCCCGATTAGAACGGTATGTGTATTTACCCCCTACGCCATTCTGGTTAAGCGACTGGAGCAGCAGAAGTGCAAAAAATTTGTTGCCTTCTCAACCATTTCTTGGCTTCAAACTCCCATATCTCGCGAACAGATTGACCTAACCCAAAAATTCCTATTGCATCTGAAAGTAGAAACTCGCCCGATTACAACGGTATGTGTATTTTTCCCATAGGCCATTCTGGTTAAGCGTTTGGAGCAGCAGAAGTGCGAAAAATTTGTTGTCTTCTCAACTATTTCTTAGCTTCAAAGTCCCATATCTCGCGAACGGATAGACCAAACCCAGAAATTCTTGCTGCTTCTGAAAGTAGAAGCTCGCCCGATTACAACGGTATGTTTATTTTTTCCCTAGGCCAATCTGGTTAAGCGATTCGAGCAGCAGAAGTGCGAAAAATTTGATGCCTTCTCAACCATTTCTTAGCTTCAAACTCCCGTATCTCGCGAACGGATTGACCTAACCCAAAAATTGCTATTGCCTATGAAAGTAGAAACTCGTCCGGTTACAACGGTATGTGTATTTTTTCCCTAGGCCATTCTGATTAAGCGGTTGGAGCACCAGAAGAGCGAAATATTTGTTGCCTTCTCAACCATTTCTTGGCTTCAAACTCCCATATCTCGCGAACAGATTGACCTAACCCAAAAATTCCTGCTGCGTCTCAAAGTAGAAACTCGCCCGATTACAGCGGTATGGGTATTTTTTCCCTAGGCCATTCTGGTTAAGCGTTTGGAGCAACAGCAGTGCGAAAAATTTGTTACTTTCTCAACCATTTCTTAGCTTCAAACTCCCATATATCGCGAACGGATTGACCTAACTCAAAAATTCCTATTGCATCTGAAAGTAGAAACTCGCCCGATTACAACGGTATGTGTATTTTTCCCATAGGCCATTCTGGTTAAGCGTTTGGAGCAGCAGAAGTGCGAAAAATTTGTTGTCTTCTCAACTATTTCTTAGCATCAAAGTCCCATATCTCGCGAACGGATAGACCAAACCCAGAAATTCCTGCTGCTTCTGAAAGTAGAAGCTCGCCTGATTACAACGGTATGTTTATTTTTTCCCTAGGCCAATCTGGTTAAGCGATTCGAGCAGCAGAAGTGCGAAAAATTTGATGCCTTCTCAACCATTTCTTAGCTTCAAACTCCCATATCTCGCGAACGGATTGACCTAAACCTAAATTCCTATTTCATCTGAAAGTAGAAACTCGCCCGATTAGAACGGTATGTGTATTTACCCCCTACGCCATTCTGGTTAAGCGACTGGAGCAGCAGAAGTGCAAAAAATTTGTTGCCTTCTCAACCATTTCTTGGCTTCAAACTCCCATATCTCGCGAACAGATTGACCTAACCCAAAAATTCCTATTGCATCTGAAAGTAGAAACTCGCCCGATTACAACGGTATGTGTATTTTTCCCATAGGCCATTCTGGTTAAGCGTTTGGAGCAGCAGAAGTGCGAAAAATTTGTTGTCTTCTCAACTATTTCTTAGCTTCAAAGTCCCATATCTCGCGAACGGATAGACCAAACCCAGAAATTCTTGCTGCTTCTGAAAGTAGAAGCTCGCCCGATTACAACGGTATGTTTATTTTTTCCCTAGGCCAATCTGGTTAAGCGATTCGAGCAGCAGAAGTGCGAAAAATTTGATGCCATCTCAACCATTTCTTAGCATCAAACTCCCGTATCTCGCGAACGGATTGACCTAACCCAAAAATTGCTATTGCGTATGAAAGTAGAAACTCGTCCGGTTACAACGGTATGTGTATTTTTTCCCTGGGCCATTCTGGTTAAGCGGTTGGAGCACCAGAAGAGCGAAATATTTGTTGCCTTCTCAACCATTTCTTGGCTTCAAACTCCCATATCTCGCGAACAGATTGACCTAACCCAAAAATTCGTGCTGCGTCTCAAAGTAGAAACTCGCCCGATTACAACGGTATGTGTGTTTTTTCCCTAGGCCATTCTGGTTAAGCGTTTGGGGCTGCAGAATTGCGAAAAACTGTTGTCTTCTCAACTATTTCTTAGCTTCAAACTCCCATATCTCGCGAACGGATTGACAAAACCCAAAAATTACTGCTGCGTCTGAAAGTAGAAACTCGCCCGATTACAACGGTATTTGTATTTTTTCCCTAGGCCAATCTGGTTAAGCGATTCAAGCAGCAGAAGTGCGAAAAATTTGATGCCTTCTCAACCATTTCTTAGCTTCAAACTCCCATATCTCGCGAACGGATTGACCTAAACCTAAATTCCAATTTCATCTGAAAGTAGAAACTCGCCCGATTAGAACGGTA
Source organism: Ptiloglossa arizonensis (assembly GCF_051014685.1). Classification (NCBI taxonomy): domain Eukaryota; kingdom Metazoa; phylum Arthropoda; class Insecta; order Hymenoptera; family Colletidae; genus Ptiloglossa; species Ptiloglossa arizonensis. Next base: position 548,817 of record NW_027478529.1, on the reverse strand, counting down.
TGTGTATTTACCCCCTACGCCATTCTGGTTAAGCGACTGGAGCAGCAGAAGTGCAAAAAATTTGTTGCCTTCTCAACCATTTCTTGGCTTCAAACTCCCATATCTCGCGAACAGATTGACCTAACCCAAAAATTCCTATTGCATCTGAAAGTAGAAACTCGCCCGATTACAACGGTATGTGTATTTTTCCCATAGGCCATTCTGGTTAAGCGTTTGGAGCAGCAGAAGTGCGAAAAATTTGTTGTCTTCTCAACTATTTCTTAGCTTCAAAGTCCCATATCTCGCGAACGGATAGACCAAACCCAGAAATTCTTGCTGCTTCTGAAAGTAGAAGCTCGCCCGATTACAACGGTATGTTTATTTTTTCCCTAGGCCAATCTGGTTAAGCGATTCGAGCAGCAGAAGTGCGAAAAATTTGATGCCTTCTCAACCATTTCTTAGCTTGAAACTCCCGTATCTCGCGAACGGATTGACCTAACCCAAAAATTGCTATTGCCTATGAAAGTAGAAACTCGTCCGGTTACAACGGTATGTGTATTTTTTCCCTAGGCCATTCTGGTTAAGCGGTTGGAGCACCAGAAGAGCGAAATATTTGTTGCCTTCTCAACCATTTCTTGGCTTCAAACTCCCATATCTCGCGAACAGATTGACCTAACCCAAAAAGTCCTGCTGCGTCTCAAAGTAGAAACTCGCCCGATTACAACGGTATGTGTGTTTTTTCCCTAGGCCATTTTGGTTAAGCGTTTGGAGCAGCAGAATTGCGAAAAATTTGTTGTCTTCTCAACTATTTCTTAGCTTCAAACTCCCATATCTCGCGAACGGATTGACAAATCCCGAAAATTCCTGCTGCGTCTGAAAGTAGAAACTCGCCCGATTACAGCGGTATGGGTATTTTTTCCCTAGGCCATTCTGGTTAAGCGTTTGGAGCAACAGAAGTGCGAAAAATTTGTTACTTTCTCAACCATTTCTTAGCTTCAAACTCCCATATATCGCGAACGGATTGACCTAACTCAAAAATTCCTATTGCATCTGAAAGTAGAAACTCGCCCGATTACAACGGTATGTGTATTTTTCCCATAGGCCATTCTGGTTAAGCGTTTGGAGCAGCAGAAGTGCGAAAAATTTGTTGTCTTCTCAACTATTTCTTAGTATCAAAGTCCCATATCTCGCGAACGGATAGACCAAACCCAGAAATTCTTGCTGCTTCTGAAAGTAGAAGCTCGCCTGATTACAACGGTATGTTTATTTTTTCCCTAGGCCAATCTGGTTAAGCGATTCGAGCAGCAGAAGTGCGAAAAATTTGATGCCTTCTCAACCATTTCTTAGCTTCAAACTCCCATATCTCGCGAACGGATTGACCTAAACCTAAATTCCTATTTCATCTGAAAGTAGAAACTCGCCCGATTAGAACGGTATGTGTATTTACCCCCTACGCCATTCTGGTTAAGCGACTGGAGCAGCAGAAGTGCAAAAAATTTGTTGCCTTCTCAACCATTTCTTGGCTTCAAACTCCCATATCTCGCGAACAGATTGACCTAACCCAAAAATTCCTATTGCATCTGAAAGTAGAAACTCGCCCGATTACAACGGTATGTGTATTTTTCCCATAGGCCATTCTGGTTAAGCGTTTGGAGCAGCAGAAGTGCGAAAAATTTGTTGTCTTCTCAACTATTTCTTAGCTTCAAAGTCCCATATCTCGCGAACGGATAGACCAAACCCAGAAATTCTTGCTGCTTCTGAAAGTAGAAGCTCGCCCGATTACAACGGTATGTTTATTTTTTCCCTAGGCCAATCTGGTTAAGCGATTCGAGCAGCAGAAGTGCGAAAAATTTGATGCCATCTCAACCATTTCTTAGCATCAAACTCCCGTATCTCGCGAACGGATTGACCTAACCCAAAAATTGCTATTGCGTATGAAAGTAGAAACTCGTCCGGTTACAACGGTATGTGTATTTTTTCCCTGGGCCATTCTGGTTAAGCGGTTGGAGCACCAGAAGAGCGAAATATTTGTTGCCTTCTCAACCATTTCTTGGCTTCAAACTCCCATATCTCGCGAACAGATTGACCTAACCCAAAAATTCGTGCTGCGTCTCAAAGTAGAAACTCGCCCGATTACAACGGTATGTGTGTTTTTTCCCTAGGCCATTCTGGTTAAGCGTTTGGGGCTGCAGAATTGCGAAAAACTGTTGTCTTCTCAACTATTTCTTAGCTTCAAACTCCCATATCTCGCGAACGGATTGACAAAACCCAAAAATTACTGCTGCGTCTGAAAGTAGAAACTCGCCCGATTACAACGGTATTTGTATTTTTTCCCTAGGCCAATCTGGTTAAGCGATTCAAGCAGCAGAAGTGCGAAAAATTTGATGCCTTCTCAACCATTTCTTAGCTTCAAACTCCCATATCTCGCGAACGGATTGACCTAAACCTAAATTCCAATTTCATCTGAAAGTAGAAACTCGCCCGATTAGAACGGTATGTGTATTTACCCCCTACGCCATTCTGGTTAAGCGACTGGAGCAGCAGAAGTGCAAAAAATTTGTTGCCTTCTCAACCATTTCTTGGCTTCAAACTCCCATATCTCGCGAACAGATTGACCTAACCCAAAAATTCCTATTGCATCTGAAAGTAGAAACTCGCCCGATTACAACGGTATGTGTATTTTTCCCATAGGCCATTCTGGTTAAGCGTTTGGAGCAGCAGAAGTGCGAAAAATTTGTTGTCTTCTCAACTATTTCTTAGCTTCAAAGTCCCATATCTCGCGAACGGATAGACCAAACCCAGAAATTCTTGCTGCTTCTGAAAGTAGAAGCTCGCCCGATTACAACGGTATGTTTATTTTTTCCCTAGGCCAATCTGGTTAAGCGATTCGAGCAGCAGAAGTGCGAAAAATTTGATGCCTTCTCAACCATTTCTTAGCTTGAAACTCCCGTATCTCGCGAACGGATTGACCTAACCCAAAAATTGCTATTGCCTATGAAAGTAGAAACTCGTCCGGTTACAACGGTATGTGTATTTTTTCCCTAGGCCATTCTGGTTAAGCGGTTGGAGCACCAGAAGAGCGAAATATTTGTTGCCTTCTCAACCATTTCTTGGCTTCAAACTCCCATATCTCGCGAACAGATTGACCTAACCCAAAAAGTCCTGCTGCGTCTCAAAGTAGAAACTCGCCCGATTACAACGGTATGTGTGTTTTTTCCCTAGGCCATTTTGGTTAAGCGTTTGGAGCAGCAGAATTGCGAAAAATTTGTTGTCTTCTCAACTATTTCTTAGCTTCAAACTCCCATATCTCGCGAACGGATTGACAAATCCCGAAAATTCCTGCTGCGTCTGAAAGTAGAAACTCGCCCGATTACAGCGGTATGGGTATTTTTTCCCTAGGCCATTCTGGTTAAGCGTTTGGAGCAACAGAAGTGCGAAAAATTTGTTACTTTCTCAACCATTTCTTAGCTTCAAACTCCCATATATCGCGAACGGATTGACCTAACTCAAAAATTCCTATTGCATCTGAAAGTAGAAACTCGCCCGATTACAACGGTATGTGTATTTTTCCCATAGGCCATTCTGGTTAAGCGTTTGGAGCAGCAGAAGTGCGAAAAATTTGTTGTCTTCTCAACTATTTCTTAGCATCAAAGTCCCATATCTCGCGAACGGATAGACCAAACCCAGAAATTCTTGCTGCTTCTGAAAGTAGAAGCTCGCCTGATTACAACGGTATGTTTATTTTTTCCCTAGGCCAATCTGGTTAAGCGATTCGAGCAGCAGAAGTGCGAAAAATTTGATGCCTTCTCAACCATTTCTTAGCTTCAAACTCCCATATCTCGCGAACGGATTGACCTAAACCTAAATTCCTATTTCATCTGAAAGTAGAAACTCGCCCGATTAGAACGGTATGTGTATTTACCCCCTACGCCATTCTGGTTAAGCGACTGGAGCAGCAGAAGTGCAAAAAATTTGTTGCCTTCTCAACCATTTCTTGGCTTCAAACTCCCATATCTCGCGAACAGATTGACCTAACCCAAAAATTCCTATTGCATCTGAAAGTAGAAACTCGCCCGATTACAACGGTATGTGTATTTTTCCCATAGGCCATTCTGGTTAAGCGTTTGGAGCAGCAGAAGTGCGAAAAATTTGTTGTCTTCTCAACTATTTCTTAGCTTCAAAGTCCCATATCTCGCGAACGGATAGACCAAACCCAGAAATTCTTGCTGCTTCTGAAAGTAGAAGCTCGCCCGATTACAACGGTATGTTTATTTTTTCCCTAGGCCAATCTGGTTAAGCGATTCGAGCAGCAGAAGTGCGAAAAATTTGATGCCATCTCAACCATTTCTTAGCTTGAAACTCCCGTATCTCGCGAACGGATTGACCTAACCCAAAAATTGCTATTGCGTATGAAAGTAGAAACTCGTCCGGTTACAACGGTATGTGTATTTTTTCCCTAGGCCATTCTGGTTAAGCGGTTGGAGCACCAGAAGAGCGAAATATTTGTTGCCTTCTCAACCATTTCTTGGCTTCAAACTCCCATATCTCGCGAACAGATTGACCTAACCCAAAAAGTCCTGCTGCGTCTCAAAGTAGAAACTCGCCCGATTACAACGGTATGTGTGTTTTTTCCCTAGGCCATTTTGGTTAAGCGTTTGGAGCAGCAGAATTGCGAAAAATTTGTTGTCTTCTCAACTATTTCTTAGCTTCAAACTCCCATATCTCGCGAACGGATTGACAAATCCCGAAAATTCCTGCTGCGTCTGAAAGTAGAAACTCGCCCGATTACAGCGGTATGGGTATTTTTTCCCTAGGCCATTCTGGTTAAGCGTTTGGAGCAACAGAAGTGCGAAAAATTTGTTACTTTCTCAACCATTTCTTAGCTTCAAACTCCCATATATCGCGAACGGATTGACCTAACTCAAAAATTCCTATTGCATCTGAAAGTAGAAACTCGCCCGATTACAACGGTATGTGTATTTTTCCCATAGGCCATTCTGGTTAAGCGTTTGGAGCAGCAGAAGTGCGAAAAATTTGTTGTCTTCTCAACTATTTCTTAGCATCAAAGTCCCATATCTCGCGAACGGATAGACCAAACCCAGAAATTCTTGCTGCTTCTGAAAGTAGAAGCTCGCCTGATTACAACGGTATGTTTATTTTTTCCCTAGGCCAATCTGGTTAAGCGATTCGAGCAGCAGAAGTGCGAAAAATTTGATGCCTTCTCAACCATTTCTTAGCTTCAAACTCCCATATCTCGCGAACGGATTGACCTAAACCTAAATTCCTATTTCATCTGAAAGTAGAAACTCGCCCGATTAGAACGGTATGTGTATTTACCCCCTACGCCATTCTGGTTAAGCGACTGGAGCAGCAGAAGTGCAAAAAATTTGTTGCCTTCTCAACCATTTCTTGGCTTCAAACTCCCATATCTCGCGAACAGATTGACCTAACCCAAAAATTCCTATTGCATCTGAAAGTAGAAACTCGCCCGATTACAACGGTATGTGTATTTTTCCCATAGGCCATTCTGGTTAAGCGTTTGGAGCAGCAGAAGTGCGAAAAATTTGTTGTCTTCTCAACTATTTCTTAGCTTCAAAGTCCCATATCTCGCGAACGGATAGACCAAACCCAGAAATTCTTGCTGCTTCTGAAAGTAGAAGCTCGCCCGATTACAACGGTATGTTTATTTTTTCCCTAGGCCAATCTGGTTAAGCGATTCGAGCAGCAGAAGTGCGAAAAATTTGATGCCTTCTCAACCATTTCTTAGCTTCAAACTCCCGTATCTCGCGAACTGATTGACCTAACCCAAAAATTGCTATTGCCTATGAAAGTAGAAACTCGTCCGGTTACAACGGTATGTGTATTTTTTCCCTAGGCCATTCTGGATAAGCGGTTGGAGCACCAGAAGAGCGAAATATTTGTTGCCTTCTCAACCATTTCTTGGCTTCAAACTCCCATATCTCGCGAACAGATTGACCTAACCCAAAAATTCCTGCTGCGTCTCAAAGTAGAAACTCGCCCGATTACAACGGTATGTGTATTTTTTCCCTAGGCCAATCTGGTTAAGCGATTGGAGCAGCAGAAGTGCGAAAAATTTGTTGCCTTCTCAACCATTTCTTAGATTCAATCTCCCATATCTCGCGACCGGATTGACCTAACCCAAAAATTCCTATTGCGTCTGAAAGTAGAAACTCGTCCGGTTACAACGGTATGTGTATTTTCTTTCTAGGCCATTCTGGTTAAGCGGTTGGAGCAGCAGAAGTGCGAAATATTTGTTGCCTTCTCAACCATTTCTTGGCTTCAAACTCCCATATCTCGCGACCGGATTGACCTAACCCAAAAATTCCTATTGCGTCTGAAAGTAGAAACTCGTTCGGTTACAACAGTATGTGTTTTTTCCCTAGGCCATTCTGGTTAAGCGTTTGGAGCAGCAGAATTGCGAAAAATTTGTTATCTTCTCAACTATTTCTTAGCTTCAAACTCCCATATCTCGCGAACGAATTGACCTAACCCTAAAATTCCTATTGCATCTGAAAGTAGAAACTCGTCCGGTTACAACGGTATGTGTATTTTTTCCCTAGGCCATTCTGGTTAAGCGACTGGAGCAGCAGAAGTGCAAAAAATTTGTTGTCTTCTCAACTATTTCTTAGCTTCAAAGTCCCATATCTCGCGAACGGATAGACCAAACCCAGAAATTCCTGCTGCGTCTGAAAGTAGAAACTCGCCCGATTACAACGGTATGTGTATTTTTTCCCTAGGCCAATCTGGTTAAGCGATTCGTGCAGCAGAAGTGCGAAAAATTTGATGCCTCCTCAACCATTTCTTAGGTTCAAACTCCCGTATCTCGCGAACGGATTGACCTAACCCAAAAATTGCTATTGCGTATGAAAGTAGAAACTCGTCCGGTTACAACGGTATGTGTATTTTTTCCCTAGGCCATTCTGGTTAAGCGGTTGGAGCAGCAGAAGAGCGAAATATTTGTTGCCTTCTCAACCATTTCTTGGCTTCAAACTCCCATATCTCGCGAACAGATTGACCTAACCCAAAAAGTCCTGCTGCGTCTCAAAGTAGAAACTCGCCCGATTACAACGGTATGTGTGTCTTTTCCCTAGCCCATTCTGGTTAAGCGTTTGAAGCAGCAGAATTGCGAAAAATTTGTTGCTTTCTCAGCTATTTCTTAGCATCAAACTCCCATATCTCGCGAACGGATTGACCTAACCCTAAAATTCCTATTTCATCTGAAAGTAGAAACTCGCCCGATTAGAACGGTATGTGTATTTACCCCCTACGCCATTCTGGTTAAGCGACTGGAGCAGCAGAAGTGCAAAAAATTTGTTGCCTTCTCAACCATTTCTTGGCTTCAAACTCCCATATCTCGCGAACAGATTGACCTAACCCAAAAATTCCTGCTGCGTCTGAAAGTAGAAACTCGCCCGATTACAACGGTATGTGTATTTTTTCCCTAGGCCGTTCTGGTTAAGCCTTTGGAGCAGCAGAACTGCGAAAAATTTATTGACCTCTCAACCATTACTTAGCTTCAAACTCCCATATGTAGCGAACGGTTTGACCTAACCCAAAAATTCCTATTGCATCTGAAAGTAGAAACTCGCCCGATTACAACGGTATGTGTATTTTTCCATAGGCCATTCTGGTTAAGCGTTTGGAGCAGAAGAAGTGCGAAAAATTTTTTGTCTTCTCAACTATTTCTTAGCTTCAAAGTCCCATATCTCGCGAACGGATAGACCAAACCAAGAAATTCTTGCTGCTTCTGAAAGTAGAAGCTCGCCCGATTACAACGGTATGTTTATTTTTTCCCTAGGCCAATCTAGTTAAGCGATTCGAGCAGCAGAAGTGCGAAAAATTTGATGCCTTCTCAACCATTTCTTAGCTTCAAACTCCCGTATCTCGCGAACGGATTGACCTAACCCAAAAATTGCTATTGCCTATGAAAGTAGAAACTCGTCCGGTTACAACGGTATGTGTATTTTTTCCCTAGGCCATTCTGGTTAAGCGGTTGGAGCACCAGAAGAGGGAAATATTTGTTGCCTTCTCAACCATTTCTTGGCTTCAAACTCCCATATCTCGCGAACAGATTGACCTAACCCAAAAATTCCTGCTGCGTCTCAAAGTAGAAACTCGCCCGATTACAACGGTATGTGTATTTTTTCCCTAGGCCAATCTGGTTAAGCGATTGGAGCAGCAGAAGTGCGAAAAATTTGTTGCCTTCTCAACCATTTCTTAGATTCAATCTCCCATATCTCGCGACCGGATTGACCTAACCCAAAAATTCCTATTGCGTCTGAAAGTAGAAACTCGTCCGGTTACAACGGTATGTGTATTTTCTTTCTAGGCCATTCTGGTTAAGCGGTTGGAGCAGCAGAAGTGCGAAATATTTGTTGCCTTCTCAACCATTTCTTGGCTTCAAACTCCCATATCTCGCGACCGGATTGACCTAACCCAAAAATTCCTATTGCGTCTGAAAGTAGAAACTCGTCCGGTTACAACAGTATGTGTTTTTTCCCTAGGCCATTCTGGTTAAGCGTTTGGAGCAGCAGAATTGCGAAAAATTTGTTGTCTTCTCAACTATTTCTTAGCTTCAAACTCCCATATCTCGCGAACGGATTGACCTAACCCTAAAATTCCTATTGCATCTGAAAGTAGAAACTCGTCCGGTTACAACGGTATGTGTATTTTTTCCCTAGGCCATTCTGGTTAAGCGACTGGAGCAGCAGAAGTGCAAAAAATTTGTTGTCTTCTCAACTATTTCTTAGCTTCAAAGTCCCATATCTCGCGAACGGATAGACCAAACCCAGAAATTCCTGCTGCGTCTGAAAGTAGAAACTCGCCCGATTACAACGGTATGTGTATTTTTTCCCTAGGCCAATCTGGTTAAGCGATTCGTGCAGCAGAAGTGCGAAAAATTTGATGCCTCCTCAACCATTTCTTAGCTTCAAACTCCCGTATCTCGCGAACGGATTGACCTAACCCAAAAATTGCTATTGCGTATGAAAGTAGAAACTCGTCCGGTTACAACGGTATGTGTATTTTTTCCCTAGGCCATTCTGGTTAAGCGGTTGGAGCAGCAGAAGAGCGAAATATTTGTTGCCTTCTCAACCATTTCTTGGCTTCAAACTCCCATATCTCGCGAACAGATTGACCTAACCCAAAAAGTCCTGCTGCGTCTCAAAGTAGAAACTCGCCCGATTACAACGGTATGTGTGTTTTTTCCCTAGGCCATTTTGGTTAAGCGTTTGGAGCAGCAGAATTGCGAAAAATTTGTTGTCTTCTCAACTATTTCTTAGCTTCAAACTCCCATATCTCGCGAACGGATTGACAAATCCCGAAAATTCCTGCTGCGTCTGAAAGTAGAAACTCGCCCGATTACAGCGGTATGTGTATTTTTTCCCTAGGCCAATCTGGTTAAGCGATTGGAGCAGCTGAAGTGCGAAAAATTTGTTGCCTTCTCAACCATTTCTTAGATTCAAACTCCCATATCTCGCGAACAGATTGACCTAACCAAAAAATTCCTGCTGCGTCTCAAAGTAGAAACTCGCCCGATTACAACGGTATGTGTGTCTTTTCCCTAGCCCATTCTGGTTAAGCGTTTGAAGCAGCAGAATTGCGAAAAATTTGTTTCTTTCTCAGCTATTTCTTAGCATCAAACTCCCATATCTCGCGAACGGATTGACCTAACCCTAAAATTCCTAATTCATCTGAAAGTAGAAACTCGCCCGATTAGAACGGTATGTGTATTTACCCCCTACGCCATTCTGGTTAAGCGACTGGAGCAGCAGAAGTGCAAAAAATTTGTTGCCTTCTCAACCATTTCTTGGCTTCAAACTCCCATATCTCGCGAACAGATTGACCTAACCCAAAAATTCCTGCTGCGTCTGAAAGTAGAAACTCGCCCGATTACAACGGTATGTGTATTTTTTCCCTAGGCCGTTCTGGTTAAGCCTTTGGAGCAGCAGAACTGCGAAAAATTTGTTGACCTCTCAACCATTACTTAGCTTCAAACTCCCATATGTAGCGAACGGTTTGACCTAACCCAAAAATTCCTATTGCATCTGAAAGTAGAAACTCGCCCGATTACAACGGTATGTGTATTTTTCCCATAGGCCATTCTGGTTAAGCGTTTGGAGCAGAAGAAGTGCGAAAAATTTGTTGTCTTCTCAACTATTTCTTAGCTTCAAAGTCCCATATCTCGCGAACGGATAGACCAAACCCAGAAATTCTTGCTGCTTCTGAAAGTAGAAGCTCGCCCGATTACAACGGTATGTTTATTTTTTCCCTAGGCCAATCTGGTTAAGCGATTCGAGCAGCAGAATTGCGAAAAATTTGATGCCTTCTCAACCATTTCTTAGCTTCAAACTCCCGTATCTCGCGAACGGATTGACCTAACCCAAAAATTGCTATTGCGTATGAAAGTAGAAGCTCGTCCGGTTACAACGGTATGTGTATTTTTTCCCTAGGCCATTCTGGTTAAGCGGTTGGAGCAGCAGAAGAGCGAAATATTTGTTGCCTTCTCAACCATTTCTTGGCTTCAAACTCCCATATCTCGCGAACAGATTGACCTAACCCAAAAAGTCCTGCTGCGTCTCAAAGTAGAAACTCGCCCGATTACAACGGTATGTGTGTCTTTTCCCTAGCCCATTCTGGTTAAGCGTTTGAAGCAGCAGAATTGCGAAAAATTTGTTGCTTTCTCAGCTATTTCTTAGCATCAAACTCCCATATCTCGCGAACGGATTGACCTAACCCTAAAATTCCTATTTCATCTGAAAGTAGAAACTCGCCCGATTAGAACGGTATGTGTATTTACCCCCTACGCCATTCTGGTTAAGCGACTGGAGCAGCAGAAGTGCAAAAAATTTGTTGCCTTCTCAACCATTTCTTGGCTTCAAACTCCCATATCTCGCGAACAGATTGACCTAACCCAAAAATTCCTGCTGCGTCTGAAAGTAGAAACTCGCCCGATTACAACGGTAAGTGTATTTTTTCCCTAGGCCGTTCTGGTTAAGCCTTTGGAGCAGCAGAACTGCGAAAAATTTATTGACCTCTCAACCATTACTTAGCTTCAAACTCCCATATGTAGCGAACGGTTTGACCTAACCCAAAAATTCCTATTGCATCTGAAAGTAGAAACTCGCCCGATTACAACGGTATGTGTATTTTTCCATAGGCCATTCTGGTTAAGCGTTTGGAGCAGAAGAAGTGCGAAAAATTTGTTGTCTTCTCAACTATTTCTTAGCTTCAAAGTCCCATATCTCGCGAACGGATAGACCAAACCAAGAAATTCTTGCTGCTTCTGAAAGTAGAAGCTCGCCCGATTACAACGGTATGTTTATTTTTTCCCTAGGCCAATCTAGTTAAGCGATTCGAGCAGCAGAAGTGCGAAAAATTTGATGCCTTCTCAACCATTTCTTAGCTTCAAACTCCCGTATCTCGCGAACGGATTGACCTAACCCAAAAATTGCTATTGCCTATGAAAGTAGAAACTCGTCCGGTTACAACGGTATGTGTATTTTTTCCCTAGGCCATTCTGGTTAAGCGGTTGGAGCACCAGAAGAGGGAAATATTTGTTGCCTTCTCAACCATTTCTTGGCTTCAAACTCCCATATCTCGCGAACAGATTGACCTAACCCAAAAATTCCTGCTGCGTCTCAAAGTAGAAACTCGCCCGATTACAACGGTATGTGTATTTTTTCCCTAGGCCAATCTGGTTAAGCGATTGGAGCAGCAGAAGTGCGAAAAATTTGTTGCCTTCTCAACCATTTCTTAGATTCAATCTCCCATATCTCGCGACCGGATTGACCTAACCCAAAAATTCCTATTGCGTCTGAAAGTAGAAACTCGTCCGGTTACAACGGTATGTGTATTTTCTTTCTAGGCCATTCTGGTTAAGCGGTTGGAGCAGCAGAAGTGCGAAATATTTGTTGCCTTCTCAACCATTTCTTGGCTTCAAACTCCCATATCTCGCGACCGGATTGACCTAACCCAAAAATTCCTATTGCGTCTGAAAGTAGAAACTCGTCCGGTTACAACAGTATGTGTTTTTTCCCTAGGCCATTCTGGTTAAGCGTTTGGAGCAGCAGAATTGCGAAAAATTTGTTGTCTTCTCAACTATTTCTTAGCTTCAAACTCCCATATCTCGCGAACGGATTGACCTAACCCTAAAATTCCTATTGCATCTGAAAGTAGAAACTCGTCCGGTTACAACGGTATGTGTATTTTTTCCCTAGGCCATTCTGGTTAAGCGACTGGAGCAGCAGAAGTGCAAAAAATTTGTTGTCTTCTCAACTATTTCTTAGCTTCAAAGTCCCATATCTCGCGAACGGATAGACCAAACCCAGAAATTCCTGCTGCGTCTGAAAGTAGAAACTCGCCCGATTACAACGGTATGTGTATTTTTTCCCTAGGCCAATCTGGTTAAGCGATTCGTGCAGCAGAAGTGCGAAAAATTTGATGCCTCCTCAACCATTTCTTAGCTTCAAACTCCCGTATCTCGCGAACGGATTGACCTAACCCAAAAATTGCTATTGCGTATGAAAGTAGAAACTCGTCCGGTTACAACGGTATGTGTATTTTTTCCCTAGGCCATTCTGGTTAAGCGGTTGGAGCAGCAGAAGAGCGAAATATTTGTTGCCTTCTCAACCATTTCTTGGCTTCAAACTCCCATATCTCGCGAACAGATTGACCTAACCCAAAAAGTCCTGCTGCGTCTCAAAGTAGAAACTCGCCCGATTACAACGGTATGTGTGTTTTTTCCCTAGGCCATTTTGGTTAAGCGTTTGGAGCAGCAGAATTGCGAAAAATTTGTTGTCTTCTCAACTATTTCTTAGCTTCAAACTCCCATATCTCGCGAACGGATTGACAAATCCCGAAAATTCCTGCTGCGTCTGAAAGTAGAAACTCGCCCGATTACAGCGGTATGTGTATTTTTTCCCTAGGCCAATCTGGTTAAGCGATTGGAGCAGCTGAAGTGCGAAAAATTTGTTGCCTTCTCAACCATTTCTTAGATTCAAACTCCCATATCTCGCGAACAGATTGACCTAACCAAAAAATTCCTGCTGCGTCTCAAAGTAGAAACTCGCCCGATTACAACGGTATGTGTGTCTTTTCCCTAGCCCATTCTGGTTAAGCGTTTGAAGCAGCAGAATTGCGAAAAATTTGTTTCTTTCTCAGCTATTTCTTAGCATCAAACTCCCATATCTCGCGAACGGATTGACCTAACCCTAAAATTCCTAATTCATCTGAAAGTAGAAACTCGCCCGATTAGAACGGTATGTGTATTTACCCCCTACGCCATTCTGGTTAAGCGACTGGAGCAGCAGAAGTGCAAAAAATTTGTTGCCTTCTCAACCATTTCTTGGCTTCAAACTCCCATATCTCGCGAACAGATTGACCTAACCCAAAAATTCCTGCTGCGTCTGAAAGTAGAAACTCGCCCGATTACAACGGTATGTGTATTTTTTCCCTAGGCCGTTCTGGTTAAGCCTTTGGAGCAGCAGAACTGCGAAAAATTTGTTGACCTCTCAACCATTACTTAGCTTCAAACTCCCATATGTAGCGAACGGTTTGACCTAACCCAAAAATTCCTATTGCATCTGAAAGTAGAAACTCGCCCGATTACAACGGTATGTGTATTTTTCCCATAGGCCATTCTGGTTAAGCGTTTGGAGCAGAAGAAGTGCGAAAAATTTGTTGTCTTCTCAACTATTTCTTAGCTTCAAAGTCCCATATCTCGCGAACGGATAGACCAAACCCAGAAATTCTTGCTGCTTCTGAAAGTAGAAGCTCGCCCGATTACAACGGTATGTTTATTTTTTCCCTAGGCCAATCTGGTTAAGCGATTCGAGCAGCAGAATTGCGAAAAATTTGATGCCTTCTCAACCATTTCTTAGCTTCAAACTCCCGTATCTCGCGAACGGATTGACCTAACCCAAAAATTGCTATTGCGTATGAAAGTAGAAGCTCGTCCGGTTACAACGGTATGTGTATTTTTTCCCTAGGCCATTCTGGTTAAGCGGTTGGAGCAGCAGAAGAGCGAAATATTTGTTGCCTTCTCAACCATTTCTTGGCTTCAAACTCCCATATCTCGCGAACAGATTGACCTAACCCAAAAATTCCTGCTGCGTCTCAAAGTAGAAACTCGCCCGATTACAACGGTATGTGTATTTTTTCCCTAGGCCAATCTGGTTAAGCGATTGGAGCAGCAGAAGTGCGAAAAATTTGTTGCCTTCTCAACCATTTCTTAGATTCAATCTCCCATATCTCGCGACCGGATTGACCTAACCCAAAAATTCCTATTGCGTCTGAAAGTAGAAACTCGTCCGGTTACAACAGTATGTGTATTTTCTTTCTAGGCCATTCTGGTTAAGCGGTTGGAGCAGCAGAAGTGCGAAATATTTGTTGCCTTCTCAACCATTTCTTGGCTTCAAACTCCCATATCTCGCGACCGGATTGACCTAACCCAAAAATTCCTATTGCGTCTGAAAGTAGAAACTCGTCCGGTTACAACAGTATGTGTTTTTTCCCTAGGCCATTCTGGTTAAGCGTTTGGAGCAGCAGAATTGCGAAAAATTTGTTGTCTTCTCAACTATTTCTTAGCTTCAAACTCCCATATCTCGCGAACGGATTGACCTAACCCTAAAATTCCTATTGCATCTGAAAGTAGAAACTCGTCCGGTTACAACGGTATGTGTATTTTTTCCCTAGGCCATTCTGGTTAAGCGACTGGAGCAGCAGAAGTGCAAAAAATTTGTTGTCTTCTCAACTATTTCTTAGCTTCAAAGTCCCATATCTCGCGAACGGATAGACCAAACCCAGAAATTCCTGCTGCGTCTGAAAGTAGAAACTCGCCCGATTACAACGGTATGTGTATTTTTTCCCTAGGCCAATCTGGTTAAGCGATTCGTGCAGCAGAAGTGCGAAAAATTTGATGCCTCCTCAACCATTTCTTAGCTTCAAACTCCCGTATCTCGCGAACGGATTGACCTAACCCAAAAATTGCTATTGCGTATGAAAGTAGAAACTCGTCCGGTTACAACGGTATGTGTATTTTTTCCCTAGGCCATTCTGGTTAAGCGGTTGGAGCAGCAGAAGAGCGAAATATTTGTTGCCTTCTCAACCATTTCTTGGCTTCAAACTCCCATATCTCGCGAACAGATTGACCTAACCCAAAAAGTCCTGCTGCGTCTCAAAGTAGAAACTCGCCCGATTACAACGGTATGTGTGTTTTTTCCCTAGGCCATTTTGGTTAAGCGTTTGGAGCAGCAGAATTGCGAAAAATTTGTTGTCTTCTCAACTATTTCTTAGCTTCAAACTCCCATATCTCGCGAACGGATTGACAAATCCCGAAAATTCCTGCTGCGTCTGAAAGTAGAAACTCGCCCGATTACAGCGGTATGTGTATTTTTTCCCTAGGCCAATCTGGTTAAGCGATTCGAGCAGCAGAATTGCGAAAAATTTGATGCCTTCTCAACTATTTCTTAGCTTCAAACTCCCATATCTCGCGAACGGATTGACCTAACCCTAAAATTCCTATTGCATCTGAAAGTAGAAACTCGTCCGGTTACAACGGTATGTGTATTTTTTCCCTAGGCCATTCTGGTTAAGCGTTTGGAGCAGAAGAAGTGCGAAAAATTTGTTGTCTTCTCAACTATTTCTTAGCTTCAAAGTCCCATATCTCGCGAACGGATAGACCAAACCCAGAAATTCTTGCTGCTTCTGAAAGTAGAAGCTCGCCCGATTACAACGGTATGTTTATTTTTTCCCTAGGCCAATCTGGTTAAGCGATTCGAGCAGCAGAATTGCGAAAAATTTGATGCCTTCTCAACCATTTCTTAGCTTCAAACTCCCGTATCTCGCGAACGGATTGACCTAACCCAAAAATTGCTATTGCGTATGAAAGTAGAAGCTCGTCCGGTTACAACGGTATGTGTATTTTTTCCCTAGGCCATTCTGGTTAAGCGGTTGGAGCAGCAGAAGAGCGAAATATTTGTTGCCTTCTCAACCATTTCTTGGCTTCAAACTCCCATATCTCGCGAACAGATTGACCTAACCCAAAAATTCCTGCTGCGTCTCAAAGTAGAAACTCGCCCGATTACAACGGTATGTGTATTTTTTCCCTAGGCCAATCTGGTTAAGCGATTGGAGCAGCAGAAGTGCGAAAAATTTGTTGCCTTCTCAACCATTTCTTAGATTCAATCTCCCATATCTCGCGACCGGATTGACCTAACCCAAAAATTCCTATTGCGTCTGAAAGTAGAAACTCGTCCGGTTACAACAGTATGTGTATTTTCTTTCTAGGCCATTCTGGTTAAGCGGTTGGAGCAGCAGAAGTGCGAAATATTTGTTGCCTTCTCAACCATTTCTTGGCTTCAAACTCCCATATCTCGCGACCGGATTGACCTAACCCAAAAATTCCTATTGCGTCTGAAAGTAGAAACTCGTCCGGTTACAACAGTATGTGTTTTTTCCCTAGGCCATTCTGGTTAAGCGTTTGGAGCAGCAGAATTGCGAAAAATTTGTTGTCTTCTCAACTATTTCTTAGCTTCAAACTCCCATATCTCGCGAACGGATTGACCTAACCCTAAAATTCCTATTGCATCTGAAAGTAGAAACTCGTCCGGTTACAACGGTATGTGTATTTTTTCCCTAGGCCATTCTGGTTAAGCGACTGGAGCAGCAGAAGTGCAAAAAATTTGTTGTCTTCTCAACTATTTCTTAGCTTCAAAGTCCCATATCTCGCGAACGGATAGACCAAACCCAGAAATTCCTGCTGCGTCTGAAAGTAGAAACTCGCCCGATTACAACGGTATGTGTATTTTTTCCCTAGGCCAATCTGGTTAAGCGATTCGTGCAGCAGAAGTGCGAAAAATTTGATGCCTCCTCAACCATTTCTTAGCTTCAAACTCCCGTATCTCGCGAACGGATTGACCTAACCCAAAAATTGCTATTGCGTATGAAAGTAGAAACTCGTCCGGTTACAACGGTATGTGTATTTTTTCCCTAGGCCATTCTGGTTAAGCGGTTGGAGCAGCAGAAGAGCGAAATATTTGTTGCCTTCTCAACCATTTCTTGGCTTCAAACTCCCATATCTCGCGAACAGATTGACCTAACCCAAAAAGTCCTGCTGCGTCTCAAAGTAGAAACTCGCCCGATTACAACGGTATGTGTGTTTTTTCCCTAGGCCATTTTGGTTAAGCGTTTGGAGCAGCAGAATTGCGAAAAATTTGTTGTCTTCTCAACTATTTCTTAGCTTCAAACTCCCATATCTCGCGAACGGATTGACAAATCCCGAAAATTCCTGCTGCGTCTGAAAGTAGAAACTCGCCCGATTACAGCGGTATGTGTATTTTTTCCCTAGGCCAATCTGGTTAAGCGATTGGAGCAGCTGAAGTGCGAAAAATTTGTTGCCTTCTCAACCATTTCTTAGATTCAAACTCCCATATCTCGCGAACAGATTGACCTAACCAAAAAATTCCTGCTGCGTCTCAAAGTAGAAACTCGCCCGATTACAACGGTATGTGTGTCTTTTCCCTAGCCCATTCTGGTTAAGCGTTTGAAGCAGCAGAATTGCGAAAAATTTGTTTCTTTCTCAGCTATTTCTTAGCATCAAACTCCCATATCTCGCGAACGGATTGACCTAACCCTAAAATTCCTAATTCATCTGAAAGTAGAAACTCGCCCGATTAGAACGGTATGTGTATTTACCCCCTACGCCATTCTGGTTAAGCGACTGGAGCAGCAGAAGTGCAAAAAATTTGTTGCCTTCTCAACCATTTCTTGGCTTCAAACTCCCATATCTCGCGAACAGATTGACCTAACCCAAAAATTCCTGCTGCGTCTGAAAGTAGAAGCTCGCCCGATTACAACGGTATGTGTATTTTTTCCCTAGGCCGTTCTGGTTAAGCCTTTGGAGCAGCAGAACTGCGAAAAATTTGTTGACCTCTCAACCATTACTTAGCTTCAAACTCCCATATGTAGCGAACGGTTTGACCTAACCCAAAAATTCCTATTGCATCTGAAAGTAGAAACTCGCCCGATTACAACGGTATGTGTATTTTTCCCATAGGCCATTCTGGTTAGCGTTTGGAGCAGAAGAAGTGCGAAAAATTTGTTGTCTTCTCAACTATTTCTTAGCTTCAAAGTCCCATATCTCGCGAACGGATAGACCAAACCCAGAAATTCTTGCTGCTTCTGAAAGTAGAAGCTCGCCCGATTACAACGGTATGTTTATTTTTTCCCTAGGCCAATCTGGTTAAGCGATTCGAGCAGCAGAATTGCGAAAAATTTGATGCCTTCTCAACCATTTCTTAGCTTCAAACTCCCGTATCTCGCGAACGGATTGACCTAACCCAAAAATTGCTATTGCGTATGAAAGTAGAAGCTCGTCCGGTTACAACGGTATGTGTATTTTTTCCCTAGGCCATTCTGGTTAAGCGGTTGGAGCAGCAGAAGAGCGAAATATTTGTTGCCTTCTCAACCATTTCTTGGCTTCAAACTCCCATATCTCGCGAACAGATTGACCTAACCCAAAAATTCCTGCTGCGTCTCAAAGTAGAAACTCGCCCGATTACAACGGTATGTGTATTTTTTCCCTAGGCCAATCTGGTTAAGCGATTGGAGCAGCAGAAGTGCGAAAAATTTGTTGCCTTCTCAACCATTTCTTAGATTCAAACTCCCATATCTCGCGACCGGATTGACCTAACCCAAAAATTCCTATTGCGTCTGAAAGTAGAAACTCGTCCGGTTACAACGGTATGTGTATTTTCTTCCTAGGCCATTCTGGTTAAGCGGTTGGAGCAGCAGAAGTGCGAAATATTTGTTGCCTTCTCAACCATTTCTTGGCTTCAAACTCCCATATCTCGCGACCGGATTGACCTAACCCAAAAATTCCTATTGCGTCTGAAAGTAGAAACTCGTCCGGTTACAACAGTATGTGTTTTTTCCCTAGGCCATTCTGGTTAAGCGTTTGGAGCAGCAGAATTGCGAAAAATTTGTTGTCTTCTCA
Source organism: Ptiloglossa arizonensis (assembly GCF_051014685.1). Classification (NCBI taxonomy): domain Eukaryota; kingdom Metazoa; phylum Arthropoda; class Insecta; order Hymenoptera; family Colletidae; genus Ptiloglossa; species Ptiloglossa arizonensis. The sequence continues at coordinate 529,823 of NW_027478529.1, read as the reverse complement.
ACTATTCCTTAGCTTCAAGCTCCCATATCTCGCGAACGGATTGACCTAACCCTAAAATTCCTATTTCATCTGAAAGTAGAAACTCGCCCGATTAGAACGGTATGTGTATTTTTTCCCTAGGCCATTCTGGTTAAGCGTTTGGAGCAGCAGACGTGCAAAAATTTGTTATTTTGTCAACCATTTCTTAGATTCAAAGTCCGATATCTCGCGAACGGATTGACCAAACCCAAAAATTCCTGCAGCGTCTGAACGTAGAAACTCGCCCTATTACAAAGGTATGTGTATTTTTTCCTAGGCCACTCTGGTTAAGCGTTTGGAGCAGCAGAATCGCGTAAAATTTGTCGCCTTCACAACCATTTCTTAGCTTCAAACTCCCATATCTCGCGAACGGATTGACTAAACCCAAAAATTCCTATTGCATCTGAAAGTAGAAACTCGCCCGATTACAACGGTATGTGTATTTTTTCCCTAGGCCATTCTGGTTAAGCGATTGGAGCAGCAGAAGTGCGAAAAATTTGTTACCTTCTCAACCATTTCTTAGCTTCAAACTCCCGTATCTCGCGAACGGATTGACCTAACCCAAAAATTGCTATTGCGTATGAAAGTAGAAACTCGTCCGGTTACAACGGTATGTGTATTTTTTCCCTAGGCCATTCTGGTTAAGCGACTGGAGCAGCAGAAGTGCAAAAAATTTGTTGTCTTCTCAACTATTTCTTAGCTTCAAACTCCCATATCTCGCGAACGGATAGACCAAACCCAGAAATTCCTGCTGCGTCTGAAAGTAGCAACTCGCCCGATTACAACGGTATGTGTATTTTTTCCCTAGGCCAATCTGGTTAAGCGATTCGAGCAGCAGAAGTGCGAAAAATTTGATGCCTCCTCAACCATTTCTTAGCTTCAAACTCCCGTGTCTCGCGAACGGATTGACATTACCCAAAATTGCTATTGCGTATGAAAGTAGAAACTCGTCCGGTTACAACGGTATGTGTATTTTTTCCCTAGGCCATTCTGGTTAAGCGGTTGGAGCAGCAGAAGAGCGAAATATTTGTTGCCTTCTCAACCATTTCTTGGCTTCAAACTCCCATATCTCGCAAACAGATTGACCTAACCCAAAAAGTCCTGCTGCGTCTCAAAGTAGAAACTCGCCCGATTACAACGGTATGTGTGTTTTTTCCCTAGGTCATTTTGGTTAAGCGTTGGAGCAGCAGAATTGCGAAAAATTTGTTGTCTTCTCAACTATTTCTTAGCTTCAAACTCCCATATCTCGCGAACGGAGTGACAAAACCCGAAAATTCCTGCTGCGTCTGAAAGTAGAAACTCGCCCGATTACAGCGGTATGGGTATTTTTTCCCTAGGCCATACTGCTTAAGCGTTTGGAGCAACAGAAGTGCGAAAAATTTGTTACCTTCTCAACCATTTCTTAGCTTCAAACTCCCATATATCGCGAACGGATTGACCTAACTCAAAAATTCCTACTGCATCTGAAAGTAGAAACTCGCCCGATTACAACGGTATGTGTATTTTTCCCATATGCCATTCTGGTTAAGCGTTTCGAGCAGCAGAAGTGCGAAAAATTTGTTGTCTTCTCAACTATTTCTTAGCTTCAAAGTCCCATATCTCGCGAACGGATAGACCAAACCCAGAAATTCTTGCTGCTTCTGAAAGTAGAAGCTCGCCCGATTACAACGGTATGTTTATTTTTTCTCTAGGCCAATCTGGTTAAGCGATTCGAGCAGCAGAAGTGCGAAAAATTTGATGCCATCTCAACCATTTCTTAGCTTCAAACTCCCGTATCTCGCGAACGGATTGACCTAACCCAAAATTTCCTATTGCGTATGAAAGTAGAAACTCGTCCGGTTACAACGGTATGTGTATTTTTTCCCTAGGCCATTCTGGTTAAGCGGTTGGAGCACCAGAAGAGCGAAATATTTGTTGCCTTCTCAACCATTTCTTGGCTTCAAACCCCCATATCTCGCGAACAGATTGACCTAACCCAAAAATTCCTGCTGCGTCTCAAAGTAGAAACTCGCCCGATTACAACGGTATGTGTGTTTTTTCCCTAGTCCATTCTGGTTAAGCGTTTGGGGCTGCAGAATTGCGAAAAACTTGTTGTCTTCTCAACTATTTCTTAGCTTCATACTCCCATATCTCGCGAACGGATTGACAAAACCCAAAAATTCCTTCTGCGTCTGAAAGTAGAAACTCGCCCGATTACAACGGTATGTGTATTTTTTCCCTAGGCCAATCTGGTTAAGCGATTGGAGCAGCAGAAGTGCGAAAAATTTGTTGCCTTCTCAACCATTTCTTAGATTCAAACTCCCATATCTCGCGAACAGATTGACCTAACCCAAAAATTCCTGCTGCGTCTCAAAGTAGAAACTCGCCCGATTACAACGGTATGTGTGTCTTTTCCCTAGGCCATTCTGGTTAAGCGTTTGGAGCAGCAGAATTGCAAAAAATTTGTTGCCTTCTCAGCTATTTCTTAGCATCAAACTCCCATATCTCGCGAACGGATTGACCTAACCCTAAAATTCCTATTTCATCTGAAAGTAGAAACTCGCCCGATTAGAACGGTATGTGTATTTACCCCCTACGCCATTCTGGTTAAGCGACTGGAGCAGCAGAAGCGCAAAAAATTTGTTGCCTTCTCAACCATTTCTTGGCTTCAAACTCCCATATCTCGCGAACAGATTGACCTAACCCAAAAATTCCTGCTGCGTCTGAAAGTAGAAACTCGCCCGATTACAACGGTATGTGTATTTTTTCCCTAGGCCGTTCTGGTTAAGCCTTTGGAGCAGCACAACTGCGAAAAATTTGTTGTCCTCTCAACCATTACTTAGCTTCAAACTCCCATATGTAGCGAACGGATTGACCTAACCCAAAAATTCCTATTGCATCTGAAAGTAGAAACTCGCCCGATTACAACGGTATGTGTATTTTTCCGATAGGCCATTCTGGTTAAGCGTTTGGAGCAGCAGAAGTGCGAAAAATTTGTTGTCTTCTCAACTATTTCTTAGCTTCAAACTCCCGTATCTCGCGAACGGATTGACCTAACCCAAAAATTGCTATTGCGTATGAAAGTAGAAACTCGTCCGGTTACAACGGTATGTGTATTTTTTCCCTAGGCCATTCTGGTTAAGCGGTTGGAGCACCAGAAGAGCGAAATATTTGTTGTCTTCTCAACTATTTCTTAGCTTCAAAGTCCCATATCTCGCGAACGGATAGACCAAACCCAGAAATTCTTGCTGCTTCTGAAAGTAGAAGCTCGCCCGATTACAACGGCATGTTTATTTTTTCCCTAGGCCAATCTGGTTAAGCGATTGGAGCAGCAGAAGTGCGAAAAATTTGTTGCCTTCTCAACCATTTCTTAGATTCAAACTCCCATATCTCGCGACCGGATTGACCTAACCCAAAAATTCCTATTGCGTCTGAAAGTAGAAACTCGTCCGGTTACAACGGTATGTGTATTTTCTTCCTAGGCCATTCTGTTTAAGCGGTTGGAGCAGCAGAAGTGCGAAATATTTGTTGCCTTCTCAACCATTTCATGGCTTCAAACTCCCATATCTCGCGACCGGATTGACCTAACCCAAAAATTCCTATTGCGTCTGAAAGTAGAAACTCGTCCGGTTACAATGGTATGTGTTTTTTCCCTAGGCAATTCTGGTTAAGCGTTTGGAGCAGCAGAATTGCGAAAAATTTGTTGTCTTCTCAACTATTTCTTAGCTTCAAACTCCCATATCTCGCGAACGGATTGACCTAACCCTAAAACTCCTGCTGCGTCTCAAAGTAGAAGCTCGCCCGATTAGAACGGTATGTGTATTTTTTCCCTAGGCCATTCTGGTTAAGCGTTTGGAGAAGCAGACGTGCAAAAATTTGTTATATTGTCAACCATTTCTTAGCTTCAAAGTCCGATATCTCGCGAACGGATTGACCAAACCCAAAAATTCCTGCAGCGTCTGAACGTAGAAACTCGCCCCATTACAAAGGTATGTGTACTTTTTCCCAGGCCACCCTGGTTAAGCGTTTGGAGCAGCAGAATCGCGAAAAATTTGTCGCCTTCTCAACCATTTCTTAGCTTCAAACTCCCATATCTCGCGAACGGATTGACTAAACCCAAAAATTCCTATTGCATCTGAAAGTAGAAACTCGCCCGATTACAACGGTATGTGTATTTTTCCGATAGGCCATTCTGGTTAAGCGTTTGGAGCAGCAGAAGTGCGAAAAATTTGTTGTCTTCTCAACTATTTCTTAGCTTCAAAGTCCCATATCTCACGAACAGATAGACCAAACACAGAAATTCTTGCTGCTTCTGAAAGTAGAAGCTCGCCCGATTACAACGGTATGTTTATTTTTTCCCTAGGCCAATCTGGTTAAGCGATTCGAGCAGCAGAATTGCGAAAAATTTGATGCCTTCTCAACCATTTCTTAGCTTCAAACTCCCATATCTCGCGAACAGATTGACCTAACCCAAAAATTCCTGCTGCGTCTCAAAGTAGAAACTCGCCCGATTACAACGGTATGTGTATTTTTTCCCTAGGCCAATCTGGTTAAGCGATTGGAGCAGCAGAAGTGCGAAAAATTTGTTGCCTTCTCAACCATTTCTTAGATTCAAACTCCCATATCTCGCGACCGGATTGACCTAACCCAAAAATTCCTATTGCGTCTGAAAGTAGAAACTCGCCCGATTAGAACGGTATGTGTATTTTTTCCCTAGGCCATTCTGGTTAAGCGTTTGGAGCAGCAGACGTGCAAAAATTTGTTATTTTGTCAACCATTTCTTAGCTTCAAAGTCCGATATCTCGCGAACGGATTGACCAAACCCAAAAATTCCTGCAGCGACTGAACGTAGAAACTCGCCCCATTACAAAGGTATGTGTACTTTTTCCCAGGCCACTCTGGTTAAGCGTTTGGAGCAGCAGAATCGCGAAAAATTTGTCGCCTTCTCAACCATTTCTTAGCTTCAAACTCCTATATCTCGCGAACGGATTGACTAAACCCAAAAATTCCTATTGCATCTGAAAGTAGAAACTCGCCCGGTTACAACGGTATGTGTATTTTTTCCCTAGGCCATTCTGGTTAAGCGATTGGAGCAGCAGAAGTGCGAAAAATTTGTTACCTTCTCAACCATTTCTTAGCTTCAAACTCCCGTATCTCGCGAACGGATTGACCTAACCCAAAAATTGCTATTGCGTATGAAAGTAGAAACTCGTCCGGTTACAACGGTATGTGTATTTTTTCCCTAGGCCATTCTGGTTAAGCGGTTGGAGCACCAGAAGAGCGAAATATTTGTTGTCTTCTCAACTATTTCTTAGCTTCAAAGTCCCATATCTCGCGAACGGATAGACCAAACCCCGAAATTCTTGCTGCTTCTGAAAGTAGAAGCTCGCCCGATTACAACGGTATGTTTATTTTTTCCCTAGGCCAATCTGGTTAAGCGATTGGAGCAGCAGAAGTGCGAAAAATTTGTTGCCTTCTCAACCATTTCTTAGATTCAAACTCCCATATCTCGCGACCGGATTGACCTAACCCAAAAATTCCTATTGCGTCTGAAAGTAGAAACTCGTCCGGTTACAACGGTATGTGTATTTTCTTCGTAGGCCATTCTGTTTAAGCGGTTGGAGCAGCAGAAGTGCGAAATATTTGTTGCCTTCTCAACCATTTCATGGCTTCAAACTCCCATATCTCGCGACCGGATTGACCTAACCCAAAAATTCCTATTGCGTCTGAAAGTAGAAACTCGTCCGGTTACAATGGTATGTGTTTTTTCCCTAGGCCATTCTGGTTAAGCGTTTGGAGCAGCAGAATTGCGAAAAATTTGTTGTCTTCTCAACTATTTCTTAGCTTCAAACTCCCATATCTCGCGAACGGATTGACCTAACCCTAAAACTCCTGCTGCGTCTCAAAGTAGAAACTCGCCCGATTAGAACGGTATGTGTATTTTTTCCCTAGGCCATTCTGGTTAAGCGTTTGGAGAAGCAGACGTGCAAAAATTTGTTATATTGTCAACCATTTCTTAGCTTCAAAGTCCGATATCTCGCGAACGGATTGACCAAACCCAAAAATTCCTGCAGCGTCTGAACGTAGAAACTCGCCCCATTACAAAGGTATGTGTACTTTTTCCCAGGCCACTCTGGTTAAGCGTTTGGAGCAGCAGAATCGCGAAAAATTTGTCGCCTTCTCAACCATTTCTTAGCTTCAAACTCCCATATCTCGCGAACGGATTGACTAAACCCAAAAATTCCTATTGCATCTGAAAGTAGAAACTCGCCCGGTTACAACGGTATGTGTATTTTTTCCCTAGGCCATTCTGGTTAAGCGATTGGAGCAGCAGAAGTGCGAAAAATTTGTTACCTTCTCAACCATTTCTTAGCTTCAAACTCCCGTATCTCGCGAACGGATTGACCTAACCCAAAAATTGCTATTGCGTATGAAAGTAGAAACTCGTCCGGTTACAACGGTATGTGTATTTTTTCCCTAGGCCAATCTGGTTAAGTGATTCGAGCAGCAGAAGTGCGAAAAATTTGATGCCTTCTAAACCATTTCTTAGCTTCAAACTCCCGTATCTCGCGAACGGATTGACCTAACCCAAAAATTGCTATTGCGTATGAAAGTAGAAACTCGTCCGGTTACAACGGTATGTGTATTTTTTCCCTAGGCCGTTCTGGTTAAGCGGTTGGAGCACCAGAAGTGCGAAATATTTGTTACCTTCTCAACCATTTCTCAGCTTCAAACTCCCATATATCGCGAACGGATTGACCTAACTCAAAAATTCCTATTGCATCTGAAAGTAGAAACTCGCCCGATTACAACGGTATGTGTATTTTTTCCCTAGGCCATTCTGGTTAAGCCTTTGGAGCAGCAGAATTGCGAAAAATTTGTCGTCTTCTCAACCATTTCTTAGCTTCAAAATCCCATATGTAGCGAACGGATTGACCTAACCCAAAAATTCCTATTGTATCTGAAAGTAGAAACTCGCCCGATTACAACGGTACGTGTATTTTCCCCCTAGGCCATTCTGGTTAAGCGACTGGAGCAGGAGAAATGCGAAAAATTTGTTACCTTCTCAACCATTTCTTAGCTTCAAGCTCCCGTATCTCGCGAACGGATTGACCTAACCCAAAAATTCCTATTGCGTCTGAAAGTAGAAACTCGTCCGGTTACAACGGTATGTGTATTTTTTCCCTAGGCCATACTGGTTAAGCGTTTGGAGCAACAGAAGTGCGAAAAATTTGTTACCTTCTCAACCATTTCTTAGCTTCAAACTCCCATATATCGCGAACGGATTGACCTAACTCAAAAATTCCTATTGCATCTGAAAGTAGAAACTCGCCCGATTACAACGGTATGTGTATTTTTCCCATAGGCCATTCTGGTTAAGCGTTTGGAGCAGCAGAAGTGCGAAAAATTTGTTGTCTTCTCAACTATTTCTTAGCTTCAAAGTCCCATATCTCGCGAACGGATAGACCAAACCCAGAAATTCTTGCTGCTTCTGAAAGTAGAAGCTCGCCCGATTACAACGGTATGTTTATTTTTTCCCTAGGCCAATCTGGTTAAGCGATTCGAGCAGCAGAAGTGCGAAAAATTTGATGCCTTCTCAACCATTTCTTAGCTTCAAACTCCCGTATCACGCGAACGGATTGACCTAACCCAAAAATTGCTATTGCGTATGAAAGTAGAAACTCGTCCGGTTGCAACGGTATGTGTATTTTTTCCCTAGGCCATTCTGGTTAAGCGGTTGGAGCACCAGAAGAGCGAAATATTTGTTGCCTTCTCAACCATTTCTTGGCTTCAAACTCCCATATCTCGCGAACAGATTGACCTAACCCAAAAATTCCTGCTGCGTCTCAAAGTAGAAACTCGCCCGATTACAACGGTATGTGTGTTTTTTCCCTAGGCCATTCTGGTTAAGCGTTTGGGGCAGCAGAATTGCGAAAAACTTGTTGTCTTCTCAACTATTTCTTAGCTTCAAACTCCCATATCTCGCGAACGGATTGACAAAACCCAAAAATTCCTGCTGCGTCTGAAAGTAGAAACTCGCCCGATTACAACGGTATGTGTATTTTTTCCCTAGGCCAATCTGGTTAAGCGATTGGAGCAGCAGAAGTGCGAAAAATTTGTTGCCTTCTCAACCATTTCTTAGATTCAAACTCCCATATCTCGCGACCGGATTGACCTAACCCAAAAATTCCTATTGCGTCTGAAAGTAGAAACTCGTCCGGTTACAACGGTATGTGTATTTTTTCCCTAGGCCATTCTGGTTAAGCGACTGGAGCAGCAGAAGTGCAAAAAATTTGTTGCCTTCTCAACTATTTCTTAGCTTCAAAGTCCCATATCTCGCGAACGGATAGACCAAACCCAGAAATTCCTGCTGCGTCTGAAAGTAGAAACTCGCCCCATTACAACGGTATGTGTATTTTTTCCATAGGCCATTCTGGTTAAGCCTTTGGAGCAGCAGAATTGCGAAAAATTTGTTGTCTTCTCAACCATTTCTTAGCTTCAAACTCCCATATGTAGCGAACGGATTGACAAAACCCGAAAATTCCTGCTGCGTCTGAAAGTAGAAACTCGCCCGATTACAACGGTACGTGTATTTTCCCCCTAGGCCATTCTGGTTAAGCGACTGGAGCAGCAGAAGTGCGAAAAATTTGATGCCTCCTCAACCATTTCTTAGCTTCAAACTCCCGTATCTCGCGAACGGATTGACATAACCCAAAAATTCCTATTGCTTCTGAAAGTAGAAACTCGTCCTCTTACAACGGTATGTGTATTTTTTCCCTTGGCCATTCTGGTTAAGCGGTTGGAGCAGCAGAAGTGCGAAAAATTTGTTACCTTCTCAACCATTTCATAGCTTCAAACTCCCGTATCTCGCGAACGGATTGACATAACCCAAAAATTCCTATTGCGTCTGAAAGTAGAAACTAGTCCGGTTACAACGGTATGTGTATTTTTTCCCTAGGCCATTCTGGTTAAGCGACTGGAGCAGCAGAAGTGCAAAAAATTTGTTGCCTTCTCAACTATTTCTTAGCTTCAAAGTCCCATATCTCGCGAACGGATAGACCAAACCCAGAAATTCCTGCTGCGTCTGAAAGTAGAAACTCGCCCGATTACAACGGTATGTGTATTTTTTCCCTAGGCCAATCTGGTTAAGCGATTCGAGCAGCAGAAGTGCGAAAAATTTGATGCCTCCTCAACCATTTCTTAGCTTCAAACTCCCGTATCTCGCGAACGGATTGACCTAACCCAAAAATTGCTATTGCGTATGAAAGTAGAAACTCGTCCGGTTACAGCGGTATGTGTATTTTTTCCCTAGGCCATTCTGGTTAAGCGGTTGGAGCAGCAGAAGAGCGAAATATTAGTTGCCTTCTCAACCATTTCTTGGCTTCAAACTCCCATATATCGCGAACGGATTGACCTAAATCAAAAATTCCTATTGCATCTGAAAGTAGAAACTCGCCCGATTACAAAGGTATGTGTATTTTTCCCATAGGCCATTCTGGTTAAGCGTTTGGAGCAGCAGAAGTGCGAAAAATTTGTTGTCTTCTCAACTATTTCTTAGCTTCAAAGTCCCATATCTCGCGAACGGATAGACCAAACCCAGAAATTCTTGCTGCTTCTGAAAGTAGAAGCTCGCCCGATTACATCGGTATGTTTATTTTTTCCCTAGGCCGATCTGGTTAAGCGATTCGAGCAGCAGAAGTTCGAAAAATTTGATGCCTTCTCAACCATTTCTTAGCTTCAAACTCCCGTATCTCGCGAACGGATTGACCTAACCCAAAAATTGCTATTGCGTATGAAAGTAGAAACTCGTCCGGTTACAACGGTATGTGTATTTTTTCCCTAGGCCAATCTGGTTAAGCGATTGGAGCAGCAGAAGTGCGAAAAATTTGTTGCCTTCTCAACCATTTCTTAGATTCAAACTCCCATATCACGCGACCGGATTGACCTAACCCAAAAATTCCTATTGCGTCTGAAAGTAGAAACTCGTCCGGTTACAACGGTATGTGTATTTTTTCCCTAGGCCATTCTGGTTAAGCGTTTGGAGCAGCAGAAGTGCGAAATATTTGTTGCCTTCTCAACCATTTCTTGGCTGCAAACTCCCATATCTCGCGAACGGATTGACCAATCACAGAAATTCCTGCTGCGTCTGAAAGTAGAAACTCGCTCGATTACAACGGTATGTGTATTTTTTCCCTAGGCCATTCTGGTTAAGCGGTTGGAGCAGCAGAAGTGCGAAAAATTTGTTGTCTTGTCAACCATTTCTTAGCTTCAAACTCCCATATGTCGCGAACGGATTGACCTAACCCAAAAATTCCTATCGCATCTGAAAGTAGAAACTCGCCCGATTACAACGGTATGTGTATTTTCCCCCTAGGCCATTCTGGTTAAGCGACTGGAGCAGCAGAAGTTCGAAAAATTTGTTGCCTTCTCAACCATTTCTTAGCTTCAAACTCCCGTATCTCGCGAACGGATTGACCTAACCCAAAAATTCCTATTGCGTCTGAAAGTAGAAACTCGTCCTGTTACAACGGTATGTGTATTTTTTCCCTTGGCCATTCTGGTTAAGCGGTTGGAGCAGCAGAATTGCGAAAAATTTGTTACCTTCTCAACCATTTCTTAGCTTCAAACTCCCGTATCTCGCGAACGGATTGACATAACCCAAAAATTCCTATTGCGTCTGAAAGTAGAAACTCGTCCGGTTACAACGGTATGTGTATTTTTTCCCTAGGCCATTCTGGTTAAGCGACTGGAGCAGCAGAAGTGCAAAAAATTTGTTGCCTTCTCAACTATTTCTTAGCTTCAAAGTCCCATATCTCGCGAACGGATTGACCTAACCCAAAAATTCCTATTGCGTCTGAAAGTAGAAACTCGTCCTGTTACAACGGTATGTGTATTTTTTCCCTAGGCCAATCTGGTTAAGCGATTCGAGCAGCAGAAGTGCGAAAAATTTGATGCCTTCTCAACCATTTCTTAGCTTCAAACTCCCGTATCTCGCGAACGGATTGACCTAACCCAAAAATTGCTATTGCGTATGAAAGTAGAAACTCGTCCGTTTACAACGGTATGTGTATTTTTTCCCTACGCCATTCTGGTTAAGCGGTTGGAGCACCAGAAGAGCGAAATATTTGTTGCCTTCTCAACCATTTCTTGGCTTCAAACTCCCATATCTCGCGAACAGATTGACCTAACCCAAAAATTCCTGCTGCGTCTCAAAGTAGAAACTCGCCCGATTACAACGGTATGTGTGTTTTTTCCCTAGGCCATTCTGGTTGAGCGTTTGGGGCAGCAGAATTGCGAAAAACTTGTTGTCTTCTCAACTATTTCTTAGCTTCAAACTCCCATATCTCGCGAACGGATTGATAAAACCCAAAAATTCCTGCTGCGTCTGAAAGTAGAAACTCGCCCGATTACAACGGTATGTGTATTTTTTCCCTAGGCCAATCTGGTTAAGCGATTGGAGCAGCAGAAGTGCGAAAAATTTGTTGCCTTCTCAACCATTTCTTAGATTCAAACTCCCATATCTCGCGACCGGATTGACCTAACCCAAAAATTCCAATTGCGTCTGAAAGTAGAAACTCGTCCGGTTACAACGGTATGTGTATTTTTTTCCTAGGCCATTCTGGTTAAGCGGTTGGAGCAGCAGAAGTGCGAAATATTTGTTGCCTTCTCAACCATTTCTTGGCTTCAAACTTCCATATCTCGCGAACAGATTGACCTAACCCAAAAATTCCTATTGCATCTGAAAGTAGAAACTCGCCCGATTACAACGGTATGTGTATTTTTTCCCTAGGCCATTCTGGTTAAGCGACTGGAGCAGCAGAAGTGCAAAAAATTTGTTGCCTTCTCAACTATTTCTTAGCTTCAAAGTCCCATATCTCACGAACGGATAGACCAAACCCAGAAATTCCTGCTGCGTCTGAAAGTAGAAACTCGCCCGATTACAACGGTATGTGTATTTTTTCCCTAGGCCAATCTGGTTAAGCGATTCGAGCAGCAGAAGTGCGAAAAATTTGATGCCTCCTCAACCATTTCTTAGCTTCAAACTCCCGTATCTCGCGAACGGATTGACCTAACCCAAAAATTGCTATTGCGTATGAAAGTAGAAACTCGTCCGGTTACAGCGGTATGTGTATTTTTTCCCTAGGCCATTCTGGTTAAGCGGTTGGAGCAGCAGAAGAGCGAAATATTTGTTGCCTTCTCAACCATTTCTTGGCTTCAAACTCCCATATATCGCGAACGGATTGACCTAAATAAAAAATTCCTATTGCATCTGAAAGTAGAAACACGCCCGATTACAACGGTATGTGTATTTTCCCCCTAGGCCATTCTGGTTAAGCGACTGGAGCAGCAGAAGTGCGAAAAATTTGTTGCCTTCTCAACCATTTCTTAGCTTCAAACTCCCGTATCTCGCGAACGGATTGACCTAACCCAAAAATTCCTATTGCGTCTGAAAGTAGAAACTCGTCCTGTTACAACGGTATGTGTATTTTTTCCCTTGGCCATTCTGGTTAAGCGGTTGGAGCAGCAGAATTGCGAAAAATTTGTTACCTTCTCAACCATTTCTTAGCTTCAAACTCCCGTATCTCGCGAACGGATTGACATAACCCAAAAATTCCTATTGCGTCTGAAAGTAGAAACTCGTCCGGTTACAACGGTATGTGTATTTTTTCCCTAGGCCATTCTGGTTAAGCGACTGGAGCAGCAGAAGTGCAAAAAATTTGTTGCCTTCTCAACTATTTCTTAACTTCAAAGTCCCATATCTCGCGAACGGATAGACCAAACACAGAAATTCCTGCTGCGTCTGAAAGTAGAAACTCGCCCGATTACAACGGTATGTGTATTTTTTCCCTAGGCCATTCTGGTTAAGCGTTTGGAGCAACAGAAGTGCGAAAAACTTGTTACCTTCTCAACCATTTCTTAGCTTCAAACTCCCATATATCGCGAACGGATTGACCTAACTCAAAAATTCCTATTGCATCTGAAAGTAGAAACTCGCCCGATTACAACGGTATGTGTATTTTTCCCATAGGCCATTCTGGTTAAGCGTTTGGAGCAGCAGAAGTGCGGAAAACTTGTTGTCTTCTCAACTATTTCTTAGCTTCAAAGTCCCATATCTCGCGAACGGATAGATCAAACCCAGAAATTCTTGCTGCTTCTGAAAGTAGAAGCTCGCCCGATTACAACGGTATGTTTATTTTTTCCCTAGGCCAATCTGGTTAAGCGATTCGAGCAGCAGAAGTGCGAAAAATTTGATGCCTTCTCAACCATTTCTTAGGTTCAAACTCCCGTATCTCGCGAACGGATTGACCTAACCCAAAAATTGCTATTGCGTATGAAAGTAGAAACTCGTCCGGTTACAACGGTATGTGTATTTTTTCCCTACGCCATTCTGGTTAAGCGGTTGGAGCACCAGAAGAGCGAAATATTTGTTGCCTTCTCAACCATTTCTTGGCTTCAAACTCCCATATCTCGCGAACAGATTGACCTAACCCAAAAATTCCTGCTGCGTCTCAAAGTAGAAACTCGCCCGATTACAACGGTATGTGTGTTTTTTCCCTAGGCCATTCTGGTTGAGCGTTTGGGGCAGCAGAATTGCGAAAAACTTGTTGTCTTCTCAACTATTTCTTAGCTTCAAACTCCCATATCTCGCGAACGGATTGATAAAACCCAAAAATTCCTGCTGCGTCTGAAAGTAGAAACTCGCCCGATTACAACGGTATGTGTATTTTTTCCCTAGGCCAATCTGGTTAAGCGATTGGAGCAGCAGAAGTGCGAAAAATTTGTTGCCTTCTCAACCATTTCTTAGATTCAAACTCCCATATCTCGCGACCGGATTGACCTAACCCAAAAATTCCTATTGCGTCTGAAAGTAGAAACTCGTCCGGTTACAACGGTATGTGTATTTTTTTCCTAGGCCATTCTGGTTAAGCGGTTGGAGCAGCAGAAGTGCGAAATATTTGTTGCCTTCTCAACCATTTCTTGGCTTCAAACTTCCATATCTCGCGAACAGATTGACCTAACCCAAAAATTCCTATTGCATCTGAAAGTAGAAACTCGCCCGATTACAACGGTATGTGTATTTTTTCCCTAGGCCATTCTGGTTAAGCGATTGGAGCAGCAGAAGTGCGAAGAATTTGTTACCTCCTCAAACATTTCTTAGCTTCAAACTCCCATATGTAGCGAACGGATTGACAAAACCCGAAAATTCCTGCTGCGTCTGAAAGTAGAAACTCGCCCGATTACAACGGTACGTGTATTTTCCCCCTAGGCCATTCTGGTTAAGCGACTGGAGCAGCAGAAGTGCGAAAAAATTTGATGCCTCCTCAACCATTTCTTAGCTTCAAACTCCCGTATCTCGCGAACGGACTGACATAACCCAAAAATTCCTATTGCGTCTGAAAGTAGAAACTAGTCCGGTTACAACGGTATGTGTATTTTTTCCCTAGGCCATTCTGGTTAAGCGACTGGAGCAGCAGAAGTGCAAAAAATTTGTTGCCTTCTCAACTATTTCTTAGCTTCAAAGTCCCATATCTCACGAACGGATAGACCAAACCCAGAAATTCCTGCTGCGTCTGAAAGTAGAAACTCGCCCGATTACAACGGTATGTGTATTTTTTCCCTAGGCCAATCTGGTTAAGCGATTCGAGCAGCAGAAGTGCGAAAAATTTGATGCCTCCTCAACCATTTCTAAGCTTCAAACTCCCGTATCTCGCGAACGGATTGACCTAACCCAAAAATTGCTATTGCGTATGAAAGTAGAAACTCGTCCGGTTACAGCGGTATGTGTATTTTTTCCCTAGGCCATTCTGGTTAAGCGGTTGGAGCAGCAGAAGAGCGAAATATTTGTTGCCTTCTCAACCATTTCTTGGCTTCAAACTCCCATATATCGCGAACGGACTGACCTAAATCAAAAATTCCTATTGCATCTGAAAGTAGAAGCTCGCCCGATTACAACGGTATGTGTATTTTTCCCATAGGCCATTCTGGTTAAGCGTTTGGAGCAGCAGAAGTGCAAAAAATTTGTTGCCTTCTCAACTATTTCTTAGCTTCAATGTCCCATATCTCGCGAACGGATAGACCAAACCCAGAAATTCTTGCTGCTTCTGAAAGTAGAAGCTCGCCCGATTACATCGGTATGTTTATTTTTTCCCTAGGCCGATCTGGTTAAGCGATTCGAGCAGCAGAAGTTCGAAAAATTTGATGCCTTCTCAACCATTTCTTAGCTTCAAACTCCCGTATCTCGCGAACGGATTGACCTAACCCAAAAATTGCTATTGCGTATGAAAGTAGAAACTCTTCCGGTTACAACGGTATGTGTATTTTTTCCCTAGGCCAATCTGGTTAAGCGATTGGAGCAGCAGAAGTGCGAAAAATTTGTTGCCTTCTCAACCATTTCTTAGATTCAAACTCCCATATCTCGCGACCGGATTGACCTAACCCAAAAATTCCTATTGCGTCTGAAAGTAGAAACTCGTCCGGTTACAACGGTATGTGTATTTTTTTCCTAGGCCATTCTGGTTAAGCGGTTGGAGCAGCAGAATTGCGAAATATTTGTTGCCTTCTCAACCATTTCTTGGCTTCAAATTCCCATATCTCGCGAACAGATTGACAAAACCCAAAAATTCCTGCTGCGTCTGAAAGTAGAAACTCGCCCGATTACAACGGTATGTGTGTTTTTTCCCTAGGCCATTCTGGTTAAGCGTTTGGAGCAGCAGAATTGCGAAAAATTTGTTGTCTTCTCAACTATTTCTTAGCTTCAAACTTCCATATCTCGCGAACGGATTGATTAAACCCAAAAATTCCTATTGCATCTGAAAGTGGAAACTCGCCCGATTACAACGGTATGTGTATTTTTTCCCTAGGCCATTCTGGTTAAGCGATTGGAGCAGCAGAAGTGCGAAAAATTTGTTACCTCCTCAACCATTTCTTAGCTTCAAACTCCCATACCTCGCGAACGGATTGACCTAACCCAAAAATTCCTATTGCGTCTGAAAGTAGAAACTCGTCCTCTTACAACGGCATGTGTTTTTTTCCCTAGGCCATTCTGGTTAAGCGTTTGGAGCAGCAGAAGTGCGAAATATTTGTTGCCTTCTCAACCATTTCTTGGCTGCAAACTCCCATATCTCGCGAACGGATTGACCAATCACAGAAATTCCTGCTGCGTCTGAAAGTAGAAACTCGCTCGATTACAACGGTATGTGTATTTTTTCCCTAGGCCATTCTGGTTAAGCGGTTGGAGCAGCAGAAGTGCGAAAAATTTGTTGTCATGTCAACCACTTCTTAGCTTCAAACTCCCATATGTCGCGAACGGATTGACGTAACCCAAAAATTCCTATCGCATCTGAAAGTAGAAGCTCGCCCGATTACAACGGTATGTGTATTTTCCCCCTAGGCCATTCTGGCTAAGCGACTGGAGCAGCAGAAGTGCGAAAAATTTGTTGCCTTCTCAACCATTTCTTAGCTTCAAACTCCCGTATCTCGCGAACGGATTGACCTAACCCAAAAATTCCTATTGCGTCTGAAAGTAGAAACTCGTCCGGTTACAACGGTATGTGTATTTTTTCCCTTGGCCATTCTGGTTAAGCGGTTGGAGCAGCAGAATTGCGAAAAATTTGTTACCTTCTCAACCATTTCTTAGCTTCAAACTCCCGTATCTCGCGAACGGATTGACATAACCCAAAAATTCCTATTGCGTCTGAAAGTAGAAACTCGTCCGGTTACAACGGTATGTGTATTTTTTCCCTTGGCCATTCTGGTTAAGCGGATGGAGCAGCAGAATTGCGAAAAATTTGTTACCTTCTCAACCATTTCTTAGCTTCAAACTCCCGTATCTCGCGAACGGATTGACATAACCCAAAAATTCCTATTGCGTCTGAAAGTAGAAACTCGCCCGATTACAACGGTATGTGTATTTTTCCCATAGGCCATTCTGGTTAAGCGTTTGGAGCAGCAGAAGTGCGGAAAATTTGTTGTCTTCTCAACTAGTTCTTAGCTTCAAAGTCCCATATCTCGCGAACGGATAGACCAAACCCAGAAATTCTTGCTGCTTCTGAAAGTAGAAGCTCGCCCGATTACAACGGTATGTTTATTTTCTCCCTAGGCCAATCTGGTTAAGCGATTCGAGCAGCAGAAGTGCGAAAAATTTGATGCCTTCTCAACCATTTCTTAGCTTCAAACTCCCGTATCTCGCGAACGGATTGACCTAACCCAAAAATTGCTATTGCGTATGAAAGTAGAAACTCGTCCGGTTACAACGGTATGTGTATTTTTTCCCTAGGCCATTCTGGTTAAGCGGTTGGAGCAGCAGAAGTGCGAAATATTTGTTGCCTTCTCAACCATTTCTTGGCTTCAAACTTCCATATCTCGCGAACAGATTGACCTAACCCAAAAATTCCTGCTGCGTCTCAAAGTAGAAACTCGCCCGAGTACAACGGTATGTGTATTTTCCCCCTAGGCCATTCTGGTTAAGCGTTTGGAGCAGCAGAAGTGCGAAATATTTGTTGCCTTCTCAACCATTTCTTGGCTTCAAACTCCCATATCTCGCGAACAGATTGACCTAAGCCAAAAATTCCTGTTGCGAATGAAAGTAGAAACTCGCCCGATTACAACGGTATGTGTATTTTTTCCCTAGGCCATTCTGGTTAAGCGACTGGAGCAGCAGAAGTGCAAAAAATTTGTTGCCTTCTCAACTATTTCTTAGCTTCAAAGTCCCATATCTCGCGAACGGATAGACCAAACCCAGAAATTCCTGCTGCGTCTGAAAGTAGAAACTCGCCCGATTACAACGGTATGTGTATTTTTTCCCTAGGCCAATCTGGTTAAGCGATTCGAACAGCAGAAGTGCGAAAAATTTGATGCCTCCTCAACCATTTCTTAGCTTCAAACTCCCGTATCTCGCGAACGGATTGACCTAACCCAAAAATTGCTATTGCGTATGAAAGTAGAAACTCGTCCGGTTACAACGGTATGTGTATTTTTTCCCTAGGCCATTCTGGTTAAGCGGTTGGAGCAGCAGAAGAGCGAAATATTTGTTGCCTTCTCAACCATTTCTTGGCTTCAAACTCCCATATCTCGCGAACCGATTGACCTAACCCAAAAATTCCTGCTGCGTCTCAAAGTAGAAACTCGCCCGATTACAACGGTATGTGTGTTTTTTCCCTAGGCCATTCTGGTTAAGCGTTTGGAGCAGCAGAAGTGCGAAATATTTGTTGCCTTCTCAACCATTTCATGGCTTCAAACTCCCATATCTCGCGAACAGATTGACCTAACCCAAAAATTCCTGCTGCGTCTCAAAGTAGAAACTCGCCCGATTACAACGGTATGTGTGTTTTTTCCCTAGGCCATTCTGGTTAAGCGTTTGGGGCAGCAGAATTGCAAAAACTTGTTGTCTTCTCAACTATTTCTTAGCTTCAAACTCCCATATCTCGCGAACGGATTGACAAAACCCGAAAATTCCTGCTGCGTCTGAAAGTAGAAACTCGCCCGGTTACAGCGGTATTGGTATTTTTTCCCTAGGCCATACTGGTTAAGCGTTTGGAGCAACAGAAGTGCGAAAAACTTGTTACCTTCTCAACCATTTCTTAGCTTCAAACTCCCATATATCGCGAACGGATTGACCTAACTCAAAAATTCCTATTGCATCTGAAAGTAGAAACTCGCCCGATTACAACGGCTGGTGTATTTTTCCCATAGGCCATTCTGGTTAAACGTTTGGAGCAGCAGAATTGCGGAAAATTTGTTGTCTTCTCAACTATTTCTTAGCTTCAAAGTCCCATATCTCGCGAACGGATAGACCAAACCCAAAAATTCCTATTGCGTCTGAAAGTAGAAACTCGTCCGGTTACAACGGTATGTGTATTTTTTTCATAGGCCATTCTGTTTAAGCGGTTGGAGCAGCAGAAGTGCGAAATATTTGTTGCCTTCTCAACCATTTCTTGGCTTCAAACTTCCATATCTCGCGAACAGATTGACCTAACCCAAAAATTCCTGCTGCGTCTCAAAGTAGAAACTCGCCCGAGTACAACGGTATGTGTATTTTCCCCCTAGGCCATTCTGGTTAAGCGTTTGGAGCAGCAGAAGTGCGAAATATTTGTTGCCTTCTCAACCATTTCTTGGCTTCAAACTCCCATATCTCGCGAACAGATTGACCTAAGCCAAAAATTCCTGTTGCGTATGAAAGTAGAAACTCGCCCGATTACAACGGTATGTGTATTTTTTCCCTAGGCCATTCTGGTTAAGCGACTGGAGCAGCAGAAGTGCAAAAAATTTGTTGCCTTCTCAACTATTTCTTAGCTTCAAAGTCCCATATCTCGCGAACGGATAGACCATACCCAGAAATTCCTGCTGCGTCTGAAAGTAGAAACTCGCCCGATTACAACGGTATGTGTATTTTTTCCCTAGGCCAATCTGGTTAAGCGATTCGAACAGCAGAAGTGCGAAAAATTTGATGCCTCCTCAACCATTTCTTAGCTTCAAACTCCCGTATCTCGCGAACGGATTGACCTAACCCAAAAATTGCTATTGCGTATGGAAGTAGAAACTCGTCCGGTTACAACGGTATGTGTGTTTTTTCCCTAGGCCATTCTGGTTAAGCGTTTGGAGCAGCAGAAGTGCGAAATATTTGTTGCCTTCTCAACCATTTCATGGCTTCAAACTCCCATATCTCGCGAACAGATTGACCTAACCCAAAAATTCCTGCTGCGTCTCAAAGTAGAAACTCGCCCGATTACAACGGTATGTGTGTTTTTTCCCTAGGCCATTCTGGTTAAGCGTTTGGGGCAGCAGAATTGCGAAAAACTTGTTGTCTTCTCAACTATTTCTTAGCTTCAAACTCCCATATCTCGCGAACGGATTGACAAAACCCGAAAATTCCTGCTGCGTCTGAAAGTAGAAACTCGCCCGGTTACAGCGGTATTGGTATTTTTTCCCTAGGCCATACTGGTTAAGCGTTTGGAGCAACAGAAGTGCGAAAAACTTGTTACCTTCTCAACCATTTCTTAGCTTCAAACTCCCATATATCGCGAACGGATTGACCTAACTCAAAAATTCCTATTGCATCTGAAAGTAGAAACTCGCCCGATTACAACGGCTGGTGTATTTTTCCCATAGGCCATTCTGGTTAAACGTTTGGAGCAGCAGAATTGCGGAAAATTTGTTGTCTTCTCAACTATTTCTTAGCTTCAAAGTCCCATATCTCGCGAACGGATAGACCAAACCCAAAAATTCCTATTGCGTCTGAAAGTAGAAACTCGTCCGGTTACAACGGTATGTGTATTTTTTTCATAGGCCATTCTGGTTAAGCGGTTGGAGCAGCAGAAGTGCGAAATATTTGTTGCCTTCTCAACCATTTCTTGGCTTCAAACTTCCATATCTCGCGAACAGATTGACCTAACCCAAAAATTCCTGCTGCGTCTCAAAGTAGAAACTCGCCCGAGTACAACGGTATGTGTATTTTCCCCCTAGGCCATTCTGGTTAAGCGTTTGGAGCAGCAGAAGTGCGAAATATTTGTTGCCTTCTCAACCATTTCTTGGCTTCAAACTCCCATATCTCGCGAACAGATTGACCTAAGCCAAAAATTCCTGTTGCGTATGAAAGTAGAAACTCGCCCGATTACAACGGTATGTGTATTTTTTCCCTAGGCCATTCTGGTTAAGCGACTGGAGCAGCAGAACTGCAAAAAATTTGTTGCCTTCTCAACTATTTCTTAGCTTCAAAGTCCCATATCTCGCGAACGGATAGACCATACCCAGAAATTCCTGCTGCGTCTGAAAGTAGAAACTCGCCCGATTACAACGGTATGTGTATTTTTTCCCTAGGCCAATCTGGTTAAGCGATTCGAACAGCAGAAGTGCGAAAAATTTGATGCCTCCTCAACCATTTCTTAGCTTCAAACTCCCGTATCTCGCGAACGGATTGACCTAACCCAAAAATTGCTATTGCGTATGGAAGTAGAAACTCGTCCGGTTACAACGGTATGTGTGTTTTTTCCCTAGGCCATTCTGGTTAAGCGTTTGGAGCAGCAGAAGTGCGAAATATTTGTTGCCTTCTCAACCATTTCATGGCTTCAAACTCCCATATCTCGCGAACAGATTGACCTAACCCAAAAATTCCTGCTGCGTCTCAAAGTAGAAACTCGCCCGATTACAACGGTATGTGTGTTTTTTCCCTAGGCCATTCTGGTTAAGCGTTTGGGGCAGCAGAATTGCGAAAAACTTGTTGTCTTCTCAACTATTTCTTAGCTTCAAACTCCCATATCTCGCGAACGGATTGACAAAACCCGAAAATTCCTGCTGCGTCTGAAAGTAGAAACTCGCCCGGTTACAGCGGTATTGGTATTTTTTCCCTAGGCCATACTGGTTAAGCGTTTGGAGCAACAGAAGTGCGAAAAACTTGTTACCTTCTCAACCATTTCTTAGCTTCAAACTCCCATATATCGCGAACGGATTGACCTAACTCAAAAATTCCTATTGCATCTGAAAGTAGAAACTCGCCCGATTACAACGGCTGGTGTATTTTTCCCATAGGCCATTCTGGTTAAACGTTTGGAGCAGCAGAATTGCGGAAAATTTGTTGTCTTCTCAACTATTTCTTAGCTTCAAAGTCCCATATCTCGCGAACGGATAGACCAAACCCAAAAATTCCTATTGCGTCTGAAAGTAGAAACTCGTCCGGTTACAACGGTATGTGTATTTTTTTCATAGGCCATTCTGGTTAAGCGGTTGGAGCAGCAGAAGAGCGAAATATTTGTTGCCTTCTCAACCATTTCTTGGCTTCAAACTTCCATATCTCGCGAACAGATTGACCTAACCCAAAAATTCCTGCTGCGTCTCAAAGTAGAAACTCGCCCGAGTACAACGGTATGTGTATTTTCCCCCTAGGCCATTCTGGTTAAGCGTTTGGAGCAGCAGAAGTGCGAAATATTTGTTGCCTTCTCAACCATTTCTTGGCTTCAAACTCCCATATCTCGCGAACAGATTGACCTAAGCCAAAAATTCCTGTTGCGTATGAAAGTAGAAACTCGCCCGATTACAACGGTATGTGTATTTTTTCCCTAGGCCATTCTGGTTAAGCGACTGGAGCAGCAGAAGTGCAAAAAATTTGTTGCCTTCTCAACTATTTCTTAGCTTCAAAGTCCCATATCTCGCGAACGGATAGACCAAACCCAGAAATTCCTGCTGCGTCTGAAAGTAGAAACTCGCCCGATTACAACGGTATGTGTATTTTTTCCCTAGGCCAATCTGGTTAAGCGATTCGAACAGCAGAAGTGCGAAAAATTTGATGCCTCCTCAACCATTTCTTAGCTTCAAACTCCCGTATCTCGCGAACGGATTGACCTAACCCAAAAATTGCTATTGCGTATGAAAGTAGAAACTCGTCCGGTTACAACGGTATGTGTATTTTTTCCCTAGGCCATTCTGGTTAAGCGGTTGGAGCAGCAGAAGAGCGAAATATTTGTTGCCTTCTCAACCATTTCTTGGCTTCAAACTCCCATATCTCGCGAACCGATTGACCTAACCCAAAAATTCCTGCTGCGTCTCAAAGTAGAAACTCGCCCGATTACAACGGTATGTGTGTGTTTTTCCCTAGGCCATTCTGGTTAAGCGTTTGGAGCAGCAGAATTGCGAAAAATTTGTTGTCTTCTCAACTATTTCTTAGCTTCAAACTCCCATGTCTCGCGAACGGATTGACAAAACCCGAAAATTCCTGCTGCGTCTGAAAGTAGAAACTCGCCCGATTACAGCGGTATGGGTAATTTTTCCCTAGGCCATACTGGTTAAGCGTTTGGAGCAACAGAAGTGCGAAAAACTTGTTACCTTCTCAACCATTTCTTAGCTTCAAACTCCCATATATCGCGAACGGATTGACCTAACTCAAAAATTCCTATTGCATCTGAAAGTAGAAACTCGTCCTCTTACAACGGCATGTGTATTTTTTCCCTAGGCCATTCTGGTTAAGCGTTTGGGGCAGCAGAATTGCGAAAAACTTGTTGTCTTCTCAACTATATCTTAGCTTCAAACTCCCATATCTCGCGAACGGATTGACAAAACCCAAAGTTCCTGCTGCATCTGAAAGTAGAAACTCGCCCGATTACAATGGTATGTGTATTTTTTCCCTAGGCCAATCTGGTTAAGCGATTGGAGCAGCAGAAGTGCGAAAAATTTGTTGCCTTCTCAACCATTTCTTAGATTCAAACTCCCATATCTCGCGACCGGATTGACCTAACCCAAAAATTCCTATTGCGTCTGAAAGTAGAAACTCGTCCGGTTACAACGGTATGTGTATTTTTTTCCTAGGCCATTCTGGTTAAGCGTTTGGAGCAGCAGAAGTGCGAAATATTTGTTGCTTTCTCAACCATTTCTTGGCTGCAAACTCCCGTATCTCGCGAACGGATTGACCAATCACAGAAATTCCTGCTGCGTCTGAAAGTAGAAACTCGCTCGATTACAACGGTATGTGTATTTTTTCCCTAGGCCATTCTGGTTAAGCGGTTGGAGCAGCAGAAGTGCGAAAAATTTGTTGTCATGTCAACCATTTCTTAGCTTCAAACTCCCATATGTCGCGAACGGATTGACCTAACCCAAAAATTCCTATCGCATCTGAAAGTAGAAACTCGCCCGATTACAACGGTATGTGTATTTTCCCCCTAGGCCATTCTGGCTAAGCGACTGGAGCAGCAGAAGTGCGAAAAATTTGTTGCCTTCTCAACCATTTCTTAGCTTCAAACTCCCGTATCTCGCGAACGGATTGACCTAACCCAAAAATTCCTATTGCGTCTGAAAGTAGAAACTCGTCCGGTTACAACGGTATGTGTATTTTTTCCCTTGGCCATTCTGGTTAAGCGGTTGGAGCAGCAGAATTGCGAAAAATTTGTTACCTTCTCAACCATTACTTAGCTTCAAACTCCCGTATCTCGCGAACGGATTGACATAACCCAAAAATTCCTATTGCGTCTGAAAGTAGAAACTCGTCCGGTTACAACGGTATGTGTATTTTTTCCCTAGGCCATTCTGGTTAAGCGACTGGAGCAGCAGAAGTGCAAAAAATTTGTTGCCTTCTCAGCTATTTCTTAGATTCAAAGTCCCATATCTCGCGAACGGATAGACCAAACACAGAAATTCCTGCTGCGTCTGAAAGTAGAAACTCGCCCGATTGCAACGGTATGTGTATTTTTTCCCTAGGCCATTCTGGTTAAGCGATTGGAGCAGCAGAAGTGCGAAAAATTTGTTGCCTTCTCAACCATTTCTTAGATTCAAACTCCCATATCTCGCGACCGGATTGACCTAACCCAAAAATTCCTGCTGCGTCTCAAAGTAGAAACTCGCCCGATTACAACGGTATGTGTGTTTTTTCCCTAGGCCATTCTGGTTAAGCGTTTGGGGCAGCAGAATTGCGAAAAACTTGTTGTCTTCTCAACTATTTCTTAGCTTCAAACTCCCATATCTCGCGAACGGATTGACAAAACCCAAAAATTCCTGCTGCGTCTGAAAGTAGAAACTCGCCCGATTACAACGGTATGTTTATTTTTTCCCTAGGCCAATCTGGTTAAGCGATTGGAGCAGCAGAAGTGCGAAAAATTTGTTGCCTTCTCAACCATTTCTTAGATTCAAACTCCCATATCTCGCGACCGGATTGACCTAACCCAAAAATTCCTATTGCGTCTGAAAGTAGAAACTCGTCCGGTTACAACGGTATGTGTATTTTTTCCCTACGCCATTCTGGTTAAGCGGTTGGAGCACCAGAAGAGCGAAATATTTGTTGCCTTCTCAACCATTTCTTGGCTTCAAACTCCCATATCTCGCGAACAGATTGACCTAACCCAAAAATTCCTGCTGCGTCTCAAAGTAGAAACTCGCCCGATTACAACGGTATGTGTGTTTTTTCCCTAGGCCATTCTGGTTAAGCGTTTGGGGCAGCAGAATTGCGAAAAACTTGTTGTCTTCTCAACTATTTCTTAGCTTCAAACTCCCATATCTCGCGAACGGATTGACAAAACCCAAAAATTCCTGCTGCGTCTGAAAGTAGAAACTCGCCCGATTACAACGGTATGTTTATTTTTTCCCTAGGCCAATCTGGTTAAGCGATTCGAGCAGCAGAAGTGCGAAAAATTTGTTGCCTTCTCAACCATTTCTTAGATTCAAACTCCCATATCTCGCGACCGGATTGACCTAACCCAAAAATTCCTATTGCGTCTGAAAGTAGAAACTCGTCCGGTTACAACGGTATGTGTATTTTTTTCCTAGGCCATTCTGGTTAAGCGGTTGGAGCAGCAGAAGTGCGAAATATTTGTTGCCTTCTCAACCATTTCTTGGCTTCAAACTTCCATATCTCGCGAACAGATTGACCTAACCCAAAAATTCCTGCTGCGTCTCAAAGTAGAAACTCGCCCGAGTACAACGGTATGTGTATTTTCCCCCTAGGCCATTCTGGTTAAGCGTTTGGAGCAGCAGAAGTGCGAAATATTTGTTGCCTTCTCAACCATTTCTTGGCTTCAAACTCCCATATCTCGCGAACAGATTGACCTAACCCAAAAATTCCTGCTGCGTCTCAAAGTAGAAACTCGCCCGATTACAACTGTATGTGTGTTTTTTCCCTAGGCCATTCTGGTTAAGCGTTTGGGGCAGCAGAATTGCGAAAAACTTGTTGTCTTCTCAACTATTTCTTAGCTTCAAACTCCCATATCTCGCGAACGGATTGACAAAACCCGAAAATTCCTGCTGCGTCTGAAAGTAGAAACTCGCCCGATTACAGCGGTATTGGTATTTTTTCCCTAGGCCATACTGGTTAAGCGTTTGGAGCAACAGAAGTGCGAAAAACTTGTTACCTTCTCAACCATTTCTTAGCTTCAAACTCCCATATATCGCGAACGGATTGACCTAACTCAAAAATTCCTATTGCATCTGAAAGTAGAAACTCGCCCGATTACAACGGCAGGTGTATTTTTCCCATAGGCCATTCTGGTTAAACGTTTGGAGCAGCAGAATTGCGGAAAATTTGTTGTCTTCTCAACTATTTCTTAGCTTCAAAGTCCCATATCTCGCGAACGGATAGACCAAACCCAAAAATTCCTATTGCGTCTGAAAGTAGAAACTCGTCCGGTTACAACGGTATGTGTATTTTTTTCATAGGCCATTCTGGTTAAGCGGTTGGAGCAGCAGAAGTGCGAAATATTTGTTGCCTTCTCAACCATTTCTTGGCTTCAAACTTCCATATCTCGCGAACAGATTGACCTAACCCAAAAATTCCTGCTGCGTCTCAAAGTAGAAACTCGCCCGAGTACAACGGTATGTGTATTTTCCCCCTAGGCCATTCTGGTTAAGCGTTTGGGGCAGCAGAATTGCGAAAAACTTGTTGTCTTCTCAACTATTTCTTAGCTTCAAACTCCCATATCTCGCGAACGGATTGATAAAACCCAAAAATTCCTGCTGCGTCTGAAAGTAGAAACTCGCCCGATTACAACGGTATGTTTATTTTTTCCCATAGGCCATTCTGGTTAAACGTTTGGAGCAGCAGAATTGCGGAAAATTTGTTGTCTTCTCAACTATTTCTTAGCTTCAAAGTCCCATATCTCGCGAACGGATAGACCAAACCCAAAAATTCCTATTGCGTCTGAAAGTAGAAACTCGTCCGGTTACAACGGTATGTGTATTTTTTTCCTAGGCCATTCTGGTTAAGCGGTTGGAGCAGCAGAAGTGCGAAATATTTGTTGCCTTCTCAACCATTTCTTGGCTTCAAACTTCCATATCTCGCGAACAGATTGACCTAACCCAAAAATTCCTGCTGCGTCTCAAAGTAGAAACTCGCCCGAGTACAACGGTATGTGTATTTTCCCCCTAGGCCATTCTGGTTAAGCGTTTGGAGCAGCAGAAGTGCGAAATATTTGTTGCCTTCTCAACCATTTCTTGGCTTCAAACTCCCATATCTCGCGAACAGATTGACCTAACCCAAAAATTCCTGCTGCGTCTCAAAGTAGAAACTCGCCCGATTACAACTGTATGTGTGTTTTTTCCCTAGGCCATTCTGGTTAAGCGTTTGGGGCAGCAGAATTGCGAAAAACTTGTTGTCTTCTCAACTATTTCTTAGCTTCAAACTCCCATATCTCGCGAACGGATTGACAAAACCCGAAAATTCCTGCTGCGTCTGAAAGTAGAAACTCGCCCGATTACAGCGGTATTGGTATTTTTTCCCTAGGCCATACTGGTTAAGCGTTTGGAGCAACAGAAGTGCGAAAAACTTGTTACCTTCTCAACCATTTCTTAGCTTCAAACTCCCATATATCGCGAACGGATTGACCTAACTCAAAAATTCCTATTGCATCTGAAAGTAGAAACTCGCCCGATTACAACGGCAGGTGTATTTTTCCCATAGGCCATTCTGGTTAAACGTTTGGAGCAGCAGAATTGCGGAAAATTTGTTGTCTTCTCAACTATTTCTTAGCTTCAAAGTCCCATATCTCGCGAACGGATAGACCAAACCCAAAAATTCCTATTGCGTCTGAAAGTAGAAACTCGTCCGGTTACAACGGTATGTGTATTTTTTTCATAGGCCATTCTGGTTAAGCGGTTGGAGCAGCAGAAGTGCGAAATATTTGTTGCCTTCTCAACCATTTCTTGGCTTCAAACTTCCATATCTCGCGAACAGATTGACCTAACCCAAAAATTCCTGCTGCGTCTCAAAGTAGAAACTCGCCCGAGTACAACGGTATGTGTATTTTCCCCCTAGGCCATTCTGGTTAAGCGTTTGGGGCAGCAGAATTGCGAAAAACTTGTTGTCTTCTCAACTATTTCTTAGCTTCAAACTCCCATATCTCGCGAACGGATTGATAAAACCCAAAAATTCCTGCTGCGTCTGAAAGTAGAAACTCGCCCGATTACAACGGTATGTTTATTTTTTCCCATAGGCCATTCTGGTTAAACGTTTGGAGCAGCAGAATTGCGGAAAATTTGTTGTCTTCTCAACTATTTCTTAGCTTCAAAGTCCCATATCTCGCGAACGGATAGACCAAACCCAAAAATTCCTATTGCGTCTGAAAGTAGAAACTCGTCCGGTTACAACGGTATGTGTATTTTTTTCATAGGCCATTCTGGTTAAGCGGTTGGAGCAGCAGAAGTGCGAAATATTTGTTGCCTTCTCAACCATTTCTTGGCTTCAAACTTCCATATCTCGCGAACAGATTGACCTAACCCAAAAATTCCTGCTGCGTCTCAAAGTAGAAACTCGCCCGAGTACAACGGTATGTGTATTTTCCCCCTAGGCCATTCTGGTTAAGCGTTTGGAGCAGCAGAAGTGCGAAATATTTGTTGCCTTCTCAACCATTTCTTGGCTTCAAACTCCCATATCTCGCGAACAGATTGACCTAAGCCAAAAATTCCTGTTGCGTATGAAAGTAGAAACTCGCCCGATTACAACGGTATGTGTATTTTTTCCCTAGGCCATTCTGGTTAAGCGATTCGAACAGCAGAAGTGCGAAAAATTTGATGCCTCCTCAACCATTTCTTAGCTTCAAACTCCCGTATCTCGCGAACGGATTGACCTAACCCAAAAATTGCTATTGCGTATGAAAGTAGAAACTCGTCCGGTTACAACGGTATGTGTATTTTTTCCCTAGGCCATTCTGGTTAAGCGGTTGGAGCAGCAGAAGAGCGAAAAATTTGTTGTCTTCTCAACTATTTCTTAGCTTCAAACTCCCATATCTCGCGAACGGATTGACAAAACCCGAAAATTCCTGCTGCGTCTGAAAGTAGAAACTCGCCCGATTACAGCGGTATGGGTATTTTTTCCCTAGGCCATTCTGGTTAAGCGATTCGAACAGCAGAAGTGCGAAAAATTTGATGCCTCCTCAACCATTTCTTAGCTTCAAACTCCCGTATCTCGCGAACGGATTGACCTAACCCAAAAATTGCTATTGCGTATGAAAGTAGAAACTCGTCCGGTTACAACGGTATGTGTATTTTTTCCCTAGGCCATTCTGGTTAAGCGGTTGGAGCAGCAGAAGAGCGAAATATTTGTTGCCTTCTCAACCATTTGTTGGCTTCAAACTCCCATATCTCGCGAACCGATTGACCTAACCGAAAAATTCCTGCTGCGTCTCAAAGCAGAAACTCGCCCGATTACAACGGTATGTGTGTTTTTTCCCTAGGCCATTCTGGTTAAGCGTTTGGAGCAGCAGAATTGCGAAAAATTTGTTGTCTTCTCAACTATTTCTTAGCTTCAAACTCCCATATCTCGCGAACGGATTGACAAAACCCGAAAATTCCTGCTGCGTCTGAAAGTAGAAACTCGCCCGATTACAGCGGTATGGGTATTTTTTCCCTAGGCCATACTGGTTAAGCGTTTGGAGCAACAGAAGTGCGAAAAACTTGTTACCTTCTCAACCATTTCTTAGCTTCAAACTCCCATATATCGCGAACGGATTGACCTAACTCAAAAATTCCTATTGCATCTGAAAGCAGAAACTCGTCCTCTTACAACGGCATGTGTATTTTTTCCCTAGGCCATTCTGGTTAAGCGTTTGGGGCAGCAGAATTGCGAAAAACTTGTTGTCTTCACAACTATTTCTTAGCTTCAAACTCCCATGTCTCGCGAACGGATTGACAAAACCCAAAGTTCCTGCTGCGTCTGAAAGTAGAAACTCGCCCGATTACAACGGTATGTGTATTTTTTCCCTAGGCCAATCTGGTTAAGCGATTGGAGCAGCAGAAGTGCGAAAAATTTGTTGCCTTCTCAACCATTTCTTAGATTCAAACTCCCATATCTCGCGACCGGATTGACCTAACCCAAAAATTCCTATTGCGTCTGAAAGTAGAAACTCGTCCGGTTACAACGGTATGTGTGTTTTTTCCCTAGGCCATTCTGGTTAAGCGTTTGGAGCAGCAGAATTGCGAAAAATTTGTTGTCTTCTCAACTATTTCTTAGCTTCAAACTCCCATATCTCGCGAACGGATTGACAAAACCCGAAAATTCCTGCTGCTTCTGAAAGTAGAAGCTCGCCCGATTACAACGGTATGTTTATTTTTTCCCTAGGCCATTCTGGTTAAGCTGTTGGAGCACCAGAAGAGCGAAATATTTGTTGCCTTCTCAACCATTTCTTGGCTTCAAACTTCCATATCTCGCGAACAGATTGACCTAACCCAAAAATTCCTGCTGCGTCTCAAAGTAGAAACTCGCCCGATTACAACGGTATGTGTGTTTTTTCCCTAGGCCATTCTGGTTAAGCGTTTGGGGCAGCAGAATTGCGAAAAACTTGTTGTCTTCTCAACTATTTCTTAGCTTCAAACTCCCATATCTCGCGAACGGATTGACAAAACCCGAAAATTCCTGCTGCGTCTGAAAGTAGAAACTCGCCCGATTACAGCGGTATTGGTATTTTTTCCCTAGGCCATACTGGTTAAGCGTTTGGAGCAACAGAATTGCGAAAAACTTGTTACCTTCTCAACCATTTCTTAGCTTCAAACTCCCATATATCGCGAACGGATTGACCTAACTCAAAAATTCGTATTGCATCTGAAAGTAGAAACTCGCCCGATTACAACGGTATGTGTATTTTTCCCATAGGCCATTCTGGTTAAGCGTTTGGAGCAGCAGAAGTGCGGAAAATTTGTTGTCTTCTCAACTATTTCTTAGCTTCAAAGTCCCATATCTCGCGAACGGATAGACCAAACCCAGAACTTCTTGCTGCTTCTGAAAGTAGAAGCTCGCCCGATTACAACGGTATGTTTATTTTTTCCCTAGGCCAATCTGGTTAAGCGATTCGAGCAGCAGAAGTGCGAAAAATTTGATGCCTTCTCAACCATTTCTTAGCTTCAAACTCCCGTATCTCGCGAACGGATTGACCTAACCCAAAAATTGCTATTGCGTATGAAAGTAGAAACTCGTTCGGTTACAACGGTATGTGTATTTTCTCCCTACGCCATTCTGGTTAAGCGGTTGGAGCACCAGAAGGGCGAAATATTTGTTGCCTTCTCAACCATTTATTGGCTTCAAACTCCCATATCTCGCGAACAGATTGACCTAACCCAAAAATTGCTATCGCGTCTGAAAATAGAAACTCGTCCGGTTACAACGGTATGTGTATTTTTTCCCTAGGCCAATCTGGTTAAGCGATTGGAGCAGCAGAAGTGCGAAAAATTTGTTGCCTTCTCAACCATTTCTTAGATTCAAACTCCCGTATCTCGCGACCGGATTGACCTAACCCAAAAATTCCTATTGCGTCTGAAAGTAGAAACTCGTCCGGTTACAACGGTATGTGTATTTTTTTCCTAGGCCATTCTGGTTAAGCGGTTGGAGCAGCAGAAGTGCGAAATATTTGTTGCCTTCTCAACCATTTCTTGGCTTCAAACTTCCATATCTCGCGAACAGATTGACCTAACCCAAAAATTCCTGCTGCGTCTCAAAGTAGAAACTCGCCCGAGTACAACGGTATGTGTATTTTCCCCCTAGGCCATTCTGTTTAAGCGTTTGGAGCAGCAGAAGTGCGAAATATTTGTTGCCTTCTCAACCATTTCTTGGCTTCAAACTCCCATATCTCGCGAACAGATTGACCTAAGCCAAAAATTCCTGTTGCGTATGAAAGTAGAAACTCGCCCGATTACAACGGTATGTGTATTTTTTCCCTAGGCCATTCTGATTAAGCGACTGCAGCAGCAGAAGTGCAAAAAATTTGTTGCCTTCTCAACTATTTCTTAGCTTCAAAGTCCCATATCTCGCGAACGGATAGACCAAACCCAGAAATTCCTGCTGCGTCTGAAAGTAGAAACTCGCCCGATTACAACGGTATGTGTATTTTTTCCCTAGGCCAATCTGGTTAAGCGATTCGAACAGCAGAAGTGCGAAAAATTTGATGCCTCCTCAACCATTTCTTAGCTTCAAACTCCCGTATCTCGCGAACGGATTGACCTAACCCAAAAATTGCTATTGCGTATGAAAGTAGAAACTCGTCCGGTTACAACGGTATGTGTATTTTTTCCCTAGGCCATTCTGGTTAAGCGGTTGGAGCAGCAGAAGAGCGAAATATTTGTTGCCTTCTCAACCATTTCTTGGCTTCAAACTCCCATATCTCGCGAACCGATTGACCTAACCCAAAAATTCCTGCTGCGTCTCAAAGTAGAAACTCGCCCGATTACAACGGTATGTGTGTTTTTTCCCTAGGCCATTCTGGTTAAGCGTTTGGGGCAGCAGAATTGCGAAAAACTTGTTGTCTTCTCAACTATTTCTTAGCTTCAAACTCCCATATCTCGCGAACGGATTGACAAAACCCAAAGTTCCTGCTGCGTCTGAAAGTAGAAACTCGCCCGATTACAGCGGTATGTGTATTTTTTCCCTAGGCCAATCTGGTTAAGCGATTGGAGCAGCAGAAGTGCGAAAAATTTGTTGCCTTCTCAACCATTTCTTAGATTCAAACTCCCATATCTCGCGACCGGATTGACCTAACCCAAAAATTCCTATTGCGTCTGAAAGTAGAAACTCGTCCGGTTACAACGGTATGTGTATTTTTTTCCTAGGCCATTCTGGTTAAGCGGTTGGTGCAGCAGAAGTGCGAAATATTTGTTGCCTTCTCAACCATTTCTTGGCTTCAAACTTCCATATCTCGCGAACAGATTGACCTAACCCAAAAATTCCTGCTGCGTCTCAAAGTAGAAACTCGCCCGAGTACAACGGTATGTGTATTTTCCCCCTAGGCCATTCTGGTTAAGCGTTTGGAGCAGCAGAAGTGCGAAATATTTGTTGCCTTCTCAACCATTTCTTGGATTCAAACTCCCATATCTCGCGAACAGATTGACCTAACCCAAAAATTCCTGCTGCGTCTCAAAGTAGAAACTCGCCCGATTACAACTGTATGTGTGTTTTTTCCCTAGGCCATTCTGGTTAAGCGTTTGGAGCAGCAGAATCGCGAAAAATTTGTTGTCTTCTCAACTATTTCTTAGCTTCAAACTCCCATATCTCGCGAACGGATTGACAAAACCCGAAAATTCCTGCTGCGTCTGAAAGTAGAAACTCGCCCGATTACAGCGGTATGTGTATTTTTCCCATAGGCCATTCTGGTTAAGCGTTTGGAGCAGCAGAAGTTCGGAAAATTTGTTGTCTTCTCAACTATTTCTTAGCTTCAAAGTCCCATATCTCGCGAACGGATAGACCAAACCCAGAAATTCTTGCTGCTTCTGAAAGTAGAAGCTCGCCCGATTACAATGGTATGTTTATTTTTTCCCTAGGCCAATCTGGTTAAGCGATTCGAGCAGCAGAAGTGCGAAAAATTTGATGCCTTCTCAACCATTTCTTAGCTTCAAACTCCCGTATCTCGCGAACGGATTGACCTAACCCAAAAATTGCTATTGCGTATGAAAGTAGAAACTCGTCCGGTTACAACGGTATGTGTATTTTTTCCCTACGCCATTCTGGTTAAGCGGTTGGAGCACCAGAAGAGCGAAATATTTGTTGCCTTCTCAACCATTTATTGGCTTCAAACTCCCATATCTCGCGAACAGATTGACCTAACCCAAACATTCCTGCTGCGTCTCAAAGTAGAAACTCGCCCGATTACAACGGTATGTGTGTTTTTTCCCTAGGCCATTCTGGTTAAGCGTTTGGGGCAGCAGAATTGCGAAAAACTTGTTGTCTTCTCAACTATTTCTTAGCTTCAAATTCCCATATCTCGCGAACGGATTGACAAAACCCAAAAATTCCTGCTGCGTCTGAAAGTAGAAACTCGTCCGATTACAACGGTATGTGTATTTTTTCCCTAGGCCAATCTGGTTAAGCGATTGGAGCAGCAGAAGTGCGAAAAATTTGTTGCCTTCTCAACCATTTCTTAGATTCAAACTCCCGTATCTCGCGACCGGATTGACCTAACCCAAAAATTCCTATTGCGTCTGAAAGTAGAAACTCGTCCGGTTACAACGGTATGTGTATTTTTTTCCTAGGCCATTCTGGTTAAGCGGTTGGAGCAGCAGAAGTGCGAAATATTTGTTGCCTTCTCAACCATTTCTTGGCTTCAAACTTCCATATCTCGCGAACAGATTGACCTAACCCAAAAATTCCTGCTGCGTCTCAAAGTAGAAACTCGCCCGAGTACAACGGTATGTGTATTTTCCCCCTAGGCCATTCTGGTTAAGCGTTTGGAGCAGCAGAAGTGCGAAATATTTGTTGCCTTCTCAACCATTTCTTGGCTTCAAACTCCCATATCTCGCGAACAGATTGACCTAAGCCAAAAATTCCTATTGCGTATGAAAGTAGAAACTCGCCCGATTACAACGGTATGTGTATTTTTTCCCTAGGCCATTCTGATTAAGCGACTGCAGCAGCAGAAGTGCAAAAAATTTGTTGCCTTCTCAACTATTTCTTAGCTTCAAAGTCCCATATCTCGCGAACGGATAGACCAAACCCAGAAACTCCTGCTGCGTCTGAAAGTAGAAACTCGCCCGATTACAGCGGTATGTGTATTTTTTCCCTAGGCCAATCTGGTTAGGCGATTCGAACAGCAGAAGTGCGAAAAATTTGATGCCTCCTCAACCATTTCTTAGCTTCAAACTCCCGTATCTCGCGAACGGATTGACCTAACCCAAAAATTGCTATTGCGTATGAAAGTAGAAACTCGTCCGGTTACAACGGTATGTGTATTTTTTCCCTAGGCCATTCTGGTTAAGCGGTTGGAGCAGCAGAAGAGCGAAATATTTGTTGCCTTCTCAACCATTTCTTGGCTTCAAACTCCCATATCTCGCGAACCGATTGACCTAACCCAAAAATTCCTGCTGCGTCTCAAAGTAGAAACTCGCCCGATTACAACGGTATGTGTGTTTTTTCCCTAGGCCATTCTGGTTAAGCGTTTGGAGCAGCAGAATTGCGAAAAATTTGTTGTCTTCTCAACTATTTCTTAGCTTCAAACTCCCATATCTCGCGAACGGATTGACAAAACCCGAAAATTCCTGCTGCGTCTGAAAGTAGAAACTCGCCCGATTACAGCGGTATGTGTATTTTTTCCCTAGGCCAATCTGGTTAAGCGATTGGAGCAGCAGAAGTGCGAAAAATTTGTTGCCTTCTCAACCATTTCTTAGATTCAAACTCCCATATCTCGCGACCGGATTGACCTAACCCAAAAATTCCTATTGCGTCTGAAAGTAGAAACTCGTCCGGTTACAACGGTATGTGTATTTTTTTCCTAGGCCATTCTGGTTAAGCGGTTGGAGCAGCAGAAGTGCGAAATATTTGTTGCCTTCTCAACCATTTCTTGGCTTCAAACTTCCATATCTCGCGAACAGATTGACCTAACCCAAAAATTCCTGCTGCTTCTCAAAGTAGAAACTCGCCCGAGTACAACGGTATGTGTATTTTCCCCCTAGGCCATTCTGGTTAAGCGTTTGGAGCAGCAGAAGTGCGAAATATTTGTTGCCTTCTCAACCATTTCTTGGCTTCAAACTCCCATATCTCGCGAACAGATTGACCTAACCCAAAAATTCCTGCTGCGTCTCAAAGTAGAAACTCGCCCGATTACAACGGTATGTGTGTTTTTTCCCTAGGCCATTCTGGTTAAGCGTTTGGAGCAGCAGAATTGCGAAAAATTTGTTGTCTTCTCAACCATTTCTTGGCTTCAAACTCCCATATCTCGCGAACAGATTGACCTAACCCAAAAATTCCTGCTGCGTCTCAAAGTAGAAACTCGCCCGATTACAACGGTATGTGTGTTTTTTCCCTAGGCCATTCTGGTTAAGCGTTTGGAGCAGCAGAATTGCGAAAAATTTGTTGTCTTCTCAACTATTTCTTAGCTTCAAACTCCCATATCTCGCGAACGGATTGACAAAACCCGAAAATTCCTGCTGCGTCTGAAATTAGAAACTCGCCCGATTACAGCGGTATTGGTATTTTTTCCCTAGGCCATACTGGTTAAGCGTTTGGAGCAACAGAATTGCGAAAAACTTGTTACCTTCTCAACCATTTCTTAGCTTCAAACTCCCATATATCGCGAACGGATTGACCTAACTCAAAAATTCCTATTGCATCTGAAAGTAGAAACTCGCCCGATTACAACGGTATGTGTATTTTTCCCATAGGCCATTCTGGTTAAGCGTTTGGAGCAGCAGAAGTGCGGAAAATTTGTTGTCTTCTCAACTATTTCTTAGCTTCAAAGTCCCATATCTCGCGAACGGATAGACCAAACCCAGAAATTCTTGCTGCTTCTGAAAGTAGAAGCTCGCCCGATTACAATGGTATGTTTATTTTTTCCCTAGGCCAATCTGGTTAAGCGATTCGAGCAGCAGAAGTGCGAAAAATTTGATGCCTTCTCAACCATTTCTTAGCTTCAAACTCCCGTATCTCGCGAACGGATTGACCTAACCCAAAAATTGCTATTGCGTATGAAAGTAGAAACTCGTCCGGTTACAACGGTATGTGTATTTTTTCCCTACGCCATTCTGGTTAAGCGGTTGGAGCACCAGAAGAGCGAAATATTTGTTGCCTTCTCAACCATTTATTGGCTTCAAACTCCCATATCTCGCGAACAGATTGACCTAACCCAAACATTCCTGCTGCGTCTCAAAGTAGAAACTCGCCCGATTACAACGGTATGTGTGTTTTTTCCCTAGGCCATTCTGGTTAAGCGTTTGGGGCAGCAGAATTGCGAAAAACTTGTTGTCTTCTCAACTATTTCTTAGCTTCAAAGTCCCATATCTCGCGAACGGATAGACCAAACCCAGAAACTCCTGCTGCGTCTGAAAGTAGAAACTCGCCCGATTACAGCGGTATGTGTATTTTTTCCCTAGGCCAATCTGGTTAAGCGATTCGAACAGCAGAAGTGCGAAAAATTTGATGCCTCCTCAACCATTTCTTAGCTTCAAACTCCCGTATCTCGCGAACGGATTGACCTAACCCAAAAATTGCTATTGCGTATGAAAGTAGAAACTCGTCCGGTTACAACGGTATGTGTATTTTTTCCCTAGGCCATTCTGGTTAAGCGGTTGGAGCAGCAGAAGAGCGAAATATTTGTTGCCTTCTCAACCATTTCTTGGCTTCAAACTCCCATATCTCGCGAACCGATTGACCTAACCCAAAAATTCCTGCTGCGTCTCAAAGTAGAAACTCGCCCGATTACAACGGTATGTGTGTTTTTTCCCTAGGCCATTCTGGTTAAGCGTTTGGAGCAGCAGAATTGCGAAAAATTTGTTGTCTTCTCAACTATTTCTTAGCTTCAAACTCCCATATCTCGCGAACGGATTGACAAAACCCGAAAATTCCTGCTGCGTCTGAAAGTAGAAACTCGCCCGATTACAGCGGTATGTGTATTTTTTCCCTAGGCCAATCTGGTTAAGCGATTGGAGCAGCAGAAGTGCGAAAAATTCGTTGCCTTCTCAACCATTTCTTAGATTCAAACTCCCATATCTCGCGACCGGATTGACCTAACCCAAAAATTCCTATTGCGTCTGAAAGTAGAAACTCGTCCGGTTACAACGGTATGTGTATTTTTTTCCTAGGCCATTCTGGTTAAGCGGTTGGAGCAGCAGAAGTGCGAAATATTTGTTGCCTTCTCAACCATTTCTTGGCTTCAAACTTCCATATCTCGCGAACAGATTGACCTAACCCAAAAATTCCTGCTGCGTCTCAAAGTAGAAACTCGCCCGAGTACAACGGTATGTGTATTTTCCCCCTAGGCCATTCTGGTTAAGCGTTTGGAGCAGCAGAAGTGCGAAATATTTGTTGCCTTCTCAACCATTTCTTGGCTTCAAACTCCCATATCTCGCGAACAGATTGACCTAACCCAAAAATTCCTGCTGCGTCTCAAAGTAGAAACTCGCCCGATTACAACGGTATGTGTGTTTTTTCCCTAGGCCATTCTGGTTAAGCGTTTGGAGCAGCAGAATTGCGAAAAATTTGTTGTCTTCTCAACCATTTCTTGGCTTCAAACTCCCATATCTCGCGAACAGATTGACCTAACCCAAAAATTCCTGCTGCGTCTCAAAGTAGAAACTCGCCCGATTACAACGGTATGTGTGTTTTTTCCCTAGGCCATTCTGGTTAAGCGTTTGGAGCAGCAGAATTGCGAAAAATTTGTTGTCTTCTCAACTATTTCTTAGCTTCAAACTCCCATATCTCGCGAACGGATTGACAAAACCCGAAAATTCCTGCTGCGTCTGAAAGTAGAAACTCGCCCGATTACAGCGGTATTGGTATTTTTTCCCTAGGCCATACTGGTTAAGCGTTTGGAGCAACAGAATTGCGAAAAACTTGTTACCTTCTCAACCATTTCTTAGCTTCAAACTCCCATATATCGCGAACGGATTGACCTAACTCAAAAATTCCTATTGCATCTGAAAGTAGAAACTCGCCCGATTACAACGGTATGTGTATTTTTCCCATAGGCCATTCTGGTTAAGCGTTTGGAGCAGCAGAAGTGCGGAAAATTTGTTGTCTTCTCAACTATTTCTTAGCTTCAAAGTCCCATATCTCGCGAACGGATAGACCAAACCCAGAAATTCTTGCTGCTTCTGAAAGTAGAAGCTCGCCCGATTACAATGGTATGTTTATTTTTTCCCTAGGCCAATCTGGTTAAGCGATTCGAGCAGCAGAAGTGCGAAAAATTTGATGCCTTCTCAACCATTTCTTAGCTTCAAACTCCCGTATCTCGCGAACGGATTGACCTAACCCAAAAATTGCTATTGCGTATGAAAGTAGAAACTCGTCCGGTTACAACGGTATGTGTATTTTTTCCCTACGCCATTCTGGTTAAGCGGTTGGAGCACCAGAAGAGCGAAATATTTGTTGCCTTCTCAACCATTTATTGGCTTCAAACTCCCATATCTCGCGAACAGATTGACCTAACCCAAACATTCCTGCTGCGTCTCAAAGTAGAAACTCGCCCGATTACAACGGTATGTGTGTTTTTTCCCTAGGCCATTCTGGTTAAGCGTTTGGGGCAGCGGAATTGCGAAAAACTTGTTGTCTTCTCAACTATTTCTTAGCTTCAAACTCCCATATCTCGCGAACGGATTGACAAAACCCAAAAATTCCTGCTGCGTCTGAAAGTAGAAACTCGTCCGATTACAACGGTATGTGTATTTTTTCCCTAGGCCAATCTGGTTAAGCGATTGGAGCAGCAGAAGTGCGAAAAATTTGTTGCCTTCTCAACCATTTCTTAGATTCAAACTCCCGTATCTCGCGACCGGATTGACCTAACCCAAAAATTCCTATTGCGTCTGAAAGTAGAAACTCGTCCGGTTACAACGGTATGTGTATTTTTTTCCTAGGCCATTCTGGTTAAGCGGTTGGAGCAGCAGAAGTGCGAAATATTTGTTGCCTTCTCAACCATTTCTTGGCTTCAAACTTCCATATCTCGCGAACAGATTGACCTAACCCAAAAATTCCTGCTGCGTCTCAAAGTAGAAACTCGCCCGAGTACAACGGTATGTGTATTTTCCCCCTAGGCCATTCTGGTTAAGCGTTTGGAGCAGCAGAAGTGCGAAATATTTGTTGCCTTCTCAACCATTTCTTGGCTTCAAACTCCCATATCTCGCGAACAGATGGACCTAAGCCAAAAATTCCTGTTGCGTATGAAAGTAGAAACTCGCCCGTTTACAACGGTATGTGTGTTTTTTCCCTACGCCATTCTGGTTAAGCGTTTGGAGCAGCAGAATTGTGAAAAGTTTGTTGTCCTCTCAACTATTTCTTAGCTTCAAACTCCCATATCTCGCGAACGGATTGACCTAACCCGAAAATTCCTATTTCATCTGAAAGTAGAAACTCGCCCGATTAGAACGGCATGTGTATTTTTTCCCTAGGCCATTTTGGTTAAGCGTTTGGAGCAGCAGACGTGCGAAAAGTTTGTTATCTTGTCAACCATTTCTTAGCTTCAAAGTCTGATAACTCGCGAACGGATTGACCAAACCCAAAAATTCCTGCAGCGTCTGAACGTAGAAACTGGCCCGATTACAAAGGTATGTGTATTTTTTCCCAGGCCACTCTGGTTAAGCGTTTGGAGCAGCAGAATTGCGAAAAATTTGTCGCCTTCTCAACCATTTCTTAGCTTCAAACTCCCATATCTCGCGAACGGATTGACTAAACCCAAATATTCCTATTGCATCTGAAAGTAGAAACTCGCCCGATTACAACGGTATGTGTGTTTTTTGCCTAGGCCATTCTGGTTAAGCGATTGGAGCAGCAGAAGTGCGAAAAATTTGTTACCTCCTCAACCATTTCTTAGCTTCAAACTCCCATATCTCGCGAACGGATTGACCTAACCCAAAAATTCCTATTGCGTCTGAAAGTAGAAACTCGTCCTCTTACAACGGCATGTGTATTTTTTCCCTAGGCCATTCTGGTTAAGCGTTTGGAGCAGCAGAAATGCGAAATATTTGTTGCCTTCTCAACCATTTCTTGGCGTCAAACTCCCATATCTCGCGAACAGATTGATCTAACCCAAAAATTCCTGCTGCGTCTGAAAGTAGAAACTCGCCCGATTACAACGGTATGTGTATTTTTTCCCTAGGCCAATCTGGTTAAGCGATTGGAGCAGCAGAAGTGCGAAAAATTTGATGCCTTCTCAACCATTTCTTAGCTTCAAACTCCCGTATCTCGCGAACGGATTGACGTAACCCAAAAATTGCTATCGCGTCTGAAAATAGAAACTCGTCCGGTTACAACGGTATGTGTATTTTTCCCCTAGGCCATTCTGGTTAAGCGGTTGGAGCAGCAGAATTGCGTAAAATTTGTTGTCTTCTCAACCATTTCTTAGCTTCAAACTCTCATATCTCGCGAACGGATTGACCTAA
The DNA here is from genome assembly GCF_051014685.1 of Ptiloglossa arizonensis. Lineage (NCBI taxonomy): Eukaryota > Metazoa > Arthropoda > Insecta > Hymenoptera > Colletidae > Ptiloglossa > Ptiloglossa arizonensis. The sequence continues at coordinate 489,080 of NW_027478529.1, read as the reverse complement.
CCCAAAAATTCCTATTGCGTCTGAAAGTAGAAACTCGTCCTCTTACAACGGCATGTGTATTTTTTCCTTAGGCCATTCTGGTTAAGCGTTTGGAGCAGCAGAAGTGCGAAATATTTGTTGCCTTCTCAACCATTTCTTGGCTTCAAACTCCCATATCTCGCGAACAGATTGATCTAACCCAAAAATTCCTGCTGCGTCTGAAAGTAGAAACTCGCCCGATTACAACGGTATGTGTATTTTTTCCCTAGGCCATTCTGGTTAAGCGTTTGGAGCAGCAGAATTGCGAAAAATTTGTTGTCTTGTCAACCATTTCTTAGCTTCAAAGTCCCATATCTCGCGAACGGATAGACCGAACCCAGAAATTCCTGCTGCGTCTGAAAGTAGAAACATGCTCGATTACAGCGGTATGGGTATTTTTTCCCTAGGCCAATCTGGTTAAGCGATTCGAGCAGCAGAAGTGCGAAAAATGTGATGCCTTCTCAACCATTTCTTAGCTTCAAACTCCCGTATCTCGCGAACGGATTGACCTAACCCAAAAATTGCTATTGCGTATGAAATTAGAAACTCGTCCGGTTACAACGGTATGTTTATTTTTTCCCTAGGCCATTCTAGTTGAGCGGTTGGAGCAGCAGAATTGCGAAAAATTTGTTGCCTTCTCAACCATTTCTTGGCTTCAAACTCCCATATCTCGCGAACAGATTGACCTATCCCAAAAATTCCTGCTGCGTCTCAAAGTAGAAACTCGCCCGATTACAACGGTATGTGTGTTTTTTCCCTAGGCCATTCTGGTTAAGCGTTTGGGGCAGCAGAATTGCGAAAAATTTGTTGTCTTGTCAACCATTTCTTAGCTTCAAAGTCCCATATCTCGCGAACGGATAGACCAAACCCAGAAATTCCTGCTGCGTCTGAAAGTAGAAACTCGCCCGATTACAACGGTATGTGTATTTTTCCCCTAGGCCATTCTGGTTAAGCGGTTGGAGCAGCAGAATTGCGAAAAATTTGTTGTCTTCTCAACTATTTCTTAGCTTCAAACTCCTATATCTCGCGAACGGATTGACAAAACCCAGAAATTCCTGCTGCGTCTGAAAGTAGAAACTTGCTCGATTACAGCGGTATGTGTATTTTTTCCCTAGGCCATTCTGGTTAAGCGGTTGGAGCAGCAGAAGTGCGAAATATTTGTTGCCTTCTCAACCATTTCTTGGCTTCAAACTCCCATATCTCGCGAACAGATTGACCTAACCCAAAAATTCCTGCTGCGTCTCAAAGTAGAAACTCGCCCGATTACAACGGTATGTGTGTTTTTTCGCTGGGCCATTCTGGTTAAGCGTTTGGAGCAGCAGAATTGCGAAAAATTTGTTGTCTTCTCAACTATTTCTTAGCTTCAAACTCCCATATCTCGCGAACGGATTGACCTAACCCTAAAATTCCTATTTCATCTGAAAGTAGAAACTCGCCCGATTAGAACGGTATGTGTATTTTTTCCCTAGGCCATTCTGGTTAAGCGTTTGGAGCAGCAGACGTGCGAAAAATTTGTTATCTTGTCAACCATTTCTTAGTTTCAAAGTCCGATATCTCGCGAACGGATTGACCAAACCCAAAAATTCCTGCAGCGTCTGAACGTAGAAACTCGCCCGATTACAACGGTATGTGTATTTTTTCCGTAGGCTATTCTGGTTAAGCGTGTGGAGCAGCAGACTTGCGAAAAAGTTGTTGTCTTCTCAACTATTTCTTAGCTTCAAACTCCCGTATCTCCCGAACGGATTGACCTAACCCAAAAATTGCTATTGCGTCTGAAAGTAGAAACTCGTCCGGTAACAACGGTATGGGTATTTTTTCCCTAGGCCATTCTGGTTAAGCGGTTGGAGCAGCAGAATTGCGAAATATTTGTTGCCTTCTCAACCATTTCTTGGCTTCAAACCCCCATATCACGCGAACAGATAGATCAAACCCAGAAATTCCAGCTGCGTCTGAAAGTAGAAACTCGCCCGATTACAACGGTATGTGTATTTTACCCCTAGGCCATTCTGGTTACGCGACTGGAGCAGCAGAAGTGCGAAAAATTTGTTGCCTTCTCAACCATTTCTTAGCTTCAAACTCCCATATGTCGCGAACGGATTTGCCTAACCCAAAAATTCGTATTGCATCTGAAAGTAGAAACTCGTCCGATTACAACGGTATGTGTATTTACCCCCTAGGCCATTCTGGTTAAGCGACTGGAGCAGCAGAAGTGCAAAAAATTTGTTCCCTTCTCAACCATTTCTTGGCTTCAAATTCCCATATCTCGCGAACAGATTGACCTATCCCAAAAATTCCTATCGCTTCTGAAAGTAGAAACTCGCCCGATTACAACGGTATGTGTATTTTACCCCTAGGCCATTCTGGTTACGCGACTGGAGCAGCAGAAGTGCGAAAAATTTGTTACCTCCTCAAACATTTCTTAGCTTGAAACTCCCATATCTCGCGAACGGATTGACCTAACCCAAAAATTCCTATTGCGTCTGAAAGTAGAAGCTCGCCCGATTACAACGGTATGTGTATTTTTTCCCTAGGCCATTCTGGTTAAGCCTTTGGAGCAGCAGAATTGCGAAAAATTTGTTGTCTTCTCAACCATTTCTTAGCTTCAAACTCCCATATGTAGCGAACGGATTGACCTAACCCAAAAATTCCTATTGCATCTGAAAGTAGAAACTCGCTCGATTACAACGGTACGTGTATTTTCCCCCTAGGCCATTCTGGTTAAGCGACTGGAGCAGCAGAAGTGCGAAAAATTTGTTACCTTCTCAACCATTTCTTAGCTTCAAACTCCCGTATCTCGCGAACGGGTTGACCTAACCCAAAAATTGCTATTGCGTCTGAAAGTAGAAACTCGTCCGGTTACAACGGTATGTGTATTTTTTCCCTTGGCCATTCTGGTTAAGCGGTTGGAGCAGCAGAAGAGCGAAATATTTGTTGCCTTCTCAACCATTTCTTGGCTTCAAACTCCCATATATCGCGAATGGATTGACCTAACTCAAAAATTCCTATTGCATCTGAAAGTAGAAACTCGCCCGATTACAACGGTATGTGTATTTTTCCCATAGGCCATTCTGGTTAAGCGTTTGGAGCAGCAGAAGTGCGAAAAATTTGTTGTCTTCTCAACTATTTCTTAGTTTCAAAGTCCCATATCTCGCGAACGGATAGACCAAACCCAGAAATTCTTGCTGCTTCTGAAAGTAGAAGCTCGCCCGATTACAACTGTAAGTTTATTTTTTCCCTAGGCCAATCTGGTTAAGCGATTCGAGCAGCAGAAGTGCGAAAAATTTGATGCCTTCTCAACCATTTCTTAGCTTCAAACTCCCGTATCTCGCGAACGGATTGACCTAACCCAAAAATTGCTATTGCGTATGAAAGTAGAAACTCGTCCGGTTACAACGGTATGTGTATTTTTTCCCTAGGCCATTCTGGTTAAGCGGTTGGAGCACCAGAAGAGCGAAATATTTGTTGCCTTCTCAACCATTTCTTGGCTTCAAACTCCCATATCTCGCGAACAGATTGACCTAACCCAAAAATTCCTGCTGCGTCTCAAAGTAGAAACTCGCCCGATTACAACGGTATGTGTGTTTTTTCCCTAGGCCATTCTGGTTAAGCGTTTGGGGCAGCAGAATTGCGAAAAACTTGTTGTCTTCTCAACTATTCCTTAGCTTCAAACTCCCATATCTCGCGAACGGATTGACAAAACCCAAAAATTCCTGCTGCGTCTGAAAGTAGAAATTCGCCCGATTACAACGGTATGTGTATTTTTTCCCTAGGCCATTTTGGTTAAGCGTTTGGAGCAGCAGACGTGCGAAAAATTTGTTATCTTGTCAACCATTTCTTAGCTTCAAACTCCCATAGCTCGCGAACGGATTGACTAAACCCAAAAATTCCTATTGCATCTGAAAGTAGAAACTCGCCCGATTACAACGGTATGTGTATTTTTTCCGTAGGCTATTCTGGATAAGCGTGTGGAGCAGCAGACTTGCGAAAAAGTTGTTGTCTTCTCAACTATTTCTTAGCTTCAAACTCCCGTATCTCGCGAACGGATTGACCTAACCCAAAAATTGCTATTGCGTCTGAAAGTAGAAACTCGTCCGGTAACAACGGTATGGGTATTTTTTCCCTAGGCCATTCTGGTTAAGCGGTTGGAGCAGCAGAATTGCGAAATATTTGTTGCCTTCTCAACCATTTCTTGGCTTCAAACCCCCATATCACGCGAACAGATAGATCAAACCCAGAAATTCCTGCTGCGTCTGAAAGTAGAAACTCGTCAGATTATAACGGTATGTGTATTTTTTCCCTAGGCCATTCTGGTTAAGCGTTTGGAGCAGCAGAAGTGCGAAAAATTTGTTGTCTTCTCAACTATTTCTTAGCTTCAAGGTCCCATATCTCGCGAACGGATTGACCTAACCCTAAAATTCCTATTTCATCTGAAATTAGAAACTCGCCCGATTAGAACGGTATGTGTATTTTTTCCCTAGGCCATTCTGGTTAAGCGTTTGGAGCAGCAGACGTGCGAAAAATTTGTTATCTTGTCAACCATTTCTTAGCTTCAAAGTCCGATATCTCGCGAACGGATTGACCAAACCCAAAAATTCCTGCAGCGTCTGAACGTAGAAACTCGCCCGATTACAAAGGTATGTGTATTTTTTTCCCTAGGCCATTCTGGTTAAGCGTTTGGGGCAGCAGAATTGCGAAAAACTTGTTGTCTTCTCAACTATTCCTTAGCTTCAAACTCCCATATCTCGCGAACGGATTGACAAAACCCAAAAATTCCTGCTGCGTCTGAAAGTAGAAATTCGCCCGATTACAACGGTATGTGTATTTTTTCCCTAGGCCATTTTGGTTAAGCGTTTGGAGCAGCAGACGTGCGAAAAATTTGTTATCTTGTCAACCATTTCTTAGCTTCAAACTCCCATAGCTCGCGAACGGATTGACTAAACCCAAAAATTCCTATTGCATCTGAAAGTAGAAACTCGCCCGATTACAACGGTATGTGTATTTTTTCCGTAGGCTATTCTGGATAAGCGTGTGGAGCAGCAGACTTGCGAAAAAGTTGTTGTCTTCTCAACTATTTCTTAGCTTCAAACTCCCGTATCTCGCGAACGGATTGACCTAACCCAAAAATTGCTATTGCGTCTGAAAGTAGAAACTCGTCCGGTAACAACGGTATGGGTATTTTTTCCCTAGGCCATTCTGGTTAAGCGGTTGGAGCAGCAGAATTGCGAAATATTTGTTGCCTTCTCAACCATTTCTTGGCTTCAAACCCCCATATCACGCGAACAGATAGATCAAACCCAGAAATTCCTGCTGCGTCTGAAAGTAGAAACTCGTCAGATTATAACGGTATGTGTATTTTTTCCCTAGGCCATTCTGGTTAAGCGTTTGGAGCAGCAGAAGTGCGAAAAATTTGTTGTCTTCTCAACTATTTCTTAGCTTCAAGGTCCCATATCTCGCGAACGGATTGACCTAACCCTAAAATTCCTATTTCATCTGAAATTAGAAACTCGCCCGATTAGAACGGTATGTGTATTTTTTCCCTAGGCCATTCTGGTTAAGCGTTTGGAGCAGCAGACGTGCGAAAAATTTGTTATCTTGTCAAACATTTCTTAGCTTCAAAGTCCGATATCTCGCGAACGGATTGACCAATCCAAAAATTCCTGCAGCGTCTGAACGTAGAAACTCGCCCGATTACAAAGGTATGTGTATTTTTTTCCCAGGCCACTCTGGTTAAGCGTTTGGAGCAGCAGAAGCGCGAAAAATTTGTCGCCTTCTCAACCATTTCTTAGCTTCAAACTCCCATATCTCGCGAACGGATTGACTAAACCCAAAAATTCCTATTGCATCTGAAAGTAGAAACTCGCCCGATTACAACGGTATGTGTATTTTTTCCCTAGGCCATTCTGGTTAAGCGATTGGAGCAGCAGAAGTGCGAAAAATTTGTTACCTCCTCAAACATTTCTTGGCTTCAAACTCCCATATATCGCGAACGGATTGACCTAACCCAAAAATTCCTATTGCGTGTGAAAGTAGAAAATCGTCCTCTTACAACGGTATGTGCATTTTCCTCCTAGGCCATTCTGGTTAAGCGACTGGAGCAGCAGAAGTGAAAAAATTTGTTGCCATCTCAACCATTTTTTGGCTTCAAACTCCCATATCTCGCGAACAGATTGACCTAACCCTAAAATTCCTATTGCATCTGAAAGTAGAAACTCGCCCGATTAGAACGGTATGTGTATTTTTTCCCTAGGCCATTCTGGTTAAGCGTTTGGAGCAGCAGAAGTGCGAAAAATTTGTTGCCTTCTCAACCATTTCTTAGATTCAAACTCCCATATCTCGCGAACAGATTGACCTAACCCTAAAATTCCTATTGCATCTGAAAGTAGAAACTCGCCCGATTAGAACGGTATGTGTATTTTTTCCCTAGGCCATTCTGGTTAAGCGTTTGGAGCTGCAGACGTGCGAAAAATTTGTTATCTTGCGAACCATTTCTTCGCTTCAAAGTCCGATATCTCGCGAACGGATTGACCAAACACAAAAATTCCTGCAGCGTCAGAACGTAGAAACTCGCCCGATTACAAAGGTATGTGTATTTTCTCCCCAGGCCTTTCGGGTTAAGCGTTTGGAGCAGCAGAAGTGCGAAAAATTTGTTGTCTTCTCAACCATTTCCTGGCTTCAAACGCCCATATCCCGCGAACAGATTGACCCAACCCAAAAATTCCTGCTGCGTCTCAAAGTAGAAACTCTCCCGATTACAACGGTGTGTGTGTTTTTTCCCTAGGCCATTCTGGTTAAGCGTTTGGAGCAGCAGAATTGGGAAAAATTTGTTGTCTTCTCAACTATTTCTTAGCTTCAAACTACCATATCTCGCGAACGGATTGACAAAACCCAAAAATTCCTGCTGCGTGTGTAAATAGAAACTCGCCCGATTACAACGGTATGTGTATTTTTTCCCCAGGCCATTCGGATTAAGCGTTTGGAGCAGCAGAAGTGCGAAAAATTTGTTGCCTTCTCAACCATTTCTTAGATTCAAACTCCCATATCTCGCGAACGGATTGACATAACCCAAAAATTCCTATTGCATCTGAAAGTGGAAACTCGCCCGATTACAACGGTATGTGCATTTTTTCCCTAGGCCATTCTGGTTAAGCCTTTGGAGCAGCAGAATTGCGAAAAATTTGTTGTCTTGTCAACCATTTCTTAGTTTCAAAGTCTCATATCTCGCGAACGGATTGACCTAACCCAAAAATTCCTATTGCCTCTGAAAGTAGAAACCCGCCCGATTACAACGGTATGTGCATTTTTTCCCTAGGCCATTCTGGTTAAGCGGTTGGAGCAGCAGAAGTGCGAAATATTTGTTGCCTTCTCAATCATTTCTTAGATTCAAACTCCCATATCTCGCGAACGGATTGACCTAACCCACAAATTCCTATTGCATCTGATAGTAGAAACTCGCCCGATTGCAACGTTATGTGTATTTTTTCCCTAGGCCATTCTGGTTAAGCGTATGGAGCAGCAGAAGTGCGAAATATTTGTTGCCTTCTCAAACATTTCATGGCTTCAAACTCCCATATCTCGCGAACAGACTGACCTAACCCAAAAATTCCTGCAGCGTCTGAACGTAGAAACTCGCCCGATTACAACGGTATGTGTATTTTTTCCCCAGGCCATTCTGGTTAAGCGTTTGGAGCAGCAGAAGTGCGAAAAATTTGTCGCCTTCTCAACCATTTCTTAGCTTCAAACTCCCTTATCTCGCGAACGGATTGACCAAACCCAAAAATTCCTATTGCATCTGAAAGTAGAAACTCGCCCGATTACAACGGTATGTGTATTTCCCCCCTAGGCCATTCTGGTTAAGCGACAGGAGCAGCAGAAGTGCGAAAAATTTGTTGCCTTCTCAACCATTTCTTGGCTTCAAACTCCCATATCTCGCGAATAGATTGACATAACCCAAAAACTCCTGCTGCGTTTGAAAGTAGAAACTCGCCAGATTACAACGGTATGTGTATTTTTTCCCTAGGCCATTCTGGTTAAGCGTTTGGAGCAGCAGAATTGCGAAAAATTTGTTGTCTGCTCCACCATTTCTTAGCTTCAAACTCCCATATGTCGCGAACGGATTGATCTAACCCAAAAATTCCTATTGCGTCTGAAAGTAGAAACTCGCCCGATTACAACGGTATGTGTATTTTCCCCCTAGGCCATTCTGGTTAAGCGACTGGAGCAGCAGAAGTGCAAAAAATTTGTTGTCTTGTCAAATATTTCTTAGCTTCAACGTCCGATATCTCGCGAACGGATTGACCAAACACAGAAATTCCTGCTGCGTCTGAAAGTAGAAACTCTCTCGATTACAACGGTATGTGTATTTTTTCCCTGGGCCATTCTGGTTAAGCGTTTGGAGCAACAGAAGTGCGAAAATTTGTTGCCTTCTCAATCATTTCTTAGCTTCAAACTCCCATATCTCGCGAACGGATTGACCTAACCCACAAATTCCTATTGCATCTGATAGTAGAAACTCGCCCGATTGCAACGGTATGTGTATTTTTTCCCTAGGCCATTCTGGTTAAGCGTATGGAGCAGCAGAAGTGCGAAATATTTGTTGCCTTCTCAACCATTTCCTGGCTTCAAACGCCCATATCCCGCGAACAGATTGACCCAACCCAAAAATTCCTGCAGCGTCTGAACGTAGAAACTCGCCCGATTACAACGGTATGTGTATTTTTTCCCCAGGCCATTCTGGTTAAGCGTTTGGAGCAGCAGAAGTGCGGAAAATTTGTCGCCTTCTCAACATTTCTTAGCTTCAAACTCCCATATCTCGCGAACGGATTGACCAAACCCAAAAATTCCTATTGCATCTGAAAGTAGAAACTCGTCCGGTTACAACGGTATGTGTATTTTTTCCCTAGGCCATTCTGGTTAAGCGGTTGCAGCAGCAGAATTGCGAAATATTTGTTGCCTTCTCAACCATTTCTTGGCTTCAAACTCCCATATCTCGCGAACAGATTGACCTAACCCAAAAATTCCTGCTGCGTCTCAAAGTAGAAACTCGCCCGATTACAACGGTATGTGTGTTTTTTCCCTAGGCCATTCTGGTTAAGCGTTTGGAGCAGCAGAATTGCGAAAAATTTGTTGTCTTCTCAACTGTTTCTTAGCTTCAAACTCCCATATCTCGCGAACCGATTGACAGAACCCAGAAATTCCTGCTGCGTCTGAAAGTAGAAACTCGCCCGATTACAACGGTATGTGTATTTTTTCCCTAGGCCATTCTGGTTAAGCGATTGGAGCAGAAGAAGTGCGAAAAATTTGATGCCCTCTCAACCATTTCTTAGCTTCAAACTACCGTATCTCGCGAACGGATTGACCTTATCCAAAAATTGCTATTGCGTCTGAAAGCAGAAACTCGTCCGGTTACAACGGTATGTGTATTTTTTCCCTACGCCATTCTGGTTAAGCGGTTGGAGCAGCAGAAGTGCGAAATGTTTGTTGCCTCCTCAACCATTTCTTGGCTTCAAACTCCCATATCTCGCGAACAGATTGACCTAACCAAAAAATTCCTGCTGCGTCTGAAGTAGAAACTCGCCCGATTACAACGGTATGTGTATTTTTTCCCTAGGCCATTCTGGTTAAGCGTTTGGAGCAGCAGAATTGCGAAAAATTTGTTGTCTTGTCAACCATTTCTTAGCTTCAACGTCCGATATCTCGCGAACGGATTGACCAAACACAGAAATTCCAGCTGCGTCTGAAAGTAGAAACTCGCTCGATTACAACGGTATGTGTATTTTTTCCCTGGGCCATTCTGGTTAAGCGTTTGGAGCAACAGAAGTGCGAAAAATTTGTTGCCTTCTCAATCATTTCTTAGCTTCAAACTCCCATATCTCGCGAACGGATTGACCTAACCCACAAATTCCTATTGCATCTGATAGTAGAAACTCGCCCGATTGCAACGGTATGTGTATTTTTTCCCTAGGCCATTCTGGTTAAGCGTATGGAGCAGCAGAATTGCGAAATATTTGTTGCCTTCTCAAACATTTCATGGCTTCAAACTCCCATATCTCGCGAACAGATTGACCTAACCCAAAAATTCCTGCAGCGTCTGAACGTAGAAACTCGCCCGATTACAACGGTATGTGTATTTTTTCCCCAGGCCATTCTGGTTAAGCGTTTGGAGCAGCAGAAGAGCGAAAAATTTGTCGCCTTCTCAACCATTTCTTAGCTTCAAACTCCCTTATCTCGCGAACGGATTGACCAAACCCAAAAATTCCTATTGCATCTGAAAGTAGAAACTCGCCCGATTACAACGGTATGTGTATTTTCCCCCTAGGCCATTCTGGTTAAGCGACTGGAGCAGCAGAAGTGCAAAAAATTTGTTGTCTTGTCAACCATTTCTTAGCTTCAAAGTCCCATACCTCGCGAACGGATTGACCAAACACAGAAATTCCTATTGCATCTGAAAGTTGAAACTCGCCCGATTATAACGGTATGTGTCTTTTCCCCCTAGGCCATTCTGGTTAAGCGACTGGAGCAGCAGAAGTGCGAAAAATTTGTTGCCTTCTCAATCATTTCTTAGCTTCAAACTCCCATATCTCGCGAACGGATTGACCTAACCCAAAAATTCCTATTGCGTCTGAAAGTAGAAACTCGTCCGGTTACAACGGTATGTGTATTTTTTCCCTAGGCCATTCTGGTTAAGCGGTTGCAGCAGCAGAATTGCGAAATATTTGTTGCCTTCTCAACCATTTCTTGGCTTCAAACTCCCATATCTCGCGAACAGATTGACCTAACCCAAAATTCCTTCTGCGTCTCAAAGTAGAAACTCGCCCGATTACAACGGTATGTGTGTTTTTTCCCTAGGCCATTCTGGTTAAGCGTTTGGAGCAGCAGAATTGCGAAAAATTTGTTGCCTTCTCAACTATTTCTTAGCTTCAAACTCCCATATCTCGCGAACCGATTGACAAAACCCAGAAATTCCTGCTGCGTCTGAAAGTAGAAACTCGCCCGATTACAACGGTATGTGTATTTTTTCCCCAGGCCATTCTGGTTAAGCGATTGGAGCAGAAGAAGTACGAAAAATTTGATGCCTTCTCAACCATTTCTTAGCTTCAAACTACCGTATCTCGCGAACGGATTGACCTAATCCAAAAATTGCTATTGCGTCTGAAAGCAGAAACTCGTCCGGTTACAACGGTATGTGTATTTTTCCCCTCCGCCATTCTGGTTAAGCGGTTGGAGCAGCAGAAGTGCGAAATATTTGTTGCCTCCTCAACCATTTCTTGGCTTCAAACTCCCATATCTCGCGAACAGATTGACCTAACCAGAAAATTCCTGCTGCGTCTGAAAGTAGAAACTCGGCCGATTACAACGGTATGTGTATTTTTTCCCTAGGCCATTCTGGTTAAGCGTTTGGAGCAGCAGAATTGAGAAAAATTTTTTGTCTTCGCAACCATTTCTTAGCTTCAAACTCCCGTATCTCCCGAACGGATTGACCTAATCCAAAAATTGCTATTGCGTCTGAAAGCAGAAACTCGTCCGGTTACAACGGTATGTGTATTTTTTCCCTACGCCATTCTGGTTAAGCGGTTGGAGCAGCAGAAGTGCGAAATATTTGTTGCCTCCTCAACCATTTCTTGGCTTCAAACTCCCATATCTCACGAACAGATTGACCTAACCAAAAAATTCCTGCTGCGTCTGAAAGTAGAAACTCGCCCGATTACAACGGTATGTGTATTTTTTCCCTAGGCCATTCTGGTTAAGCGTTTGGAGCAGCAGAATTTCGAAAAATTTGTTGTCTTCGCAACCATTTCCTAGCTTCAAACTCCCATATGTCGCGAACGGATTGACCTAACCCAAATATTGCTATTGCGTCTGAAAGTAGAAACTCGTCCGGTTACAACGGTATGTGTTTTTTTCCCTAGGCCAATCTAGTTAAGCGATTGGAGCAGCAGAAGTGCGAAAAATTTGTTGCCTTCTCAACCATTTCTTAGATTCAAGCTCCCATATCTCGCGACCGGATTGACCTAACCCAAAAATTCCGATTGCGTCTGAAAGTAGAAACTCGTCCGGTTAAAACGGTATGTGTATTTTTTCCCTCCGCCATTCTGGTTAAGCGGTTGGAGCAGCAGAAGTGCGAAATATTTGTTGCCTCCTCAACCATTTCTTGGCTTCAAACTCCCATATCTCGCGAACAGATTGACCTAACCAAAAAATTCCTGCTGCGTCTGAAAGTAGAAACTCGCCCGATTACAACGGTATGTGTATTTTTTCCCTAGGCCATTCTGGTTAAGCGTTTGGAGCAGCAGAATTGCGAAAAATTTGTTGCCTTCTCAACCATTTCTTGGCTTCAAACTCCCATATCTCGCGAACAGATTGACCTAACCAAAAAATTCCTGCTGCGTCTGAAAGTAGAAACTCGCCCGATTACAGCGGTATGTGTATTTTCCCCATAGGCCATTCTGGTTAAGCGACTGGAGAAGCAGAAATGCAAAAAATTTGTTGCCTTCTCAACCATTTCTTGGCTTCAAACTCCCATACCTTGCGAACAGATTGACCTAACCCAAAAATTCCTGCTGCGTCTGAAAGTAGAAACTCGCTCGATTACAACGGTATGTGTATTTTTTCCCTGGGCCATTCTGGTTAAGCGTTTGGAGCAACAGAAGTGCGAAAAATTTGTTGCCTTCTCAATCATTTCTTAGCTTCAAACTCCCATTTCTCGCGAACGGATTGACCTAACCCAAAAATTCCTATTGCGTCTGAAAGTAGAAACTCGTCCGGTTACAACGGTATGTGTATTTTTTCCCTAGGCCATTCTGGTTAAGCGGTTGGAGCAGCAGAATTGCGAAATATTTGTTGCCTTCTCAACCATTTCTTGGCTTCAAACTCCCATATCTCGCGAACAGATTGACCTAACCCAAAAATTCCTGCTGCGTCTCAAAGTAGAAACTCGCCCGATTACAACGGTATGTGTGTTTTTTCCCTAGGCCATTCTGGTTAAGCGTTTGGAGCAGCAGAATTGCGAAAAATTTGTTGTCTTCTCAACTATTTCTTAGCTTCAAACTCCCATATCTCGCGAACCGATTGACAAAACCCAGAAATTCCTGCTGCGTCTGAAAGTAGAAACTCGCCCGATTACAACGGTATGTGTATTTTTTCCCTAGGCCATTCTGGTTAAGCGATTGGAGCAGAAGAAGTGCGAAAAATTTGATGCCTTCTCAACCATTTCTTAGCTTCAAACTCCCGTATCTCGCGAACGGATTGACCTAATCCAAAAATTGCTATTGCGTCTGAAAGCAGAAACTCGTCCGGTTACAACGGTATGTGTATTCTTTCCCTACGCCATTCTGGTTAAGCGGTTGGAGCAGCAGAAGTGCGAAATATTTGTTTCCTCCTCAACCATTTCTTGGCTTCAAACTCCCATATCTCGCGAACAGATTGACCTAACCAACAAATTCCTGCTGCGTCTGAAAGCAGAAACTCGCCCGATTACAACGGTATGTGTATTTTTTCCCTAGGCCATTCTGGTTAAGCGTTTGGAGCAGCAGAATTGCGAAAAATTTGTTGCCTTCTCAACCATTGCTTGGCTTCAAACTCCCATATCTCGCGAACAGATTGACATAACCCAAAAACTCCTGCTGCGTCTGAAAGTAGAAACTCGCCAGATTACAACGGTATGTGTATTTTTTCCCTAGACCATTCTGGTTAAGCGTTTGGAGCCGCAGAAGTGCGAAAAATTTGATGCCTCCTCAACCATTTCTTAGCTTCAAACTCCCGTATCTCGCGAACGGATTGACCTAACCCAAAAATTGCTATTGCGTATGAAAGTAGAAACTCGTCCGGTTACAACGGTATGTGTATTTTTTCCCTACGCCATTCTGTTTAAGCGGTTGGAGCACCAGAAGTGCGAAATATTTGTTGCCTTCTCAACCATTTCTTGGCTTCAAACTCCCATATCTCGCGAACAGATTGACCTAACCCAAAAATTCCTGCTGCGTCTGAAAGTAGAAACTCGCCCGATTACAACGGTATGTGTGTTTTTTCCCTAGGCCATTCTGGTTAAGCGTTTGGGGCAGCAGAATTGCGAAAAACTTGTTGTCTTCTCAACTATTTCTTAGCTTCAAACTCCCATATCTCGCGAACGGATTGACAAAACCCAAAAATTCCTGCTGCGTCTGAAAGTAGAAACTCGCCCTATTACAACGGTATGTGTATTTTTTCCCTAGGCGAATCTGCTTAAGCGATTGGAGCAGCAGAAGTGCGAAAAATTTGTTGCCTTCTCAACCATTTCTTAGATTCAAACTCCCATATCTCGCGACCGGATTGACCTAACCCAAAAATTCCTACTGCGTCTGAAAGTAGAAACTCGTCCGGTTACAACGGTATGTGTATTTTTTCCCTAGGCCATTCTGGTTAAGCGTTTCGAGCAGCAGAAGTGCGCAAAATTTGTTGCCTTCTCAACCATTTCTTAGATTCAAACTCCCATATCTCGCGAACGGATTGACATAACCCAAAAATTCCTATTGCACCTGAAAGTAGAAACTCGCCCGATTACAACGGTATGTGTATTTTTTCCCTAGGCCATTCTGGTTAAGCGTTTGGAGCAGCAGAATTGCGAAAAATTTGTTGCCTTCTCAACCATTTCTTGGCTTCAAACTCCCATATCTCGCGAACAGATTGACATAACCCAAAAACTCCTGCTGCGTCTGAAAGTAGAAACTCGCCAGATTACAACGGTATGTGTATTTTTTCCCTAGGCCATTCTGGTTAAGCGTTTGGAGCAGCAGAATTTCGAAAAATTTGTTGTCTTCGCAACCATTTCCTAGCTTCAAACTCCCATATGTCGCGAACGGATTGACCTAACCCAAAAATTGCTATTGCGTCTGAAAGTAGAAACTCGTCCGGTTACAACGGTATGTGTTTTTTTCCCTAGGCCAATCTAGTTAAGCGATTGGAGCAGCAGAAGTGCGAAAAATTTGTTGCCTTCTCAACCATTTCTTAGATTCAATCTCCCATATCTCGCGACCGGATTGACCTAACCCAAAAATTCCGATTGCGTCTGAAAGTAGAAACTCGTCCGGTTAAAACGGTATGTGTATTTTTTCCCTCCGCCATTCTGGTTAAGCGGTTGGAGCAGCAGAAGTGCGAAATATTTGTTGCCTCCTCAACCATTTCTTGGCTTCAAACTCCCATATCTCGCGAACAGATTGACCTAACCAAAATATTCCTGCTGCGTCTGAAAGTAGAAACTCGCCGGATTACAACGGTATGTGTATTTTTTCCCTAGGCCATTCTGGTTAAGCGTTTGGAGCAGCAGAATTGAGAAAAATTTGTTGTCTTCGCAACCATTTCTTAGCTTCAAACTCCCGCATCTCGCGAACGGATTGACCTAATCCAAAAATTGCTATTGCGTCTGAAAGCAGAAACTCGTCCGGTTACAACGGTATGTGTATTTTTTCCCTACGCCATTCTGGTTAAGCGGTTGGAGCAGCAGAAGTGCAAAATATTTGTTGCCTCCTCAACCATTTCTTGGCTTCAAACTCCCATATCTCGCGAACAGATTGACCTAACCCAAAAATTCCTGCTGCGTCTGAAAGTAGAAACTCGCCCGATTACAGCGGTATGTGTATTTTTTCCCTAGGCCATTCTGGTTAAGCGGTTGGAGCAGTAGAATTGCGAAATATTTGTTGCCTTCTCAACCATTTCTTGGCTTCAAACTCCCATATCTCGCGAACAGATTGACCTAACCCAAAAATTCCTGCTGCGTCTCAAAGTAGAAACTCGCCCGATTACAACGGTATGTGTGTTTTTTCCCTAGGCCATTCTGGTTAAGCGATTGGAGCAGAAGAAGTGCGAAAAATTTGATGCCTTCTCAACCATTTCTTAGGTTCAAACTCCCGTATCTCGCGAACGGATTGACCTAATCCAAAAATTGCTATTGCGTCTGAAAGCAGAAACTCGTCCGGTTACAACGGTATGTGTATTTTTTCCCTAAGCCATTCTGGTTAAGCGGTTGGAGCAGCAGAAGTGCGAAATATTTGGTTCCTCCTCAACCATTTCTTGGCTTCAAACTCCCATATCTCGCGAACAGATTGACCTAACCAAAAAATTCCTGCTGCGTCTGAAAGCAGAAACTCGCCCGATTACAACGGTATGTGTATTTTTTCCCTAGGCCATTCTGGTTAAGCGTTTGGAGCAGCAGAATTGCGAAAAATTTGTTGCCTTCTCAACCATTTCTTGGCTTCAAACTCCCATATCTCGCGAACAGATTGACATAACCCAAAAACTCCTGCTGCGTCTGAAAGTAGAAACTCGCCAGATTACAACGGTATGTGTATTTTTTCCCTAGACCGTTCTGGTTAAGCGTTTGGAGCCGCAGAAGTGCGAAAAATTTGATGCCTCCTCAACCATTTCTTAGCTTCAAACTCCCGTATCTCGCGAACGGATTGACCTAACCCAAAAATTGCTATTGCGTATGAAAGTAGAAACTCGTCCGGTTACAACGGTATGTGTATTTTTTCCCTACGCCATTCTGTTTAAGCGGTTGGAGCACCAGAAGTGCGAAATATTTGTTGCCTTCTCAACCATTTCTTGGCTTCAAACTCCCATATCTCGCGAACAGAATGACCTAACCCAAAAATTCCTGCTGCGTCTCAAAGTAGAAACTCGCCCGATTACAACGGTATGTTTGTTTTTTCCCTAGGCCATTCTGGTTAAGCGTTTGGGGCAGCAGAATTGCGAAAAACTTGTTGTCTTCTCTACTATTTCTTAGCTTCAAAGTCCCATATCTCGCGAACGGATGGACCAAACCCAGAAATTCTTGCTGCTTCTGAAAGTAGAAGCTCGCCCGATTACAACGGTATGTTTATTTTTTCCCTAGGCCAATCTGGTTAAGCGATACGAGCAGCAGAAGTGCGAAAAATTTGATGCCTTCTCAACCATTTCTTAGCTTCAAACTCCCGTATCTCGCGAACGGATTGACCTAACCCAAAAATTGCTATTGCGTATGAAAGTAGAAACTCGTCCGGTTACAACGGTATGTGTATTTTTTCCCTAGGCCATTCTGGTTAAGCTGTTGGAGCAGCAGAAGAGCGAAATATTTGTTGCCTTCTCAACCATTTCTTTGCTTCAAACTCCCATATCTCGCGAACAGGTTGACCTAACCCAAAAATTCCTGCTGCGTCTCAAAGTAGAAACTCGCCCGATTACAACGGTATGTGTGTTTTTTCCCTAGGCCATTCTGGTTAAGCGTTTGGAGCAGCAGAATTGCGAAAAATTTGTTGTCTTCTCTACTATTTCTTAGCTTCAAAGTCCCATATCTCGCGAACGGATGGACCAAACCCAGAAATTCTTGCTGCTTCTGAAAGTAGAAGCTCGCCCGATTACAACGGTATGTTTATTTTTTCCCTAGGCCAATCTGGTTAAGCGATTCGAGCAGCAGAAGTGCGAAAAATTTGATGCCTTCTCAACCATTTCTTAGCTTCAAACTCCCGTATCTCGCGAACGGATTGACCTAACCCAAAAATTGCTATTGCGTATGAAAGTAGAAACTCGTCCGGTTACAACGGTATGTGTATTTTTTCCCTACGCCATTCTGTTTAAGCGGTTGGAGCACCAGAAGTGCGAAATATTTGTTGCCTTCTCAACCATTTCTTGGCTTCAAACTCCCATATCTCGCGAACAGATTGACCTAACCCAAAAATTCCTGCTGCGTCTCAAAGTAGAAACTCGCCCGATTACAACGGTATGTGTGTTTTTTCCCTAGGCCATTCTGGTTAAGCGTTTGGGGCAGCAGAATTGCGAAAAACTTGTTGTCTTCTCAACTATTTCTTAGCTTCAAACTCCCATATCTCGCGAACGGATTGACAAAACCCAAAAATTCCTGCTGCGTCTGAAAGTAGAAACTCGCCCTATTACAACGGTATGTGTATTTTTTCCCTAGGCGAATCTGCTTAAGCGATTGGAGCAGCAGAAGTGCGAAAAATTTGTTGCCTTCTCAACCATTTCTTAGATTCAAACTCCCATATCTCGCGACCGGATTGACCTAACCCAAAAATTCCTATTGCGTCTGAAAGTAGAAACTCGTCCGGTTACAACGGTATGTGTATTTTTTCCCTAGGCCATTCTGGTTAAGCGTTTCGAGCAGCAGAAGTGCGCAAAATTTGTTGCCTTCTCAACCATTTCTTAGATTCAAACTCCCATATCTCGCGAACGGATTGACATAACCCAAAAATTCCTATTGCACCTGAAAGTAGAAACTCGCCCGATTACAACGGTATGTGTATTTTTTCCCTAGGCCATTCTGGTTAAGCGGTTGGAGCAGCAGAAGAGCGAAATATTTGTTGCCTTCTCAACCATTTCTTTGCTTCAAACTCCCATATCTCGCGAACAGGTTGACCTAACCCAAAAATTCCTGCTGCGTCTCAAAGTAGAAACTCGCCCGATTACAACGGTATGTGTGTTTTTTCCCTAGGCCATTCTGGTTAAGCGTTTGGAGCAGCAGAATTGCGAAAAATTTGTTGTCTTCTCAACTATTTCTTAGCTTCAAAGTCCCATATCTCGCGAACGGATGGATCAAACCCAGAAATTCTTGCTGCTTCTGAAAGTAGAAGCTCGCCCGATTACAACGGTATGTTTATTTTTTCCCTAGGCCAATCTGGTTAAGCGATTCGAGCAGCAGAAGTGCGAAAAATTTGATGCCCCCTCAACCATTTCTTAGCTTCAAACTCCCGTATCTCGCGAACGGATTGACCTAACTCAAAAATTGCTATTGCGTATGAAAGTAGAAACTCGTCCGGTTACAACGGTATGTGTATTTTTTCCCTACGCCATTCTGTTTAAGCGGTTGGAGCACCAGAAGTGCGAAATATTTGTTGCCTTCTCAACCATTTCTTGGCTTCAAACTCCCATATCTCGCGAACAGATTGACCTAACCCAAAAATTCCTGCTGCGTCTCAAAGTAGAAACTCGCCCGATTACAGCGGTATGTGTGTTTTTTCCCTAGGCCATTCTGGTTAAGCGTTTGGGGCAGCAGAATTGCGAAAAATTTGTTGTCTTCTCAACTATTTCTTAGCTTCAAACTCCCATATCTCGCGAACGGATTGACAAAACCCAAAAATTCCTGCTGCGTCTGAAAGTAGAAACTCGCCCGATTACAACGGTATGTGTATTTTTGCCCTAGGCCAATCTGGTTAAGCGATTGGAGCAGCAGAAGTGCGAAAAATTTGATGCCTTCTCAACCATTTCTTAGCTTCAAACTCCCGTATCTCGCGAACGGATTGACCTAACCCAAAAATTGCTATTGCGTATGAAAGTAGAAACTCGTCCGGTTACAACGGTATGTGTATTTTTTCCCTACGCCATTCCGTTTAAGCGCTTGGAGCACCAGAAGTGCGAAATATTTGTTGCCTTCTCAACCATTTCTTGGCTTCAAACTCCCATATCTCGCGAACAGATTGACCTAACCCAAAAATTCCTGCTGCGTCTCAAAGTAGAAACTCGCCCGATTACAGCGGTATGTGTGTTTTTTCCCTAGGCCATTCTGGTTAAGCGTTTGGGGCAGCAGAATTGCGAAAAACTTGTTGTCTTCTCAACTATTTCTTAGCTTCAAACTCCCATATCTCGCGAACAGATTGACCTAACCCAAAAATTCCTGCTGCGTCTCAAAGTAGAAACTCGCCCGATTACAACGGTATGTGTGTTTTTTCCCTAGGCCATTCTGGTTAAGCGTTTGGACTAGCAGAATTGCGAAAAATTTGTTGTCTTCTCAACTATTTCTTAGCTTCAAACTCCCATATCTCGCGAACCGATTGACAAAACCCAGAAATTCCTGCTGCGTCTGAAAGTAGAAACTCGCCCGATTACAACGGTATGTGTATTTTTTCCCTAGGCCATTCTGGTTAAGCGATTGGAGCAGAAGAAGTGCGAAAAATTTGATGCCTTCTCAACCATTTCTTAGCTTCAAGCTCCCGTATCTCGCGAACGCATTGACCTAACCCAAAGATTGCTATTGCGTATGAAAGTAGAAACTCGTCCGGTTACAACGGTATGTGTATTTTTTCCCTAGGCCATTCTGGTTAAGCGGTTGGAGCAGCAGAAGAGCGAAATATTTGTTGCCTTCTCAACCATTTCTTGGCTTCAAACTCCCATATCTCGCGAACAGGTTGACCTAACCCAAAAATTCCTGCTGCGTCTCAAAGTAGAAACTCGCCCGATTACAACGGTATGTGTGTTTTTTCCCTAGGCCATTCTGGTTAAGCGTTTGGGGCAGCAGAATTGCGAAAAACTTGTTGTCTTCTCAACTATTTCTTAGCTTCAAACTCCCATATCTCGCGAACGGATTGACAAAACCCAAAAATTCCTGCTGCGTCTGAAAGTAGAAACTCGCCCTATTACAACGGTATGTTTATTTTTTCCCTAGGCCAATCTGGTTAAGCGATTCGAGCAGCAGAAGTGCGAAAAATTTGATGCCCCCTCAACCATTTCTTAGCTTCAAACTCCCGTATCTCGCGAACGGATTGACCTAACTCAAAAATTGCTATTGCGTATGAAAGTAGAAACTCGTCCGGTTACAACGGTATGTGTATTTTTTCCCTACGCCATTCTGTTTAAGCGGTTGGAGCACCAGAAGTGCGAAATATTTGTTGCCTTCTCAACCATTTCTTGGCTTCAAACTCCCATATCTCGCGAACAGATTGACCTAACCCAAAAATTCCTGCTGCGTCTCAAAGTAGAAACTCGCCCGATTACAGCGGTATGTGTGTTTTTTCCCTAGGCCATTCTGGTTAAGCGTTTGGAGCAGCAGAATTGAGAAAAATTTTTTGTCTTCGCAACCATTTCTTAGCTTCAAACTCCCGTATCTCCCGAACGGATTGACCTAATCCAAAAATTGCTATTGCGTCTGAAAGCAGAAACTCGTCCGGTTACAACGGTATGTGTATTTTTTCCCTACGCCATTCTGGTTAAGCGGTTGGAGCAGCAGAAGTGCGAAATATTTGTTGCCTCCTCAACCATTTCTTGGCTTCAAACTCCCATATCTCACGAACAGATTGACCTAACCAAAAAATTCCTGCTGCGTCTGAAAGTAGAAACTCGCCCGATTACAACGGTATGTGTATTTTTTCCCTAGGCCATTCTGGTTAAGCGTTTGGAGCAGCAGAATTTCGAAAAATTTGTTGTCTTCGCAACCATTTCCTAGCTTCAAACTCCCATATGTCGCGAACGGATTGACCTAACCCAAAAATTGCTATTGCGTCTGAAAGTAGAAACTCGTCCGGTTACAACGGTATGTGTTTTTTTCCCTAGGCCAATCTAGTTAAGCGATTGGAGCAGCAGAAGTGCGAAAAATTTGTTGCCTTCTCAACCATTTCTTAGATTCAAGCTCCCATATCTCGCGACCGGATTGACCTAACCCAAAAATTCCGATTGCGTCTGAAAGTAGAAACTCGTCCGGTTAAAACGGTATGTGTATTTTTTCCCTCCGCCATTCTGGTTAAGCGGTTGGAGCAGCAGAAGTGCGAAATATTTGTTGCCTCCTCAACCATTTCTTGGCTTCAAACTCCCATATCTCGCGAACAGATTGACCTAACCAAAAAATTCCTGCTGCGTCTGAAAGTAGAAACTCGCCCGATTACAACGGTATGTGTATTTTTTCCCTAGGCCATTCTGGTTAAGCGATTGGAGCAGCAGAAGTGCGAAAAATTTGTTGCCTTCTCAACCATTTCTTAGATTCAAGCTCCCATATCTCGCGACCGGATTGACCTAACCCAAAAATTCCGATTGCGTCTGAAAGTAGAAACTCGTCCGGTTAAAACGGTATGTGTATTTTTTCCCTCCGCCATTCTGGTTAAGCGGTTGGAGCAGCAGAAGTGCGAAATATTTGTTGCCTCCTCAACCATTTCTTGGCTTCAAACTCCCATATCTCGCGAACAGATTGACCTAACCAAAAAATTCCTGCTGCGTCTGAAAGTAGAAACTCGCCCGATTACAACGGTATGTGTATTTTTTCCCTAGGCCATTCTGGTTAAGCGTTTGGAGCAGCAGAATTGAGAAAAATTTGTTGTCTTCGCAACCATTTCTTAGCTTCAAACTCCCGTATCTCGCGAACGGATTGACCTAATCCAAAAATTGCTATTGCATCTGAAAGTAGAAACTCGTCCGGTTACAACGGTATGTGTATTTTTTCCCTTAGCCGTTCTGGTTAAGCGTTTGGAGCAGCAGAATTGCGAAAAATTTGTTGCCTTCTCAACCATTTCTTGGCTTCAAACTCCCATATCTCGCGAACAGATTGACCTAACCAAAAAATTCCTGCTGCGTCTGAAAGTAGAAACTCGCCCGATTACAGCGGTATGTGTATTTTCCCCATAGGCCATTCTGGTTAAGCGACTGGAGAAGCAGAAATGCAAAAAATTTGTTGCCTTCTCAACCATTTCTTGGCTTCAAACTCCCATACCTTGCGAACAGATTGACCTAACCCAAAAATTCCTGCTGCGTCTGAAAGTAGAAACTCGCTCGATTACAACGGTATGTGTATTTTTTCCCTGGGCCATTCTGGTTAAGCGTTTGGAGCAACAGAAGTGCGAAAAATTTGTTGCCTTCTCAATCATTTCTTAGCTTCAAACTCCCATTTCTCGCGAACGGATTGACCTAACCCAAAAATTCCTATTGCGTCTGAAAGTAGAAACTCGTCCGGTTACAACGGTATGTGTATTTTTTCCCTAGGCCATTCTGGTTAAGCGGTTGGAGCAGCAGAATTGCGAAATATTTGTTGCCTTCTCAACCATTTCTTGGCTTCAAACTCCCATATCTCGCGAACAGATTGACCTAACCCAAAAATTCCTGCTGCGTCTCAAAGTAGAAACTCGCCCGATTACAACGGTATGTGTGTTTTTTCCCTAGGCCATTCTGGTTAAGCGTTTGGAGCAGCAGAATTGCGAAAAATTTGTTGTCTTCTCAACTATTTCTTAGCTTCAAACTCCCATATCTCGCGAACCGATTGACAAAACCCAGAAATTCCTGCTGCGTCTGAAAGTAGAAACTCGCCCGATTACAACGGTATGTGTATTTTTTCCCTAGGCCATTCTGGTTAAGCGATTGGAGCAGAAGAAGTGCGAAAAATTTGATGCCTTCTCAACCATTTCTTAGCTTCAAACTCCCGTATCTCGCGAACGGATTGACCTAATCCAAAAATTGCTATTGCGTCTGAAAGCAGAAACTCGTCCGGTTACAACGGTATGTGTATTTTTTCCCTACGCCATTCTGGTTAAGCGGTTGGAGCAGCAGAAGTGCGAAATATTTGTTTCCTCCTCAACCATTTCTTGGCTTCAAACTCCCATATCTCGCGAACAGATTGACCTAACCAACAAATTCCTGCTGCGTCTGAAAGCAGAAACTCGCCCGATTACAACGGTATGTGTATTTTTTCCCTAGGCCATTCTGGTTAAGCGTTTGGAGCAGCAGAATTGCGAAAAATTTGTTGCCTTCTCAACCATTGCTTGGCTTCAAACTCCCATATCTCGCGAACAGATTGACATAACCCAAAAACTCCTGCTGCGTCTGAAAGTAGAAACTCGCCAGATTACAACGGTATGTGTATTTTTTCCCTAGACCGTTCTGGTTAAGCGTTTGGAGCCGCAGAAGTGCGAAAAATTTGATGCCTCCTCAACCATTTCTTAGCTTCAAACTCCCGTATCTCGCGAACGGATTGACCTAACCCAAAAATTGCTATTGCGTATGAAAGTAGAAACTCGTCCGGTTACAACGGTATGTGTATTTTTTCCCTACGCCATTCTGTTTAAGCGGTTGGAGCACCAGAAGTGCGAAATATTTGTTGCCTTCTCAACCATTTCTTGGCTTCAAACTCCCATATCTCGCGAACAGATTGACCTAACCCAAAAATTCCTGCTGCGTCTCAAAGTAGAAACTCGCCCGATTACAACGGTATGTGTGTTTTTTCCCTAGGCCATTCTGGTTAAGCGTTTTGGGCAGCAGAATTGCGAAAAACTTGTTGTCTTCTCAACTATTTCTTAGCTTCAAACTCCCATATCTCGCGAACGGATTGACAAAACCCAAAAATTCCTGCTGCGTCTGAAAGTAGAAACTCGCCCTATTACAACGGTATGTGTATTTTTTCCCTAGGCGAATCTGCTTAAGCGATTGGAGCAGCAGAAGTGCGAAAAATTTGTTGCCTTCTCAACCATTTCTTAGATTCAAACTCCCATATCTCGCGACCGGATTGACCTAACCCAAAAATTCCTATTGCGTCTGAAAGTAGAAACTCGTCCGGTTACAACGGTATGTGTATTTTTTCCCTAGGCCATTCTGGTTAAGCGTTTCGAGCAGCAGAAGTGCGCAAAATTTGTTGCCTTCTCAACCATTTCTTAGATTCAAACTCCCATATCTCGCGAACGGATTGACATAACCCAAAAATTCCTATTGCACCTGAAAGTAGAAACTCGCCCGATTACAACGGTATGTGTATTTTTTCCCTAGGCCATTCTGGTTAAGCGTTTGGAGCAGCAGAATTGCGAAAAATTTGTTGCCTTCTCAACCATTTCTTGGCTTCAAACTCCCATATCTCGCGAACAGATTGACATAACCCAAAAACTCCTGCTGCGTCTGAAAGTAGAAACTCGCCAGATTACAACGGTATGTGTATTTTTTCCTAGGCCATTCTGGTTAAGCGTTTGGAGCAGCAGAATTTCGAAAAATTTGTTGTCTTCGCAACCATTTCCTAGCTTCAAACTCCCATATGTCGCGAACGGATTGACCTAACCCAAAAATTGCTATTGCGTCTGAAAGTAGAAACTCGTCCGGTTACAACGGTATGTGTTTTTTTCCCTAGGCCAATCTAGTTAAGCGATTGGAGCAGCAGAAGTGCGAAAAATTTGTTGCCTTCTCAACCATTTCTTGGCTTCAAACTCCCATATCTCACGAACAGATTGACATAACCCAAAAACTCCTGCAGCGTCTGAACGTAGAAACTCGCCCGATTACAACGGTATGTGTATTTTTTCCCCAGGCCATTCTGGTTAAGCGTTTGGAGCAGCAGAAGTGCGAAAAATTTGTCGCCTTCTCAACCATTTCTTAGCTTCAAACTCCCTTATCTCGCGAACGGATTGACCAAACCCAAAAATTCCTATTGCATCTGAAAGTAGAAACTCGCCCGATTACAACGGTATGTGTATTTTCCCCCTAGGCCATTCTGGTTAAGCGACAGGAGCAGCAGAAGTGCGAAAAATTTGTTGCCTTCTCAACCATTTCTTGGCTTCAAACTCCCATATCTCGCGAATAGATTGACATAACCCAAAAACTCCTGCTGCGTTTGAAAGTAGAAACTCGCCAGATTACAACGGTATGTGTATTTTTTCCCTAGGCCATTCTGGTTAAGCGTTTGGAGCAGCAGAATTGCGAAAAATTTGTTGTCTGCTCCACCATTTCTTAGCTTCAAACTCCCATATGTCGCGAACGGATTGATCTAACCCAAAAATTCCTATTGCGTCTGAAAGTAGAAACTCGCCCGATTACAACGGTATGTGTATTTTCCCCCTAGGCCATTCTGGTTAAGCGACTGGTGCAGCAGAAGTGCAAAAAATTTGTTGTCTTGTCAAACATTTCTTAGCTTCAACGTCCGATATCTCGCGAACGGATTGACCAAACACAGAAATTCCTGCTGCGTCTGAAAGTAGAAACTCTCTCGATTACAACGGTATGTGTATTTTTTCCCTGGGCCATTCTGGTTAAGCGTTTGGAGCAACAGAAGTGCGAAAAATTTGTTGCCTTCTCAATCATTTCTTAGCTTCAAACTCCCATATCTCGCGAACGGATTGACCTAACCCACAATTTCCTATTGCATCTGATAGTAGAAACTCGCCCGATTGCAACGGTATGTGTATTTTTTCCCTAGGCCATTCTGGTTAAGCGGTTGGAGCAGCAGAAGTGCGAAATATTTGTTTCCTCCTCAACCATTTCTTGGCTTCAAACTCCCATATCTCGCGAACAGATTGACCTAACCAACAAATTCCTGCTGCGTCTGAAAGCAGAAACTCGCCCGATTACAACGGTATGTGTATTTTTTCCCTAGGCCATTCTGGTTAAGCGTTTGGAGCAGCAGAATTGCGAAAAATTTGTTGCCTTCTCAACCATTGCTTGGCTTCAAACTCCCATATCTCGCGAACAGATTGACATAACCCAAAAACTCCTGCTGCGTCTGAAAGTAGAAACTCGCCAGATTACAACGGTATGTGTATTTTTTCCCTAGACCGTTCTGGTTAAGCGTTTGGAGCCGCAGAAGTGCGAAAAATTTGATGCCTCCTCAACCATTTCTTAGCTTCAAACTCCCGTATCTCGCGAACGGATTGACCTAACCCAAAAATTGCTATTGCGTATGAAAGTAGAAACTCGTCCGGTTACAACGGTATGTGTATTTTTTCCCTACGCCATTCTGTTTAAGCGGTTGGAGCACCAGAAGTGCGAAATATTTGTTGCCTTCTCAACCATTTCTTGGCTTCAAACTCCCATATCTCGCGAACAGATTGACCTAACCCAAAAATTCCTGCTGCGTCTCAAAGTAGAAACTCGCCCGATTACAACGGTATGTGTGTTTTTTCCCTAGGCCATTCTGGTTAAGCGTTTTGGGCAGCAGAATTGCGAAAAACTTGTTGTCTTCTCAACTATTTCTTAGCTTCAAACTCCCATATCTCGCGAACGGATTGACAAAACCCAAAAATTCCTGCTGCGTCTGAAAGTAGAAACTCGCCCTATTACAACGGTATGTGTATTTTTTCCCTAGGCGAATCTGCTTAAGCGATTGGAGCAGCAGAAGTGCGAAAAATTTGTTGCCTTCTCAACCATTTCTTAGATTCAAACTCCCATATCTCGCGACCGGATTGACCTAACCCAAAAATTCCTATTGCGTCTGAAAGTAGAAACTCGTCCGGTTACAACGGTATGTGTATTTTTTCCCTAGGCCATTCTGGTTAAGCGTTTCGAGCAGCAGAAGTGCGCAAAATTTGTTGCCTTCTCAACCATTTCTTAGATTCAAACTCCCATATCTCGCGAACGGATTGACATAACCCAAAAATTCCTATTGCACCTGAAAGTAGAAACTCGCCCGATTACAACGGTATGTGTATTTTTTCCCTAGGCCATTCTGGTTAAGCGTTTGGAGCAGCAGAATTGCGAAAAATTTGTTGCCTTCTCAACCATTTCTTGGCTTCAAACTCCCATATCTCGCGAACAGATTGACATAACCCAAAAACTCCTGCTGCGTCTGAAAGTAGAAACTCGCCAGATTACAACGGTATGTGTATTTTTTCCCTAGGCCATTCTGGTTAAGCGTTTGGAGCAGCAGAATTTCGAAAAAGTTGTTGTCTTCGCAACCATTTCCTAGCTTCAAACTCCCATATGTCGCGAACGGATTGACCTAACCCAAAAATTGCTATTGCGTCTGAAAGTAGAAACTCGTCCGGTTACAACGGTATGTGTTTTTTTCCCTAGGCCAATCTAGTTAAGCGATTGGAGCAGCAGAAGTGCGAAAAATTTGTTGCCTTCTCAACCATTTCTTGGCTTCAAACTCCCATATCTCGCGAACAGATTGACATAACCCAAAAACTCCTGCAGCGTCTGAACGTAGAAACTCGCCCGATTACAACGGTATGTGTATTTTTTCCCCAGGCCATTCTGGTTAAGCGTTTGGAGCAGCAGAAGTGCGAAAAATTTGTCGCCTTCTCAACCATTTCTTAGCTTCAAACTCCCTTATCTCGCGAACGGATTGACCAAACCCAAAAATTCCTATTGCATCTGAAAGTAGAAACTCGCCCGATTACAACGGTATGTGTATTTTCCCCCTAGGCCATTCTGGTTAAGCGACAGGAGCAGCAGAAGTGCGAAAAATTTGTTGCCTTCTCAACCATTTCTTGGCTTCAAACTCCCATATCTCGCGAATAGATTGACATAACCCAAAAACTCCTGCTGCGTTTGAAAGTAGAAACTCGCCAGATTACAACGGTATGTGTATTTTTTCCCTAGGCCATTCTGGTTAAGCGTTTGGAGCAGCAGAATTGCGAAAAATTTGTTGTCTGCTCCACCATTTCTTAGCTTCAAACTCCCATATGTCGCGAACGGATTGATCTAACCCAAAAATTCCTATTGCGTCTGAAAGTAGAAACTCGCCCGATTACAACGGTATGTGTATTTTCCCCCTAGGCCATTCTGGTTAAGCGACTGGTGCAGCAGAAGTGCAAAAAATTTGTTGTCTTGTCAAACATTTCTTAGCTTCAACGTCCGATATCTCGCGAACGGATTGACCAAACACAGAAATTCCTGCTGCGTCTGAAAGTAGAAACTCTCTCGATTACAACGGTATGTGTATTTTTTCCCTGGGCCATTCTGGTTAAGCGTTTGGAGCAACAGAAGTGCGAAAAATTTGTTGCCTTCTCAATCATTTCTTAGCTTCAAACTCCCATATCTCGCGAACGGATTGACCTAACCCACAATTTCCTATTGCATCTGATAGTAGAAACTCGCCCGATTGGAACGGTATGTGTATTTTTTTCCTAGGCCATTCTGGTTAAGCGTATGGAGCAGCAGAAGTGCGAAATATTTGTTGACTTCTCAAACATTTCATGGCTTCAAACTCCCATATCTCGCGAACAGATTGACCTAACCCAAAAATTCCTGCAGCGTCTGAACGTAGAAACTCGCCCGATTACAACGGTATGTGTATTTTTTCCCCAGGCCATTCTGGTTAAGCGTTTGGAGCAGCAAAAGTGCGAAAAATTTGTCGCCTTCTCAACCATTTCTTAGCTTCAAACTCCCATATCTCGCGAACGGATTGACCAAACCCAAAAATTCCTATTGCATCTGAAAGTAGAAACTCGTCCGGTTACAACGGTATGTGTATTTTTTCCCTAGGCCATTCTGGTTAAGCGGTTGCAGCAGCAGAATTGCGAAATATTTGTTGCCTTCTCAACCATTTCTTGGCTTCAAACTCCCATATCTCGCGAACAGATTGACCTAACCCAAAAATTCCTGCTGCGTCTCAAAGTAGAAACTCGCCCGATTACAACGGTATGTGTGTTTTTTCCCTAGGCCATTCTGGTTAAGCGTTTGGAGCAGCATAATTGCGAAAAATTTGTTGTCTTCTCAACTGTTTCTTAGCTTCAAACTCCCATATCTCGCGAACCGATTGACAGAACCCAGAAATTCCTGCTGCGTCTGAAAGTAGAAACTCGCCCGATTACAACGGTATGTGTATTTTTTCCCTAGGCCATTCTGGTTAAGCGATTGGAGCAGAAGAAGTGCGAAAAATTTGATGCCCTCTCAACCATTTCTTAGCTTCAAACTACCGTATCTCGCGAACGGATTGACCTTATCCAAAAATTGCTATTGCGTCTGAAAGCAGAAACTCGTCCGGTTACAACGGTATGTGTATTTTTTCCCTACGCCATTCTGGTTAAGCGGTTGGAGCAGCAGAAGTGCGAAATGTTTGTTGCCTCCTCAACCATTTCTTGGCTTCAAACTCCCATATCTCGCGAACAGATTGACCTAACCAAAAAATTCCTGCTGCGTCTGAAAGTAGAAACTCGCCCGATTACAACGGTATGTGTATTTTTTCCCTAGGCCATTCTGGTTAAGCGTTTGGAGCAGCAGAATTGCGAAAAATTTGTTGTCTTGTCAACCATTTCTTAGCTTCAACGTCCGATATCTCGCGAACGGATTGACCAAACACAGAAATTCCAGCTGCGTCTGAAAGTAGAAACTCGCTCGATTACAACGGTATGTGTATTTTTTCCCTGGGCCATTCTGGTTAAGCGTTTGGAGCAACAGAAGTGCGAAAAATTTGTTGCCTTCTCAATCATTTCTTAGCTTCAAACTCCCATATCTCGCGAACGGATTGACCTAACCCACAAATTCCTATTGCATCTGATAGTAGAAACTCGCCCGATTGCAACGGTATGTGTATTTTTTCCCTAGGCCATTCTGGTTAAGCGTATGGAGCAGCAGAATTGCGAAATATTTGTTGCCTTCTCAAACATTTCATGGCTTCAAACTCCCATATCTCGCGAACAGATTGACCTAACCCAAAAATTCCTGCAGCGTCTGAACGTAGAAACTCGCCCGATTACAACGGTATGTGTATTTTTTCCCCAGGCCATTCTGGTTAAGCGTTTGGAGCAGCAGAAGTGCGAAAAATTTGTCGCCTTCTCAACCATTTCTTAGCTTCAAACTCCCTTATCTCGCGAACGGATTGACCAAACCCAAAAATTCCTACTGCATCTGAAAGTAGAAACTCGCCCGATTACAACGGTATGTGTATTTTCCCCCTAGGCCATTCTGGTTAAGCGACTGGAGCAGCAGAAGTGCAAAAAATTTGTTGTCTTGTCAACCATTTCTTAGCTTCACAGTCCCATATCTCGCGAACGGATTGACCAAACACAGAAATTCCTATTGCATCTGAAAGTTGAAACTCGCCCGATTATAACGGTATGTGTATTTTCCCCCTAGGCCATTCTGGTTAAGCGACAGGAGCAGCAGAAGTGCGAAAAATTTGTTGCCTTCTCAACCATTTCTTGGCTTCAAACTCCCATATCTCGCGAATAGATTGACATAACCCAAAAACTCCTGCTGCGTTTGAAAGTAGAAACTCGCCAGATTACAACGGTATATGTATTTTTTCCCTAGGCCATTCTGGTTAAGCGTTTGGAGCAGCAGAATTGCGAAATATTTGTTGTCTGCTCCACCATTTCTTAGCTTCAAACTCCCATATCTCGCGAACGGATTGACCAAACACAGAAATTCCTGCTGCGTCTGAAAGTAGAAACTCGCTCGATTACAACGGTATGTGTATTTTTTCCCTGGGCCATTCTGGTTAAGCGTTTGGAGCAACAGAAGTGCGAAAAATTTGTTGCCTTCTCAATCATTTCTTAGCTTCAAACTCCCATATCTCGCGAACGGATTGACCTAACCCACAAATTCCTATTGCATCTGATAGTAGAAACTCGCCCGATTGCAACGGTATGTGTATTTTTTCCCTAGGCCATTCTGGTTAAGCGTATGGAGCAGCAGAAGTGCGAAATATTTGTTGACTTCTCAAACATTTCATGGCTTCAAACTCCCATATCTCGCGAACAGATTGACCTAATCCAAAAATTCCTGCAGCGTCTGAACGTAGAAACTCGCCCGATTACAACGGTATGTGTATTTTTTCCCCAGGCCATTCTGGTTAAGCGTTTGGAGCAGCAGAAGTGCGAAAAATTTGTCGCCTTCTCAACCATTTCTTAGCTTCAAACTCCCATATCTCGCGAACGGATTGACCAAACCCAAAAATTCCTATTGCACCTGAAAGTAGAAACTCGCCCGATTACAACGGTATGTGTATTTTCCCCCTAGGCCATTCTGGTTAAGCGACTGGAGCAGCAGAAGTGCAAAAAATTTGTTGTCTTGTCAACCATTTCTTAGCTTCAAAGTCCCACATCTCGCGAACGGATTGACCAAACACAGAAATTCCTATTGCATCTGAAAGTCGAAACTCGCCCGATTATAACGGTATGTGTATTTTCCCCCTAGGCCATTCTGGTTAAGCGACTGGAGCAGCAGAAGTGCGAAAAATTTGTTGCCTTCTCAATCATTTCTTAGCTTCAAACTCCCATATCTCGCGAACGGATTGACCTAACCCAAAAATTCCTATTGCGTCTGAAAGTAGAAACTCGTCCGGTTACAACGGTATGTGTATTTTTTCCCTAGGCCATTCTGGTTAAGCGGTTGCAGCAGCAGAATTGCGAAATATTTGTTGCCTTCTCAACCATTTCTTGGCTTCAAACTCCCATATCTCGCGAACAGATTGACCTAACCAAAAAATTCCTGCTGCGTCTGAAAGTAGAAACTCGCCCGATTACAACGGTATGTGTATTTTTTCCCTAGGCCATTCTGGTTAAGCGTTTGGAGCAGCAGAATTGCGAAAAATTTGTTGTCTTGTCAACCATTTCTTAGCTTCAACGTCCGATATCTCGCGAACGGATTGACCAAACACAGAAATTCCTGCTGCGTCTGAAAGTAGAAACTCGCTCGATTACAACGGTATGTGTATTTTTTCCCTGGGCCATTCTGGTTAAGCGTTTGGAGCAACAGAAGTGCGAAAAATTTGTTGCCTTCTCAATCATTTCTTAGCTTTAAACTCCCATATCTCGCGAACGGATTGACCTAACCCACAAATTCCTATTGCATCTGATAGTAGAAACTCGCCCGATTGCAACGGTATGTGTATTTTTTCCCTAGGCCATTCTGGTTAAGCGTATGGAGCAGCAGAATTGCGAAATATTTGTTGCCTTCTCAAACATTTCATGGCTTCAAACTCCCATATCTCGCGAACAGATTGACCTAACCCAAAAATTCCTGCAGCGTCTGAACGTAGAAACTCGCCCGATTACAACGGTATGTGTATTTTTTCCCCAGGCCATTCTGGTTAAGCGTTTGGAGCAGCAGAAGTGCGAAAAATTTGTCGCCTTCTCGACCATTTCTTAGCTTCAAACTCCCATATCTCGCGAACGGATTGACCAAACCCAAAAATTCCTATTGCATTTGAAAGTAGAAACTCGCCCGATTACAACGGTATGTGTATTTTCCCCCTAGGCCATTCTGGTTAAGCGACTGGAGCAGCAGAAGTGCGAAAAATTTGTTGCCTTCTCAACCATTTCTTGGCTTCAAACTCCCATATCTCGCGAATAGATTGACATAACCCAAAAACTCCTGCTGCGTCTGAAAGTATAAACTCGCCAGATTACAACGGTATGTGTATTTTTTCCCTAGGCCATTCTGGTTAAGCGTTTGGAGCAGCAGAATTGCGAAAAATTTGTTGTCTGCTCCACCATTTCTTAGCTTCAAACTCCCATATGTCGCGAACGGATTGATCTAACCCAAAAATTCCTATTGCGTCTGAAAGTAGAAACGCGCCCGATTACAACGGTATGTGTATTTTCCCCCTAGGCCATTCTGGTTAAGCGACTGGAGCAGCAGAAGTGCAAAAAATTTGTTGTCTTGTCAACCATTTCTTAGCTTCAACGTCCGATATCTCGCGAACGGATTGACCAAACACAGAAATTCCTGCTGCGTCTGAAGGTAGAAACTCGCTCGATTACAACGGTATGTGTATTTTTTCCCTGGGGCATTCTGGTTAAGCGTTTGGAGCAACAGAAGTGCGAAAAATTTGTTGCCTTCTCAATCATTTCTTAGCTTCAAACTCCCATATCTCGCGAACGGATTGACCTAACCCACAAATTCCTATTGCATCTGATAGTAGAAACTCGCCCGATTGCAACGGTATGTGTATTTTTTCCCTAGACCATTCTGGTTAAGCGTATGGAGCAGCAGAAGTGCGAAATATTTGTTGCCTTCTCAAACATTTCATGGCTTCAATCTCCCATATCTCGCGAACAGATTGACCTAACCCTAAAATTCCTGCAGCGTCTGAACGTAGAAACTCGCCCGATTACAACGGTATGTGTATTTTTTCCCCAGGCCATTCTGGTTAAGCGTTTGGAGCAGCAGAAGTGCGAAAAATTTGTCGCCTTCTCAACCATTTCTTAGCTTCAAACTCCCATATCTCGCGAACGGATTGACATAACCCACAAATTCCTATTGCATCTGATAGTAGAAACTCGCCCGATTGCAACGGTATGTTTATTTTTTCCCTAGGCCATTCCGGTTAAGCGACTGGAGCAGCAGAAGTGCAAAAAATTTGTTGTCTTGTCAACCATTTCTTAGCTTCAAAGTCCCATATCTCGCGAACGGATTGACCAAACACAGAAATTCCTATTGCATCTGAAAGTTGAAACTCGCCCGATTATAACGGTATGAGTCTTTTCCCCCTAGGCCATTCTGGTTAAGCGACTGGAGCAGCAGAAGTGCGAAAAATTTGTTGCCTTCTCAATCATTTCTTAGCTTCAAACTCCCATATCTCGCGAACGGATTGACCTCACCCAAAAATTCCTATTGCGTCTGAAAGTAGAAACTCGTCCGGTTACAACGGTATGTGTATTTTTTCCCTAGGCCATTCTGGTTAAGCGGTTGCAGCAGCAGAATTGCGAAATATTTGTTGCCTTCTCAACCATTTCTTGGCTTCAAACTCCCATATCTCGCGAACAGATTGACCTAACCCAAAAATTCCTTCTGCGTCTCAAAGTAGAAACTCGCCCGATTACAACGGTATGTGTGTTTTTTCACTAGGCCATTCTGGTTAAGCGTTTGGAGCAGCAGAATTGCGAAAAATTTGTTGCCTTCTCAACTATTTCTTAGCTTCAAACTCCCATATCTCGCGAACCGATTGACAAAACCCAGAAATTCCTGCTGCGTCTGAAAGTAGAAACTCGCCCGATTACAACGGTATGTGTATTTTTTCCCCAGGCCATTCTGGTTAAGCGATTGGAGCAGAAGAAGTACGAAAAATTTGATGCCTTCTCAACCATTTCTTAGCTTCAAACTACCGTATCTCGCGAACGGATTGACCTAATCCAAAAATTGCTATTGCGTCTGAAAGCAGAAACTCGTCCGGTTACAACGGTATGTGTATTTTTCCCCTCCGCCATTCTGGTTAAGCGGTTGGAGCAGCAGAAGTGCGAAATATTTGTTGCCTCCTCAACCATTTCTTGGCTTCAAACTCCCATATCTCGCGAACAGATTGACCTAACCAGAAAATTCCTGCTGCGTCTGAAAGTAGAAACTCGCCCGATTACAACGGTATGTGTATTTTTTCCCTAGGCCATTCTGGATAAGCGTTTGGAGCAGCAGAATTGAGAAAAATTTGTTGTCTTCGCAACCATTTCTTAGCTTCAAACTCCCGTATCTCGCGAACGGATTGACCTAATCCAAAAATTGCTATTGCGTCTGAAAGCAGAAACTCGTCCGGTTACAACGGTATGTGTATTTTTTCCCTACGCCATTCTGGTTAAGCGGTTGGAGCAGCAGAAGTGCGAAATATTTGTTGCCTCCTCAACCATTTCTTGGCTTCAAACTCCCATATCTCACGAACAGATTGACCTAACCAAAAAATTCCTGCTGCGTCTGAAAGTAGAAACTCGCCCGATAACAACGGTATGTGTATTTTTTCCCTAGGCCATTCTGGTTAAGCGTTTGGAGCAGCAGAATTTCGAAAAATTTGTTGTCTTCGCAACCATTTCCTAGCTTCAAACTCCCATATGTCGCGAACGGATTGACCTAACCCAAAAATTGCTATTGCGTCTGAAAGTAGAAACTCGTCCGGTTACAATGGTATGTGTTTTTTTCCCTAGGCCAATCTAGTTAAGCGATTGGAGCAGCAGAAGTGCGAAAAATTTGTTGCCTTCTCAACCATTTCTTAGATTCAAGCTCCCATATCTCGCGACCGGATTGACCTAACCCAAAAATTCCGATTGCGTCTGAAAGTAGAAACTCGTCCGGTTAAAACGGTATGTGTATTTTTTCCCTCCGCCATTCTGGTTAAGCGGTTGGAGCAGCAGAAGTGCGAAATATTTGTTGCCTCCTCAACCATTTCTTGGCTTCAAACTCCCATATCTCGCGAACAGATTGACCTAACCAAAAAATTCCTGCTGCGTCTGAAAGTAGAAACTCGCCCGATTGCAACGGTATGTGTATTTTTTCCCTAGGCCATTCTGGTTAAGCGTTTGGAGCAGCAGAATTGAGAAAAATTTGTTGTCTTCGCAACCATTTCTTAGCTTCAAACTCCCGTATCTCGCGAACGGATTGACCTAATCCAAAAATTGCTATTGCGTCTGAAAGCAGAAACTCGTCCGGTTACAACGGTATGTGTATTTTTTCCCTACGCCATTCTGGTTAAGCGGTTGGAGCAGCAGAAGTGCAAAATATTTGTTGCCTCCTCAACCATTTCTTGGCTTCAAACTCCCATATCTCGCGAACAGATTGACCTAACCAAAAAATTCCTGCTGCGTCTCAAAGTAGAAACTCGCCCGATTACAACGGTATGTGTGTTTTTTCCCTAGGCCATTCTGGTTAAGCGTTTGGAGCAGCAGAATTGCGAAAAATTTGTTGTCTTCTCAACTATTTCTTAGCTTCAAACTCCCATATCTCGCGAACCGATTGACAAAACCCAGAAATTCCTGCTGCGTCTGAAAGTAGAAACTCGCCCGATTACAACGGTATGTGTATTTTTTCCCTAGGCCATTCTGGTTAAGCGATTGGAGCAGAAGAAGTGCGAAAAATTTGATGCCTTCTCAACCTTTTCTTAGATTCAAACTCCCGTATCTCGCGAACGGATTGACCTAATCCAAAAATTGCTATTGCGTCTGAAAGCAGAAACTCGTCCGGTTACAACGGTATGTGTATTTTTTCCCTACGCCATTCTGGTTAAGCGGTTGGAGCAGCAGAAGTGCGAAATATTTGTTTCCTCCTCAACCATTTCTTGGCTTCAAACTCCCATATCTCCCGAACAGATTGACCTAACCAAAAAATTCCTGCTGCGTCTGAAAGCAGAAACTCGCCCGATTACAACGGTTTGTGTATTTTTTCCCTAGGCCATTCTGGTTAAGCGTTTGGAGCAGCAGAATTGCGAAAAATTTGTTGCCTTCTCAACCATTGCTTGGCTTCAAACTCCCATATCTCGCGAACAGATTGACATAACCCAAAAACTCCTGCTGCGTCTGAAAGTAGAAACTCGCCAGATTACAACGGTATGTGTATTTTTTCCCTAGACCGTTCTGGTTAAGCGTTTGGAGCCGCAGAAGTGCGAAAAATTTGATGCCTCCTCAACCATTTCTTAGCTTCAAACTCCCGTATCTCGCGAACGGATTGACCTAACCCAAAAATTGCTATTGCGTATGAAAGTAGAAACTCGTCCGGTTACAACGGTATGTGTATTTTTTCCCTACGCCATTCTGTTTAAGCGGTTGGAGCACCAGAAGTGCGAAATATTTGTTGCCTTCTCAACCATTTCTTGGCTTCAAACTCCCATATCTCGCGAACAGATTGACCTAACCCAAAAATTCCTGCTGCGTCTCAAAGTAGAAACTCGCCCGATTACAACGGTATGTGTGTTTTTTCCCTAGGCCATTCTGGTTAAGCGTTTGGGGCAGCAGAATTGCGAAAAACTTGTTGTCTTCTCAACTATTTCTTAGCTTCAAACTCCCATATCTCGCGAACGGATTGACAAAACCCAAAAATTCCTGCTGCGTCTGAAAGTAGAAACTCGCCCTATTACAACGGTATGTGTATTTTTTCCCTAGGCGAATCTGCTTAAGCGATTGGAGCAGCAGAAGTGCGAAAAATTTGTTGCCTTCTCAACCATTTCTTAGATTCAAACTCCCATATCTCGCGACCGGATTGACCTAACCCAAAAATTCCTACTGCGTCTGAAAGTAGAAACTCGTCCGGTTACAACGGTATGTGTATTTTTTCCCTAGGCCATTCTGGTTAAGCGTTTCGAGCAGCAGAAGTGCGCAAAATTTGTTGCCTTCTCAACCATTTCTTAGATTCAAACTCCCATATCTCGCGAACGGATTAACATAACCCAAAAATTCCTATTGCACCTGAAAGTAGAAACTCGCCCGATTACAACGGTATGTGTATTTTTTCCCTAGGCCATTCTGGTTAAGCGTTTGGAGCAGCAGAATTGCGAAAAATTTGTTGCCTTCTCAACCATTTCTTGGCTTCAAACTCCCATATCTCGCGAACAGATTGACATAACCCAAAAACTCCTGCTGCGTCTGAAAGTAGAAACTCGCCAGATTACAACGGTATGTGTATTTTTTCCCTAGGCCATTCTGGTTAAGCGTTTGGAGCAGCAGAATTTCGAAAAATTTGTTGTCTTCGCAACCATTTCCTAGCTTCAAACTCCCATATGTCGCGAACGGATTGACCTAACCCAAAAATTGCTATTGCGTCTGAAAGTAGAAACTCGTCCGGTTACAACGGTATGTGTTTTTTTCCCTAGGCCAATCTAGTTAAGCGATTGGAGCAGCAGAAGTGCGAAAAATTTGTTGCCTTCTCAACCATTTCTTAGATTCAATCTCCCATATCTCGCGACCGGATTGACCTAACCCAAAAATTCCGATTGCGTCTGAAAGTAGAAACTCGTCCGGTTA
This sequence comes from Ptiloglossa arizonensis, assembly GCF_051014685.1. Lineage (NCBI taxonomy): Eukaryota > Metazoa > Arthropoda > Insecta > Hymenoptera > Colletidae > Ptiloglossa > Ptiloglossa arizonensis. Next base: position 450,993 of record NW_027478529.1, on the reverse strand, counting down.
AAACGGTATGTGTATTTTTTCCCTCCGCCATTCTGGTTAAGCGGTTGGAGCAGCAGAAGTGCGAAATATTTGTTGCCTCCTCAACCATTTCTTGGCTTCAAACTCCCATATCTCGCGAACAGATTGACCTAACCAAAAAATTCCTGCTGCGTCTGAAAGTAGAAACTCGCCCGATTACAACGGTATGTGTATTTTTTCCCTAGGCCATTCTGGTTAAGCGTTTGGAGCAGCAGAATTGAGAAAAATTTGTTGTCTTCGCAACCATTTCTTAGCTTCAAACTCCCGCATCTCGCGAACGGATTGACCTAATCCAAAAATTGCTATTGCGTCTGAAAGCAGAAACTCGTCCGGTTACAACGGTATGTGTATTTTTTCCCTACGCCATTCTGGTTAAGCGGTTGGAGCAGCAGAAGTGCAAAATATTTGTTGCCTCCTCAACCATTTCTTGGCTTCAAACTCCCATATCTCGCGAACAGATTGACCTAACCCAAAAATTCCTGCTGCGTCTGAAAGTAGAAACTCGCCCGATTACAGCGGTATGTGTATTTTTTCCCTAGGCCATTCTGGTTAAGCGGTTGGAGCAGTAGAATTGCGAAATATTTGTTGCCTTCTCAACCATTTCTTGGCTTCAAACTCCCATATCTCGCGAACAGATTGACCTAACCCAAAAATTCCTGCTGCGTCTCAAAGTAGAAACTCGCCCGATTACAACGGTATGTGTGTTTTTTCCCTAGGCCATTCTGGTTAAGCGATTGGAGCAGAAGAAGTGCGAAAAATTTGATGCCTTCTCAACCATTTCTTAGGTTCAAACTCCCGTATCTCGCGAACGGATTGACCTAATCCAAAAATTGCTATTGCGTCTGAAAGCAGAAACTCGTCCGGTTACAACGGTATGTGTATTTTTTCCCTAAGCCATTCTGGTTAAGCGGTTGGAGCAGCAGAAGTGCGAAATATTTGGTTCCTCCTCAACCATTTCTTGGCTTCAAACTCCCATATCTCGCGAACAGATTGACCTAACCAAAAAATTCCTGCTGCGTCTGAAAGCAGAAACTCGCCCGATTACAACGGTATGTGTATTTTTTCCCTAGGCCATTCTGGTTAAGCGTTTGGAGCAGCAGAATTGCGAAAAATTTGTTGCCTTCTCAACCATTTCTTGGCTTCAAACTCCCATATCTCGCGAACAGATTGACATAACCCAAAAACTCCTGCTGCGTCTGAAAGTAGAAACTCGCCAGATTACAACGGTATGTGTATTTTTTCCCTAGACCGTTCTGGTTAAGCGTTTGGAGCCGCAGAAGTGCGAAAAATTTGATGCCTCCTCAACCATTTCTTAGCTTCAAACTCCCGTATCTCGCGAACGGATTGACCTAACCCAAAAATTGCTATTGCGTATGAAAGTAGAAACTCGTCCGGTTACAACGGTATGTGTATTTTTTCCCTACGCCATTCTGTTTAAGCGGTTGGAGCACCAGAAGTGCGAAATATTTGTTGCCTTCTCAACCATTTCTTGGCTTCAAACTCCCATATCTCGCGAACAGATTGACCTAACCCAAAAATTCCTGCTGCGTCTCAAAGTAGAAACTCTCCCGATTACAACGGTATGTTTGTTTTTTCCCTAGGCCATTCTGGTTAAGCGTTTGGGGCAGCAGAATTGCGAAAAACTTGTTGTCTTCTCTACTATTTCGTAGCTTCAAAGTCCCATATCTCGCGAACGGATGGACCATACCCAGAAATTCTTGCTGCTTCTGAAAGTAGAAGCTCGCCCGATTACAACGGTATGTTTATTTTTTCCCTAGGCCAATCTGGTTAAGCGATACGAGCAGCAGAATTGCGAAAAATTTGATGCCTTCTCAACCATTTCTTAGCTTCAAACTCCCGTATCTCGCGAACGGATTGACCTAACCCAAAAATTGCTATTGCGTATGAAAGTAGAAACTCGTCCGGTTACAACGGTATGTGTATTTTTTCCCTACGCCATTCTGTTTAAGCGGTTGGAGCACCAGAAGTGCGAAATATTTGTTGCCTTCTCAACCATTTCTTGGCTTCAAACTCCCATATCTCGCGAACAGATTGACCTAACCCAAAAATTCCTGCTGCGTCTCAAAGTAGAAACTCGCCCGATTACAACGGTATGTGTGTTTTTTCCCTAGGCCATTCTGGTTAAGCGTTTGGAGCAGCAGAATTGCGAAAAATTTGTTGTCTTCTCAACTATTTCTTAGCTTCAAACTCCCATATCTCGCGAACCGATTGACAAAACCCAGAAATTCCTGCTGCGTCTGAAAGTAGAAACTCGCCCGATTACAACGGTATGTGTATTTTTTCCCTAGGCCATTCTGGTTAAGCGATTGGAGCAGAAGAAGTGCGAAAAATTTGATGCCTTCTCAACCATTTCTTAGCTTCAAACTCCCGTATCTCGCGAACGGATTGACCTAACCCAAAAATTGCTATTGCGTATGAAAGTAGAAACTCGTCCGGTTACAACGGTATGTGTATTTTTTCCCTAGGCCATTCTGGTTAAGCTGTTGGAGCAGCAGAAGAGCGAAATATTTGTTGCCTTCTCAACCATTTCTTTGCTTCAAACTCCCATATCTCGCGAACAGGTTGACCTAACCCAAAAATTCCTGCTGCGTCTCAAAGTAGAAACTCGCCCGATTACAACGGTATGTGTGTTTTTTTCCCTAGGCCATTCTGGTTAAGCGTTTGGAGCAGCAGAATTGCGAAAAATTTGTTGTCTTCTCTACTATTTCTTAGCTTCAAAGTCCCATATCTCGCGAACGGATGGACCAAACCCAGAAATTCTTGCTGCTTCTGAAAGTAGAAGCTCGCCCGATTACAACGGTATGTTTATTTTTTCCCTAGGCCAATCTGGTTAAGCGATTCGAGCAGCAGAAGTGCGAAAAATTTGATGCCTTCTCAACCATTTCTTAGCTTCAAACTCCCGTATCTCGCGAACGGATTGACCTAACCCAAAAATTGCTATTGCGTATGAAAGTAGAAACTCGTCCGGTTACAACGGTATTTGTATTTTTTCCCTACGCCATTCTGTTTAAGCGGTTGGAGCACCAGAAGTGCGAAATATTTGTTGCCTTCTCAACCATTTCTTGGCTTCAAACTCCCATATCTCGCGAACAGATTGACCTAACCCAAAAATTCCTGCTGCGTCTCAAAGTAGAAACTCGCCCGATTACAACGGTATGTGTGTTTTTTCCCTAGGCCATTCTGGTTAAGCGTTTGGGGCAGCAGAATTGCGAAAAACTTGTTGTCTTCTCAACTATTTCTTAGCTTCAAACTCCCATATCTCGCGAACGGATTGACAAAACCCAAAAATTCCTGCTGCGTCTGAAAGTAGAAACTCGCCCTATTACAACGGTATGTGTATTTTTTCCCTAGGCGAATCTGCTTAAGCGATTGGAGCAGCAGAAGTGCGAAAAATTTGTTGCCTTCTCAACCATTTCTTAGATTCAAACTCCCATATCTCGCGACCGGATTGACCTAACCCAAAAATTCCTATTGCGTCTGAAAGTAGAAACTCGTCCGGTTACAACGGTATGTGTATTTTTTCCCTAGGCCATTCTGGTTAAGCGTTTCGAGCAGCAGAAGTGCGCAAAATTTGTTGCCTTCTCAACCATTTCTTAGATTCAAACTCCCATATCTCGCGAACGGATTGACATAACCCAAAAATTCCTATTGCACCTGAAAGTAGAAACTCGCCCGATTACAACGGTATGTGTATTTTTTCCCTAGGCCATTCTGGTTAAGCGGTTGGAGCAGCAGAAGAGCGAAATATTTGTTGCCTTCTCAACCATTTCTTTGCTTCAAACTCCCATATCTCGCGAACAGGTTGACCTAACCCAAAAATTCCTGCTGCGTCTCAAAGTAGAAACTCGCCCGATTACAACGGTATGTGTGTTTTTTCCCTAGGCCATTCTGGTTAAGCGTTTGGAGCAGCAGAATTGCGAAAAATTTGTTGTCTTCTCAACTATTTCTTAGCTTCAAAGTCCCATATCTCGCGAACGGATGGATCAAACCCAGAAATTCTTGCTGCTTCTGAAAGTAGAAGCTCGCCCGATTACAACGGTATGTTTATTTTTTCCCTAGGCCAATCTGGTTAAGCGATTCGAGCAGCAGAAGTGCGAAAAATTTGATGCCCCCTCAACCATTTCCTAGCTTCAAACTCCCGTATCTCGCGAACGGATTGACCTAACTCAAAAATTGCTATTGCGTATGAAAGTAGAAACTCGTCCGGTTACAACGGTATGTGTATTTTTTCCCTACGCCATTCTGTTTAAGCGGTTGGAGCACCAGAAGTGCGAAATATTTGTTGCCTTCTCAACCATTTCTTGGCTTCAAACTCCCATATCTCGCGAACAGATTGACCTAACCCAAAAATTCCTGCTGCGTCTCAAAGTAGAAACTCGCCGGATTACAGCAGTATGTGTGTTTTTTCCCTAGGCCATTCTGGTTAAGCGTTTGGGGCAGCAGAATTGCGAAAAATTTGTTGTCTTCTCAACTATTTCTTAGCTTCAAACTCCCATATCTCGCGAACGGATTGACAAAACCCAAAAATTCCTGCTGCGTCTGAAAGTAGAAACTCGCCCGATTACAACGGTATGTGTATTTTTGCCCTAGGCCAATCTGGTTAAGCGATTGGAGCAGCAGAAGTGCGAAAAATTTGATGCCTTCTCAACCATTTCTTAGCTTCAAACTCCCGTATCTCGCGAACGGATTGACCTAACCCAAAAATTGCTATTGCGTATGAAAGTAGAAACTCGTCCGGTTACAACGGTATGTGTATTTTTTCCCTACGCCATTCCGTTTAAGCGCTTGGAGCACCAGAAGTGCGAAATATTTGTTGCCTTCTCAACCATTTCTTGGCTTCAAACTCCCATATCTCGCGAACAGATTGACCTAACCCAAAAATTCCTGCTGCGTCTCAAAGTAGAAACTCGCCCGATTACAGCGGTATGTGTGTTTTTTCCCTAGGCCATTCTGGTTAAGCGTTTGGGGCAGCAGAATTGCGAAAAACTTGTTGTCTTCTCAACTATTTCTTAGCTTCAAACTCCCATATCTCGCGAACAGATTGACCTAACCCAAAAATTCCTGCTGCGTCTCAAAGTAGAAACTCGCCCGATTACAACGGTATGTGTGTTTTTTCCCTAGGCCATTCTGGTTAAGCGTTTGGAGCAGCAGAATTGCGAAAAATTTGTTGTCTTCTCAACTATTTCTTAGCTTCAAACTCCCATATCTCGCGAACCGATTGACAAAACCCAGAAATTCCTGCTGCGTCTGAAAGTAGAAACTCGCCCGATTACAACGGTATGTGTATTTTTTCCCTAGGACATTCTGGTTAAGCGATTGGAGCAGAAGAAGTGCGAAAAATTTGATGCCTTCTCAACCATTTCTTAGCTTCAAGCTCCCGTATCTCGCGAACGCATTGACCTAACCCAAAGATTGCTATTGCGTATGAAAGTAGAAACTCGTCCGGTTACAACGGTATGTGTATTTTTTCCCTAGGCCATTCTGGTTAAGCGGTTGGAGCAGCAGAAGAGCGAAATATTTGTTGCCTTCTCAACCATTTCTTGGCTTCAAACTCCCATATCTCGCGAACAGGTTGACCTAACCCAAAAATTCCTGCTGCGTCTCAAAGTAGAAACTCGCCCGATTACAACGGTATGTGTGTTTTTTCCCTAGGCCATTCTGGTTAAGCGTTTGGGGCAGCAGAATTGCGAAAAACTTGTTGTCTTCTCAACTATTTCTTAGCTTCAAACTCCCATATCTCGCGAACGGATTGACAAAACCCAAAAATTCCTGCTGCGTCTGAAAGTAGAAACTCGCCCTATTACAACGGTATGTGTATTTTTTCCCTAGGCGAATCTGCTTAAGCGATTGGAGCAGCAGAAGTGCGAAAAATTTGTTGCCTTCTCAACCATTTCTTAGATTCAAACTCCCATATCTCGCGACCGGATTGACCTAACCCAAAAATTCCTATTGCGTCTGAAAGTAGAAACTCGTCCGGTTACAACGGCATGTGTATTTTTTCCCTAGGCCATTCTGGTTAAGCGTTTCGAGCAGCAGAAGTGCGAAAAATTTGTTGCCTTCTCAACCATTTCTTGGCTTCAAACTCCCATATCTCGCGAACAGATTGACAAAACCCAGAAATTCCTGCTGCGTCTGAAAGTAGAAACTCGCCCGATTACAACGGTATGTGTATTTTTTCCCTAGGCCATTCTGGTTAAGCGATTGGAGCAGAAGAAGTGCGAAAAATTTGATGCCTTCTCAACCATTTCTTAGCTTCAAGCTCCCGTATCTCGCGAACGCATTGACCTAACCCAAAGATTGCTATTGCGTATGAAAGTAGAAACTCGTCCGGTTACAACGGTATGTGTATTTTTTCCCTAGGCCATTCTGGTTAAGCGGTTGGAGCAGCAGAAGAGCGAAATATTTGTTGCCTTCTCAACCATTTCTTGGCTTCAAACTCCCATATCTCGCGAACAGGTTGACCTAACCCAAAAATTCCTGCTGCGTCTCAAAGTAGAAACTCGCCCGATTACAACGGTATGTGTGTTTTTTCCCTAGGCCATTCTGGTTAAGCGTTTGGGGCAGCAGAATTGCGAAAAACTTGTTGTCTTCTCAACTATTTCTTAGCTTCAAACTCCCATATCTCGCGAACGGATTGACCTAACCCAAAAATTCCTATTGCGTCTGAAAGTAGAAACTCGTCCGGTTACAACGGCATGTGTATTTTTTCCCTAGGCCATTCTGGTTAAGCGTTTCGAGCAGCAGAAGTGCGCAAAATTTGTTGCCTTCTCAACCATTTCTTAGATTCAAACTCCCATATCTCGCGAACGGATTGACATATCCCAAAAATTCCTATTGCACCTGAAAGTAGAAACTCGCCCGATTACAACGGTATGTGTATTTTTTCCCTAGGCCATTCTGGTTAAGCGTTTGGAGCAGCAGAATTGCGAAAAATTTGTTGCCTTCTCAACCATTTCTTGGCTTCAAACTCCCATATCTCGCGAACAGATTGACATAACCCAAAAACTCCTGCTGCGTCTGAAAGTAGAAACTCGCCAGATTACAACGGTATGTGTATTTTTTCCCTAGACCGTTCTGGTTAAGCGTTTGGAGCCGCAGATGTGCGAAAAACTTGTTGTCTTCTCAACTATTTCTTAGCTTCAAACTCCCGTATCTCGCGAACGGATTGACCTAACCCAAAAATTGCTATTGCGTATGAAAGTAGAAACTCGTCCGGTTACAACGGTATGTGTATTTTTTCCCTAGGCCATTCTGGTTAAGCGGTTGGAGCAGCAGAAGAGCGAAATATTTGTTGCCTTCTCAACCATTTCTTTGCTTCAAACTCCCATATCTCGCGAACAGGTTGACCTAACCCAAAAATTCCTGCTGCGTCTCAAAGTAGAAACTCGCCCGATTACAACGGTATGTGTGTTTTTTCCCTAGGCCATTCTGGTTAAGCGTTTGGAGCAGCAGAATTGCGAAAAATTTGTTGTCTTCTCAACTATTTCTTAGCTTCAAAGTCCCATATCTCGCGAACGGATGGATCAAACCCAGAAATTCTTGCTGCTTCTGAAAGTAGAAGCTCGCCCGATTACAACGGTATGTTTATTTTTTCCCTAGGCCAATCTGGTTAAGCGATTCGAGCAGCAGAAGTGCGAAAAATTTGATGCCCCCTCAACCATTTCTTAGCTTCAAACTCCCGTATCTCGCGAACGGATTGACCTAACTCAAAAATTGCTATTGCGTATGAAAGTAGAAACTCGTCCGGTTACAACGGTATGTGTATTTTTTCCCTACGCCATTCTGTTTAAGCGGTTGGAGCACCAGAACTGCGAAATATTTGTTGCCTTCTCAACCATTTCTTGGCTTCAAACTCCCATATCTCGCGAACAGATTGACCTAACCCAAAAATTCCTGCTTCGTCTCAAAGTAGAAACTCGCCCGATTACAGCGGTATGTGTGTTTTTTCCCTAGGCCATTCTGGTTAAGCGTTTGGGGCAGCAGAATTGCGAAAAACTTGTTTTCTTCTCAACTATTTCTTAGCTTCAAACTCCCATATCTCGCGAACGGATTGACAAAACCCAAAAATTCCTGCTGCGTCTGAAAGTAGAAACTCGCCCGATTACAACGGTATGTGTATTTTTTCCCTAGGCCAATCTGGTTAAGCGATTGGAGCAGCAGAAGTGCGAAAAATTTGATGCCTTCTCAACCATTTCTTAGCTTCAAACTCCCGTATCTCGCGAACGGATTGACCTAACCCAAAAATTGCTATTGCGTATGAAAGTAGAAACTCGTCCGGTTACAACGGTATGTGTATTTTTTCCCTACGCCATTCTGTTTAAGCGGTTGGAGCACCAGAAGTGCGAAATATTTGTTGCCTTCTCAACCATTTCTTGGCTTCAAACTCCCATATCTCGCGAACAGATTGACCTAACCCAAAAATTCCTGCTGCGTCTCAAAGTAGAAACTCGCCCGATTACAACGGTATGTGTATTTTTTCCCTAGGCCTATCTGGTTAAGCGATTGGAGCAGCAGAATTGCGAAAAACTTGTTGTCTTCTCAACTATTTCTTAGCTTCAAACTCCCATATCTCGCGAACGGATTGACAAAACCCAAAAATTCCTGCTGCGTCTGAAAGTAGAAACTCGCCCGATTACAACGGTATGTGTATTTTTTCCCTAGGCCAATCTGGTTAAGCGATTGGAGCAGCAGAAGTGCGAAAAATTTGATGCCTTCTCAACCATTTCTTAGCTTCAAACTCCCGTATCTCGCGAACGGATTGACCTAACCCAAAAATTGCTATTGCGTATGAAAGTAGAAACTCGTCCGGTTACAACGGTATGTGTATTTTTTCCCTACGCCATTCTGTTTAAGCGGTTGGAGCAGCAGAAGTGCGAAATATTTGTTGCCTCCTCAACCATTTCTTGGCTTCAAACTCCCATATCTCGCGAACAGATTGACCTAACCAAAAAATTCCTGCTGCGTCTGAAAGTAGAAACTCGCCCGATTACAACGGTATGTGTATTTTTTCCCTAGGCCATTCTGGTTAAGCGTTTGGAGCAGCAGAATTGCGAAAAATTTGTTGTCTTCGCAACCATTTCTTAGCTTCAAACTCCCGTATCTCGCGAACGGATTGACCTAATCCAAAAATTGCTATTGCGTCTGAAAGCAGAAACTCGTCCGGTTACAACGGTATGTGTATTTTTTCCCTACGCCATTCTGGTTAAGCGGTTGGAGCAGCAGAAGTGCGAAATATTTGTTGCCTCCTCAACCATTTCTTGGCTTCAAACTCCCATATCTCGCGAACAGATTGACCTAACCAAAAAATTCCTGCTGCGTCTGAAAGTAGAAACTCGCCCGATTACAACGGTATGTGTATTTTTTCCCTAGGCCATTCTGGTTAAGCGTTTGGAGCAGCAGAATTGCGAAAAATTTGTTGTCTTGTCAACCATTTCTTAGCTTCAACGTCCGATATCTCGCGAACGGATTGACCAAACACAGAAATTCCTGCAGCGTCTGAACGTAGAAACTCGCCCGATTACAACGGTATGTGTATTTTTTCCCCAGGCCATTCTGGTTAAGCGTTTGGAGCAGCAGAAGTGCGAAAAATTTGTCGCCTTCTCGACCATTTCTTAGCTTCAAACTCCCATATCTCGCGAACGGATTGACCAAACCCAAAAATTCCTATTGCATCTGAAAGTAGAGACTCGCCCGATTACAACGGTATGTGTATTTTCCCCCTAGGCCATTCTGGTTAAGCGACGGGAGCAGCAGAAGTGCGAAAAATTTGTTGCCTTCTCAACCATTTCTCGGCTTCAAACTCCCATATCTCGCGAATAGATTGACATAACCCAAAAACTCCTGCTGCGTCTGAAAGTAGAAACTCGCCAGATTACAACGGTATGTGTATTTTTTCCCTAGGCCATTCTGGTTAAGCGTTTGGAGCAGCAGAATTGCGAAAAATTTGTTGTCTGCTCCACCATTTCTTAGCTTCAAACTCCCATATGTCGCGAACGGATTGATCTAACCCAAAAATTCCTATTGCGTCTGAAAGTAGAAACTCGCCCGATTACAACGGTATGTGTATTTTCCCCCTAGGCCATTCTGGTTAAGCGACTGGAACAGCAGAAGTGCAAAAAATTTGTTGTCTTGTCAACCATTTCTTAGCTTCAACGTCCGATATCTCGCGAACGGATTGACCAAACACAGAAATTCCGGCTGCGTCTGAAAGTAGAAACTCGCTCGATTACAACGGTATGTGTATTTTTTCCCTGGGCCATTCTGGTTAAGCGTTTGGAGCAAAAGAAGTGCGAAAAATTTGTTGCCTTCTCAATCATTTCTTAGCTTCAAACTCCCATATCTCGCGAACGGATTGACCTAACCCACAAATTCCTATTGCATCTGATAGTAGAAACTCGCCCGATTGCAACGGTATGTGTATTTTTTCCCTAGGCCATTCTGGTTAAGCGTATGGAGCAGCAGAAGTGCGAAATATTTGTTGCCTTCTCAAACATTTCATGGCTTCAAACTCCCATATCTCGCGAATAGATTGACCTAACCCAAAAATTCCTGCAGCGTCTGAACGTAGAAACTCGCCCGATTACAACGGTATGTGTATTTTTTCCCCAGGCCATTCTTGTTAAGCGTTTGGAGCAGCAGAAGTGCGAAAAATTTGTCGCCTTCTCAACCATTTCTTAGTTTCAAACTCCCATATCTCGCGAACGGATTGACCAAACCCAAAAATTGCTATTGCATCTGAAAGTAGAAACTCGCCCGATTACAACGGTATGTGTGTTTTTTCCCTAGGCCATTCTGGTTAAGCGTTTGGAGCAGCAGAATTGCGAAAAATTTGTTGTCTTCTCAACTATTTCTTAGCTTCAAAGTCCCATATCTCGCGAACGGATTGACCAAACACAGAAATTCCTATTGCATCTGAAAGTTGAAACTCGCCCGATTACAACGGTATGTGTATTTTTTCCCTAGGCCATTCTGGTTAAGCGATTGGAGCAGAAGAAGTACGAAAAATTTGATGCCTTCTCAACCATTTCTTAGCTTCAAACTACCGTATCTCGCGAACGGATTGACCTAATCCAAAAATTGCTATTGCGTCTGAAAGCAGAAACTCGTCCGGTTACAACGGTATGTGTATTTTTTCCCTTCGCCATTCTGGTTAAGCGGTTGGAGCAGCAGAATTGCGAAATATTTGTTGCCTCCTCAACCATTTCTTGGCTTCAAACTCCCATATCTCGCGAACAGATTGACCTAACCAAAAAATTCCTGCTGCGTCTGAAAGTAGAAACTCGCCCGATTACAACGGTATGTGTATTTTTTCCCTAGGCCATTCTGGTTAAGCGTTTGGAGCAGCAGAATTGAGAAAAATTTGTTGTCTTCGCAACCATTTCTTAGCTTCAAACTCCCGTATCTCGCGAACGGATTGACCTAATCCAAAAATTGCTATTGCGTCTGAAAGCAGAAACTCGTCCGGTTACAACGGTATGTGTATTTTTTCCCTACGCCATTCTGGTTAAGCGGTTGGAGCAGCAGAAGTGCGAAATATTTGTTGCCTCCTCAACCATTTCTTGGCTTCAAACTCCCATATCTCGCGAACAGATTGACCTAACCAAAAAATTCCTGCTGCGTCTGAAAGTAGAAACTCGCCCGATTACAACGGTATGTGTATTTTTTCCCTAGGCCATTCTGGTTAAGCGTTTGGAGCAGCAGAATTGCGAAAAATTTGTTGTCTTCGCAACCATTTCCTAGCTTCAAACTCCCATATGTCGCGAACGGATTGACCTAACCCAAAAATTGCTATTGCGTCTGAAAGTAGAAACTCGTCCGGTTACAACGGTATGTGTTTTTTTCCCTAGGCCAATCTAGTTAAGCGATTGGAGCAGCAGAAGTGCGAAAAATTTGTTGCCTTCTCAACCATTTCTTAGATTCAAGCTCCCATATCTCGCGACCGGATTGACCTAACCCAAAAATTCCGATTGCATCTGAAAGTAGAAACTCGTCCGGTTACAACGGTATGTGTATTTTTTCCCTAGGCCGTTCTGGTTAAGCGTTTGGAGCAGCAGAATTGCGAAAAATTTGTTGCCTTCTCAACCATTTCTTGGCTTCAAACTCCCATATCTCGCGAACAGATTGACCTAACCCTAAAATTCCTATTGCATCTGAAAGTAGAAACTCGCCCGATTAGAACGGTATGTGTATTTTTTCCCTAGGCCATTCTGGTTAAGCGTTTGGAGCAGCAGAATTGCGAAAAATTTGTTGTCTTCTCAACCGTTTCTTAGCTTCAAACTCCCATACGTCGCGAACGGATTGACCTAACCCAAAAATTCCTATTGCATCTGAAAGTAGAATCTCGCCCGATTACAACGGTATGTGTATTTTCCCCATAGGCCATTCTGGTTAAGCGACTGGAGAAGGAGAAATGCAAAAAATTTGTTGCCTTCTCAACCATTTCTTGGCTTCAAACTCCCATACCTTGCGAACAGATTGACCTAACCCAAAAATTCCTGCTGCGTCTGAAAGTAGAAACTCGCTCGATTACAACGGTATGTGTATTTTTTCCCTGGGCCATTCTGGTTAAGCGTTTGGAGCAACAGAAGTGCGAAAAATTTGTTGCCTTCTCAATCATTTCTTAGCTTCATACTCCCATATCTCGCGAACAGATTGACCTAACCAAAAAATTCCTGCTGCGTCTGAAAGTAGAAACTCGCCCGATTACAACGGTATGTGTATTTTTTCCCTAGGCCATTCTGGTTAAGCGTTTGGAGCAGCAGAATTGCGAAAAATTTGTTGTCTTCGCAACCATTTCCTAGCTTCAAACTCCCATATGTCGCGAACGGATTGACCTAACCCAAAAATTGCTATTGCGTCTGAAAGTAGAAACTCGTCCGGTTACAACGGTATGAGTTTTTTTCCCTAGGCCAATCTAGTTAAGCGATTGGAGCAGCAGAAGTGCGAAAAATTTGTTGCCTTCTCAACCATTTCTTAGATTCAAGCTCCCATATCTCGCGACCGGATTGACCTAACCCAAAAATTCCGATTGCATCTGAAAGTAGAAACTCGTCCGGTTACAACGGTATGTGTATTTTTTCCCTAGGCCGTTCTGGTTAAGCGTTTGGAGCAGCAGAATTGCGAAAAATTTGTTGCCTTCTCAACCATTTCTTGGCTTCAAACTCCCATATCTCGCGAACAGATTGACCTAACCCTAAAATTCCTATTGCATCTGAAAGTAGAAACTCGCCCGATTAGAACGGTATGTGTATTTTTTCCCTAGGCCATTCTGGTTAAGCGTTTGGAGCAGCAGAATTGCGAAAAATTTGTTGTCTTCTCAACCGTTTCTTAGCTTCAAACTCCCATACGTCGCGAACGGATTGACCTAACCCAAAAATTCCTATTGCATCTGAAAGCAGAATCTCGCCCGATTACAACGGTATGTGTATTTTCCCCATAGGCCATTCTGGTTAAGCGACTGGAGAAGGAGAAATGCAAAAAATTTGTTGCCTTCTCAACCATTTCTTGGCTTCAAACTCCCATACCTTGCGAACAGATTGACCTAACCCAAAAATTCCTGCTGCGTCTGAAAGTAGAAACTCGCTCGATTACAACGGTATGTGTATTTTTTCCCTGGGCCATTCTGGTTAAGCGTTTGGAGCAACAGAAGTGCGAAAAATTTGTTGCCTTCTCAATCATTTCTTAGCTTCATACTCCCATATCTCGCGAACGGATTGACCTAACCCAAAAATTCCTATTGCGTCTGAAAGTAGAAACTCGTCCGGTTACAACGGTATGTGTATTTTTTCCCTAGGCCATTCTGGTTAAGCGGTTGGAGCAGCAGAATTGCGAAATATTTGTTGCCTTCTCAACCATTTCTTGGCTTCAAACTCCCATATCTCGCGAACAGATTGACCTAACCCAAAAATTCCTGCTGCGTCTCAAAGTAGAAACTCGCCCGATTACAACGGTATGTGTGTTTTTTCCCTAGGCCATCCTGGTTAAGCGTTTGGAGCAGCAGAATTGCGAAAAATTTGTTGTCTTCTCAACTATTTCTTAGCTTCAAACTCCCATATCTCGCGAACCGATTGACAAAACCCAAAAATTCCTATTGCATCTGAAAGTAGAAACTCGCCCGATTACAACGGTATGTGTATTTTCCCCCTAGGCCATTCTGGTTAAGCGACTGGAGCAGCAGAAGTGCGAAAAATTTGTTGCCTTCTCAACCATTTCTTGGCTTCAAACTCCCATATCTCGCGAATAGATTGACATAACCCAAAAACTCCTGCTGCGTCTGAAAGTAGAAACTCGCCAGATTACAACGGTATGTGTATTTTTTCCCTAGGCCATTCTGGTTAAGCGTTTGGAGCAGCAGAAGTGCGAAAAATTTGTCGCCTTCTCAACCATTTCTTAGTTTCAAACTCCCATATCTCGCGAACGGATTGACCAAACCCAAAAATTGCTATTGCATCTGAAAGTAGAAACTCGCCCGATTACAACGGTATGTGTATTATTCCCCCTAGGCCATTCTGGTTAAGCGACTGGAGCAGCAGAAGTGCAAAAAATTTGTTGTCTTGTCAACCATTTCTTAGCTTCAAAGTCCCATATCTCGCGAACGGATTGACCAAACACAGAAATTCCTATTGCATCTGAAAGTTGAAACTCGCCCGATTACAACGGTATGTGTATTTTTTCCCTAGGCCATTCTGGTTAAGCGATTGGAGCAGAAGAAGTACGAAAAATTTGATGCCTTCTCAACCATTTCTTAGCTTCAAACTACCGTATCTCGCGAACGGATTGACCTAATCCAAAAATTGCTATTGCGTCTGAAAGCAGAAACTCGTCCGGTTACAACGGTATGTTTATTTTTTCCCTACGCCATTCTGGTTAAGCGGTTGGAGCAGCAGAAGTGCGAAATATTTGTTGCCTCCTCAACCATTTCTTGGCTTCAAACTCCCATATCTCGCGAACAGATTGACCTAACCAAAAAATTCCTGCTGCGTCTGAAAGTAGAAACTCGCCCGATTACAAAGGTATGTGTATTTTTTCCCTAGGCCATTCTGGTTAAGCGTTTGGAGCAGCAGAATTGCGAAAAATTTGTTGTCTTCGCAACCATTTCCTAGCTTCAAACTCCCATATGTCGCGAACGGATTGACCTAACCCAAAAATTGCTATTGCGTCTGAAAGTAGAAACTCGTCCGGTTACAACGGTATGTGTTTTTTTCCCTAGGCCAATCTAGTTAAGCGATTGGAGCAGCAGAAGTGCGAAAAATTTGTTGCCTTCTCAACCATTTCTTAGATTCAAGCTCCCATATCTCGCGACCGGATTGACCTAACCCAAAAATTCCGATTGCATCTGAAAGTAGAAACTCGTCCGGTTACAACGGTATGTGTATTTTTTCCCTAGGCCGTTCTGGTTAAGCGTTTGGAGCAGCAGAATTGCGAAAAATTTGTTGCCTTCTCAACCATTTCTTGGCTTCAAACTCCCATATCTCGCGAACAGATTGACCTAACCCTAAAATTCCTATTGCATCTGAAAGTAGAAACTCGCACGATTAGAACGGTATGTGTATTTTTTCCCTAGGCCATTCTGGTTAAGCGTTTGGAGCAGCAGAATTGCGAAAAATTTGTTGTCTTCTCAACCGTTTCTTAGCTTCAAACTCCCATACGTCGCGAACGGATTGACCTAACCCAAAAATTCCTATTGCATCTGAAAGTAGAATCTCGCCCGATTACAACGGTATGTGTATTTTCCCCATAGGCCATTCTGGTTAAGCGACTGGAGAAGGAGAAATGCAAAAAATTTGTTGCCTTCTCAACCATTTCTTGGCTTCAAACTCCCATACCTTGCGAACAGATTGACCTAACCCAAAAATTCCTGCTGCGTCTGAAAGTAGAAACTCGCTCGATTACAACGGTATGTGTATTTTTTCCCTGGGCCATTCTGGTTAAGCGTTTGGAGCAACAGAAGTGCGAAAAATTTGTTGCCTTCTCAATCATTTCTTAGCTTCATACTCCCATATCTCGCGAACAGATTGACCTAACCAAAAAATTCCTGCTGCGTCTGAAAGTAGAAACTCGCCCGATTACAACGGTATGTGTATTTTTTCCCTAGGCCATTCTGGTTAAGCGTTTGGAGCAGCAGAATTGCGAAAAATTTGTTGTCTTCGCAACCATTTCCTAGCTTCAAACTCCCATATGTCGCGAACGGATTGACCTAACCCAAAAATTGCTATTGCGTCTGAAAGTAGAAACTCGTCCGGTTACAACGGTATGAGTTTTTTTCCCTAGGCCAATCTAGTTAAGCGATTGGAGCAGCAGAAGTGCGAAAAATTTGTTGCCTTCTCAACCATTTCTTAGATTCAAGCTCCCATATCTCGCGACCGGATTGACCTAACCCAAAAATTCCGATTGCATCTGAAAGTAGAAACTCGTCCGGTTACAACGGTATGTGTATTTTTTCCCTAGGCCGTTCTGGTTAAGCGTTTGGAGCAGCAGAATTGCGAAAAATTTGTTGCCTTCTCAACCATTTCTTGGCTTCAAACTCCCATATCTCGCGAACAGATTGACCTAACCCTAAAATTCCTATTGCATCTGAAAGTAGAAACTCGCCCGATTAGAACGGTATGTGTATTTTTTCCCTAGGCCATTCTGGTTAAGCGTTTGGAGCAGCAGAATTGCGAAAAATTTGTTGTCTTCTCAACCGTTTCTTAGCTTCAAACTCCCATACGTCGCGAACGGATTGACCTAACCCAAAAATTCCTATTGCATCTGAAAGCAGAATCTCGCCCGATTACAACGGTATGTGTATTTTCCCCATAGGCCATTCTGGTTAAGCGACTGGAGAAGGAGAAATGCAAAAAATTTGTTGCCTTCTCAACCATTTCTTGGCTTCAAACTCCCATAGCTTGCGAACAGATTGACCTAACCCAAAAATTCCTGCTGCGTCTGAAAGTAGAAACTCGCTCGATTACAACGGTATGTGTATTTTTTCCCTGGGCCATTCTGGTTAAGCGTTTGGAGCAACAGAAGTGCGAAAAATTTGTTGCCTTCTCAATCATTTCTTAGCTTCATACTCCCATATCTCGCGAACGGATTGACCTAACCCAAAAATTCCTATTGCGTCTGAAAGTAGAAACTCGTCCGGTTACAGCGGTATGTGTATTTTTTCCCTAGGCCATTCTGGTTAAGCGGTTGGAGCAGCAGAATTGCGAAATATTTGTTGCCTTCTCAACCATTTCTTGGCTTCAAACTCCCATATCTCGCGAACAGATTGACCTAACCCAAAAATTCCTGCTGCGTCTCAAAGTAGAAACTCGCCCGATTACAACGGTATGTGTGTTTTTTCCCTAGGCCATCCTGGTTAAGCGTTTGGAGCAGCAGAATTGCGAAAAATTTGTTGTCTTCTCAACTATTTCTTAGCTTCAAACTCCCATATCTCGCGAACCGATTGACAAAACCCAAAAATTCCTATTGCATCTGAAAGTAGAAACTCGCCCGATTATAACGGTATGTGTATTTTCCCCCTAGGCCATTCTGGTTAAGCGACTGGAGCAGCAGAAGTGCGAAAAATTTGTTGCCTTCTCAACCATTTCTTGGCTTCAAACTCCCATATCTCGCGAATAGATTGACATAACCCAAAAACTCCTGCTGCGTCTGAAAGTAGAAACTCGCCAGATTACAACGGTATGCGTATTTTTTCCCTAGGCCATTCTGGTTAAGCGTTTGGAGCAGCAGAAGTGCGAAAAATTTGTCGCCTTCTCAACCATTTCTTAGTTTCAAACTCCCATATCTCGCGAACGGATTGACCAAACCCAAAAATTGCTATTGCATCTGAAAGTAGAAACTCGCCCGATTACAACGGTATGTGTATTATTCCCCCTAGGCCATTCTGGTTAAGCGACTGGAGCAGCAGAAGTGCAAAAAATTTGTTGTCTTGTCAACCATTCCTTAGCTTCAAAGTCCCATATCTCGCGAACGGATTGACCAAACACAGAAATTCCTATTGCATCTGAAAGTTGAAACTCGCCCGATTACAACGGTATGTGTATTTTTTCCCTAGGCCATTCTGGTTAAGCGATTGGAGCAGAAGAAGTACGAAAAATTTGATGCCTTCTCAACCATTTCTTAGCTTCAAACTACCGTATCTCGCGAACGGATTGACCTAATCCAAAAATTGCTATTGCGTCTGAAAGCAGAAACTCGTCCGGTTACAACGGTATGTGTATTTTTTCCCTTCGCCATTCTGGTTAAGCGTTTGGAGCAGCAGAATTGAGAAAAATTTGTTGTCTTCGCAACCATTTCTTAGCTTCAAACTCCCGTATCTCGCGAACGGATTGACCTAATCCAAAAATTGCTATTGCGTCTGAAAGCAGAAACTCGTCCGGTTACAACGGTATGTTTATTTTTTCCCTACGCCATTCTGGTTAAGCGGTTGGAGCAGCAGAATTGAGAAAAATTTGTTGTCTTCGCAACCATTTCTTAGCTTCAAACTCCCGCATCTCGCGAACGGATTGACCTAATCCAAAAATTGCTATTGCGTCTGAAAGCAGAAACTCGTCCGGTTACAACGGTATGTGTATTTTTTCCCTACGCCATTCTGGTTAAGCGGTTGGAGCAGCAGAAGTGCAAAATATTTGTTGCCTCCTCAACCATTTCTTGGCTTCAAACTCCCATATCTCGCGAACAGATTGACCTAACCAAAAAATTCCTGCTGCGTCTGAAAGTAGAAACTCGCCCGATTACAACGGTATGTGTATTTTTTCCCTAGGCCATTCTGGTTAAGCGTTTGGAGCAGCAGAATTGAGAAAAATTTGTTGTCTTCGCAACCATTTCTTAGCTTCAAACTCCCGTATCTCGCGAACGGATTGACCTAATCCAAAAATTGCTATTGCGTCTGAAAGCAGAAACTCGTCCGGTTACAACGGTATGTTTATTTTTTCCCTACGCCATTCTGGTTAAGCGGTTGGAGCAGCAGAAGTGCGAAATATTTGTTGCCTCCTCAACCATTTCTTGGCTTCAAACTCCCATATCTCGCGAACAGATTGACCTAACCAAAAAATTCCTGCTGCGTCTGAAAGTAGAAACTCGCCCGATTACAAAGGTATGTGTATTTTTTCCCTAGGCCATTCTGGTTAAGCGTTTGGAGCAGCAGAATTGCGAAAAATTTGTTGTCTTCGCAACCATTTCCTAGCTTCAAACTCCCATATGTCGCGAACGGATTGACCTAACCCAAAAATTGCTATTGCGTCTGAAAGTAGAAACTCGTCCGGTTACAACGGTATGTGTTTTTTTCCCTAGGCCAATCTAGTTAAGCGATTGGAGCAGCAGAAGTGCGAAAAATTTGTTGCCTTCTCAACCATTTCTTAGATTCAAGCTCCCATATCTCGCGACCGGATTGACCTAACCCAAAAATTCCGATTGCATCTGAAAGTAGAAACTCGTCCGGTTACAACGGTATGTGTATTTTTTCCCTAGGCCGTTCTGGTTAAGCGTTTGGAGCAGCAGAATTGCGAAAAATTTGTTGCCTTCTCAACCATTTCTTGGCTTCAAACTCCCATATCTCGCGAACAGATTGACCTAACCCTAAAATTCCTATTGCATCTGAAAGTAGAAACTCGCCCGATTAGAACGGTATGTGTATTTTTTCCCTAGGCCATTCTGGTTAAGCGTTTGGAGCAGCAGAATTGCGAAAAATTTGTTGTCTTCTCAACTGTTTCTTAGCTTCAAACTCCCATACGTCGCGAACGGATTGACCTAACCCAAAAATTCCTATTGCATCTGAAAGTAGAATCTCGCCCGATTACAACGGTATGTGTATTTTCCCCATAGGCCATTCTGGTTAAGCGACTGGAGAAGGAGAAATGCAAAAAATTTGTTGCCTTCTCAACCATTTCTTGGCTTCAAACTCCCATACCTTGCGAACAGATTGACCTAACCCAAAAATTCCTGCTGCGTCTGAAAGTAGAAACTCGCTCGATTACAACGGTATGTGTATTTTTTCCCTACGCCATTCTGGTTAAGCGGTTGGAGCAGCAGAAGTGCGAAATATTTGTTGCCTCCTCAACCATTTCTTGGCTTCAAACTCCCATATCTCGCGAACAGATTGACCTAACCAAAAAATTCCTGCTGCGTCTGAAAGTAGAAACTCGCCCGATTACAACGGTATGTGTATTTTTTCCCTAGGCCATTCTGGTTAAGCGTTTGGAGCAGCAGAATTGCGAAAAATTTGTTGTCTTCGCAACCATTTCCTAGCTTCAAACTCCCATATGTCGCGAACGGATTGACCTAACCCAAAAATTGCTATTGCGTCTGAAAGTAGAAACTCGTCCGGTTACAACGGTATGTGTTTTTTTCCCTAGGCCAATCTAGTTAAGCGATTGGAGCAGCAGAAGTGCGAAAAATTTGTTGCCTTCTCAACCATTTCTTAGATTCAAGCTCCCATATCTCGCGACCGGATTGACCTAACCCAAAAATTCCGATTGCATCTGAAAGTAGAAACTCGTCCGGTTACAACGGTATGTGTATTTTTTCCCTAGGCCGTTCTGGTTAAGCGTTTGGAGCAGCAGAATTGCGAAAAATTTGTTGCCCTCTCAACCATTTCTTGGCTTCAAACTCCCATATCTCGCGAACAGATTGACCTAACCCTAAAATTCCTATTGCATCTGAAAGTAGAAACTCGCCCGATTAGAACGGTATGTGTATTTTTTCCCTAGGCCAATCTGGTTAAGCGTTTGGAGCAGCAGAATTGCGAAAAATTTGTTGTCTTCTCAACCGTTTCTTAGCTTCAAACTCCCATACGTCGCGAACGGATTGACCTAACCCAAAAATTCCTATTGCATCTGAAAGTAGAATCTCGCCCGATTACAACGGTATGTGTATTTTCCCCATAGGCCATTCTGGTTAAGCGACTGGAGAAGGAGAAATGCAAAAAATTTGTTGCCTTCTCAACCATTTCTTGGCTTCAAACTCCCATACCTTGCGAACAGATTGACCTAACCCAAAAATTCCTGCTGCGTCTGAAAGTAGAAACTCGCTCGATTACATCGGTATGTGTATTTTTTCCCTGGGCCATTCTGGTTAAGCGTTTGGAGCAACAGAAGTGCGAAAAATTTGTTGCCTTCTCAATCATTTCTTAGCTTCATACTCCCATATGTCGCGAACGGATTGACCTAACCCAAAAATTGCTATTGCGTCTGAAAGTAGAAACTCGTCCGGTTACAACGGTATGTGTTTTTTTCCCTAGGCCAATCTAGTTAAGCGATTGGAGCAGCAGAAGTGCGAAAAATTTGTTGCCTTCTCAACCATTTCTTAGATTCAAGCTCCCATATCTCGCGACCGGATTGACCTAACCCAAAAATTCCGATTGCATCTGAAAGTAGAAACTCGTCCGGTTACAACGGTATGTGTATTTTTTCCCTAGGCCGTTCTGGTTAAGCGTTTGGAGCAGCAGAATTGCGAAAAATTTGTTGCCTTCTCAACCATTTCTTGGCTTCAAACTCCCATATCTCGCGAACAGATTGACCTAACCCTAAAATTCCTATTGCATCTGAAAGTAGAAACTCGCCCGATTAGAACGGTATGTGTATTTTTTCCCTAGGCCATTCTGTTTAAGCGTTTGGAGCAGCAGAATTGCGAAAAATTTGTTGTCTTCTCAACCGTTTCTTAGCTTCAAACTCCCATACGTCGCGAACGGATTGACCTAACCCAAAAATTCCTATTGCATCTGAAAGTAGAATCTCGCCCGATTACAACGGTATGTGTATTTTCCCCATAGGCCATTCTGGTTAAGCGACTGGAGAAGGAGAAATGCAAAAAATTTGTTGCCTTCTCAACCATTTCTTGGCTTCAAACTCCCATACCTTGCGAACAGATTGACCTAACCCAAAAATTCCTGCTGCGTCTGAAAGTAGAAACTCGCTCGATTACAACGGTATGTGTATTTTTTCCCTGGGCCATTCTGGTTAAGCGTTTGGAGCAACAGAAGTGCGAAAAATTTGTTGCCTTCTCAATCATTTCTTAGCTTCATACTCCCATATCTCGCGAACGGATTGACCTAACCCAAAAATTCCTATTGCGTCTGAAAGTAGAAACTCGTCCGGTTACAACGGTATGTGTATTTTTTCCCTAGGCCATTCTGGTTAAGCGGTTGGAGCAGCAGAATTGCGAAATATTTGTTGCCTTCTCAACCATTTCTTGGCTTCAAACTCCCATATCTCGCGAACAGATTGACCTAACCCAAAAATTCCTGCTGCGTCTCAAAGTAGAAACTCGCCCGATTACAACGGTATGTGTGTTTTTTCCCTAGGCCATCCTGGTTAAGCGTTTGGAGCAGCAGAATTGCGAAAAATTTGTTGTCTTCTCAACTATTTCTTAGCTTCAAACTCCCATATCTCGCGAACCGATTGACAGAACCCAAAAATTCCTGCTGCGTCTGAAAGTAGAAACTCGCCCGATTACAACGGTATGTGTATTTTTTCCCTAGGATATTCTGGTTAAGCGATTGGAGCAGAAGAAGTGCGAAAAATTTGATGCCTTCTCAACCATTTCTTAGCTTCAAACTCCCGTATCTCGCGAACGGATTGACCTAATCCAAAAATTGCTATTGCGTCTGAAAGCAGAAACTCGTCCGGTTACAACGGTATGTGTATTTTTTCCCTACGCCATTCTGGTTAAGCGGTTGGAGCAGCAGAAGAGCGAAATATTTGTTGCCTTCTCAACCATTTCTTTGATTCAAACTCCCATATCTCGCGAACAGGTAGACCTAACCCAAAAATTCCTGCTGCGTCTCAAAGTAGAAACTCGCCCGATTACAACGGTATGTGTGTTTTTTCCCTAGGCCATTCTGGTTAAGCGTTTGGAGCAGCAGAAGTGCGAAAAATTTGTCGCCTAATCTCGACCATTTCTTAGCTTCAAACTCCCATATCTCGCGAATAGATTGACATAACCCAAAAACTCCTGCTGCGTCTGAAAGTAGAAACTCGCCAGATTACAACGGTATGTGTATTTTTTCCCTAGGCCATTCTGGTTAAGCGTATGGAGCAGCAGAAGTGCGAAATATTTGTTGCCTTCTCAAACATTTCATGGCTTCAAACTCCCATATCTCGCGAACAGATTGACCTAACCCAAAAATTCCTGCAGCGTCTGAACGTAGAAACTCGCCCGATTACAACGGTATGTGTATTTTTTCCCCAGGCCATTCTGGTTAAGCGTTTGGAGCAGCAGAAGTGCGAAAAATTTGTCGCCTTCTCGACCATTTCTTAGCTTCAAACTCCCATATCTCGCGAACGGATTGACCAAACCCAAAAATTCCTATTGCATCTGAAAGTAGAAACTCGCCCGATTACAACGGTATGTGTATTTTCCCCCTAGGCCATTCTGGTTAAGCGACTGGAGCAGCAGAAGTGCGAAAAATTTGTTGCCTTCTCAACCATTTCTTGGCTTCAAACTCCCATATCTCGCGAATAGATTGACATAACCCAAAAACTCCTGCTGCGTCTGAAAGTAGAAACTCGCCAGATTACAACGGTATGTGTATTTTTTCCCTAGGCCATTCTGGTTAAGCGTTTGGAGCAGCAGAATTGCGAAAAATTTGTTGTCTGCTCCACCATTTCTTAGCTTCAAACTCCCATATGTCGCGAACGGATTGATCTAACCCAAAAATTCCTATTGCGTCTGAAAGTAGAAACTCACCCGATTACAACGGTATGTGTATTTTCCCCCTAGGCCATTCTGGTTAAGCGACTGGAACAGCAGAAGTGCAAAAAATTTGTTGTCTTGTCAACCATTTCTTAGCTTCAACGTCCGATATCTCGCGAACGGATTGACCAAACACAGAAATTCCGGCTGCGTCTGAAAGTAGAAACTCGCTCGATTACAACGGTATGTGTATTTTTTCCCTGGGCCATTCTGGTTAAGCGTTTGGAGCAACAGAAGTGCGAAAAATTTGTTGCCTTCTCAATCATTTCTTAGCTTCAAACTCCCATATCTCGCGAACGGATTGACCTAACCCACAAATTCCTATTGCATCTGATAGTAGAAACTCGCCCGATTGCAACGGTATGTGTATTTTTTCCCTAGGCCATTCTGGTTAAGCGTATGGAGCAGCAGAATTGCGAAATATTTGTTGCCTTCTCAAACATTTCATGGCTTCAAACTCCCATATCTCGCGAATAGATTGACCTAACCCAAAAATTCCTGCAGCGTCTGAACGTAGAAACTCGCCCGATTACAACGGTATGTGTATTTTTTCCCCAGGCCATTCTTGTTAAGCGTTTGGAGCAGCAGAAGTGCGAAAAATTTGTCGCCTTCTCAACCATTTCTTAGTTTCAAACTCCCATATCTCGCGAACGGATTGACCAAACCCAAAAATTGCTATTGCATCTGAAAGTAGAAACTCGCCCGATTACAACGGTATGTGTATTTTTCCCCCTAGGCCATTCTGGTTAAGCGACTGGAGCAGCAGAAGTGCAAAAAATTTGTTGTCTTGTCAACCATTTCTTAGCTTCAAAGTCCCATATCTCGCGAACGGATTGACCAAACACAGAAATTACTATTGCATCTGAAAGTTGAAACTCGCCCGATTACAACGGTATGTGTATTTTTTCCCTAGGCCATTCTGGTTAAGCGATTGGAGCAGAAGAAGTACGAAAAATTTGATGCCTTCTCAACCATTTCTTAGCTTCAAACTACCGTATCTCGCGAACGGATTGACCTAATCCAAAAATTGCTATTGCGTCTGAAAGCAGAAACTCGTCCGGTTACAACGGTATGTGTATTTTTTCCCTTCGCCATTCTGGTTAAGCGGTTGGAGCAGCAGAATTGCGAAATATTTGTTGCCTCCTCAACCATTTCTTGGCTTCAAACTCCCATATCTCGCGAACAGATTGACCTAACCAAAAAATTCCTGCTGCGTCTGAAAGTAGAAACTCGCCCGATTACAACGGTATGTGTATTTTTTCCCTAGGCCGTTCTGGTTAAGCGTTTGGAGCAGCAGAATTGCGAAAAATTTGTTGCCTTCTCAACCATTTCTTGGCTTCAAACTCCCATATCTCGCGAACAGATTGACCTAACCCTAAAATTCCTATTGCATCTGAAAGTAGAAACTCGCCCGATTAGAACGGTATGTGTATTTTTTCCCTAGGCCATTCTGGTTAAGCGTTTGGAGCAGCAGAATTGCGAAAAATTTGTTGTCTTCTCAACCGTTTCTTAGCTTCAAACTCCCATACGTCGCGAACGGATTGACCTAACCCAAAAATTCCTATTGCATCTGAAAGTAGAATCTCGCCCGATTACAACGGTATGTGTATTTTCCCCATTGGCCATTCTGGTTAAGCGACTGGAGAAGGAGAAATGCAAAAAATTTGTTGCCTTCTCAACCATTTCTTGGCTTCAAACTCCCATACCTTGCGAACAGATTGACCTAACCCAAAAATTCCTGCTGCGTCTGAAAGTAGAAACTCGCTCGATTACAACGGTATGTGTATTTTTTCCCTACGCCATTCTGGTTAAGCGGTTGGAGCAGCAGAAGTGCGAAATATTTGTTGCCTCCTCAACCATTTCTTGGCTTCAAACTCCCATATCTCGCGAACAGATTGACCTAACCAAAAAATTCCTGCTGCGTCTGAAAGTAGAAACTCGCCCGATTACAACGGTATGTGTATTTTTTCCCTAGGCCATTCTGGTTAAGCGTTTGGAGCAGCAGAATTGCGAAAAATTTGTTGTCTTCGCAACCATTTCCTAGCTTCAAACTCCCATATGTCGCGAACGGATTGACCTAACCCAAAAATTGCTATTGCGTCTGAAAGTAGAAACTCGTCCGGTTACAACGGTATGTGTTTTTTTCCCTAGGCCAATCTAGTTAAGCGACTGGAGCAGCAGAAGTGCGAAAAATTTGTTGCCTTCTCAACCATTTCTTAGATTCAAGCTCCCATATCTCGCGACCGGATTGACCTAACCCAAAAATTCCGATTGCATCTGAAAGTAGAAACTCGTCCGGTTACAACGGTATGTGTATTTTTTCCCTAGGCCGTTCTGGTTAAGCGTTTGGAGCAGCAGAATTGCGAAAAATTTGTTGCCTTCTCAACCATTTCTTGGCTTCAAACTCCCATATCTCGCGAACAGATTGACCTAACCCTAAAATTCCTATTGCATCTGAAAGTAGAAACTCGCCCGATTAGAACGGTATGTGTATTTTTTCCCTAGGCCATTCTGGTTAAGCGATTGGAGCAGCAGAATTGCGAAAAATTTGTTGTCTTCTCAACCGTTTCTTAGCTTCAAACTCCCATACGTCGCGAACGGATTGACCTAACCCAAAAATTCCTATTGCATCTGAAAGTAGAATCTCGCCCGATTACAACGGTATGTGTATTTTCCCCATAGGCCATTCTGGTTAAGCGACTGGAGAAGGAGAAATGCAAAAAATTTGTTGCCTTCTCAACCATTTCTTGGCTTCAAACTCCCATACCTTGCGAACAGATTGACCTAACCCAAAAATTCCTGCTGCGTCTGAAAGTAGAAGCTCGCTCGATTACAACGGTATGTGTATTTTTTCCCTGGGCCATTCTGGTTAAGCGTTTGGAGCAACAGAAGTGCGAAAAATTTGTTGCCTTCTCAATCATTTCTTAGCTTCATACTCCCATATCTCGCGCACGGATTGACCTAACCCAAAAATTCCTATTGCGTCTGAAAGTAGAAACTCGCCCGATTAGAACGGTATGTGTATTTTTTCCCTAGGCCATTCTGGTTAAGCGGTTGGAGCAGCAGAATTGCGAAATATTTGTTGCCTTCTCAACCATTTCTTGGCTTCAAACTCCCATATCTCGCGAACAGATTGACCTAACCCAAAAATTCCTGCTGCGTCTCAAAGTAGAAACTCGCCCGATTACAACGGTATGTGTGTTTTTTCCCTAGGCCATCCTGGTTAAGCGTTTGGAGCAGCAGAATTGCGAAAAATTTGTTGTCTTCTCAACTATTTCTTAGCTTCAAACTCCCATATCTCGCGAACCGATTGACAAAACCCAAAAATTCCTGCTGCGTCTGAAAGTAGAAACTCGCCCGATTACAACGGTATGTGTATTTTTTCCCTAGGCTATTCTGGTTAAGCGATTGGAGCAGAAGAAGTGCGAAAAATTTGATGCCTTCTCAACCATTTCTTTGCTTCAAACTCCCGTATCTCGCGAACGGAATGACCTAATCCAAAAATTGCTATTGCGTCTGAAAGCAGAAACTCGTCCGGTTACAACGGTATGTGTATTTTTTCCCTACGCCATTCTGGTTAAGCGGTTGGAGCAGCAGAAGTGCGAAATATTTGTTGCCTCCTCAACCATTTCTTGGCTTCAAACTCCCATATCTCGCGAACAGATTGACCTAACCAAAAAATTCCTGCTGCGTCTGAAAGTAGAAACACGCCCGATTACAACGGTATGTGTATTTTTTCCCTAGACCGTTCTGGTTAAGCGTTTGTAGCCGCAGAAGTGCGAAAAATTTGATGCCTCCTCAACCATTTCTTAGCTTCAAACTCCCGTATCTCGCGAACGGATTGACCTAACCCAAAAATTGCTATTGCGTATGAAAGTAGAAACTCGTCCGGTTACAACGGTATGTGTATTTTTTCCCTAGGCCATTCTGGTTAAGCGGTTGGAGCAGCAGAAGAGCGAAATATTTGTTGCCTTCTCAACCATTTCTTTGATTCAAACTCCCATATCTCGCGAACAGGTTGACCTAACCCAAACATTCCTGCTGCGTCTCAAAGTAGAAACTCGCCCGATTACAACGGTATGTGTGTTTTTTCCCTAGGCCATTCTGGTTAAGCGTTTGGAGCAGCAGAAGTGCGAAAAATTTGTCGCCTAATCTCGACCATTTCTTAGCTTCAAACTCCCATATCTCGCGAATAGATTGACATAACCCAAAAACTCCTGCTGCGTCTGAAAGTAGAAACTCGCCAAATTACAACGGTATGTGTATTTTTTCCCTATGCCATTCTGGTTAAGCGTATGGAGCAGCAGAAGTGCGAAATATTTGTTGCCTTCTCAAACATTTCATGGCTTCAAACTCCCATATCTCGCGAACAGATTGACCTAACCCAAAAATTCCTGCAGCGTCTGAACGTGGAAACTCGCCCGATTACAACGGTATGTGTATTTTTTCCCCAGGCCATTCTGGTTAAGCGTTTGGAGCAGCAGAAGTGCGAAAAATTTGTCGCCTTCTCGACCATTTCTTAGCTTCAAACTCCCATATCTCGCGAACGGATTGACCAAACCCAAAAATTCCTATTGCATCTGAAAGTAGAAACTCGCCCGATTACAACGGTATGTGTATTTTCCCCCTAGGCCATTCTGGTTAAGCGACTGGAGCAGCAGAAGTGCGAAAAATTTGTTGCCTTCTCAACCATTTCTTGGCTTCAAACTCCCATATCTCGCGAATAGATTGACATAACCCAAAAACTCCTGCTGCGTCTGAAAGTAGAAACTCGCCAGATTACAACGGTATGTGTATTTTTTCCCTAGGCCATTCTGGTTAAGCGTTTGGAGCAGCAGAATTGCGAAAAATTTGTTGTCTGCTCCACCATTTCTTAGCTTCAAACTCCCATATGTCGCGAACGGATTGATCTAACCCAAAAATTCCTATTGCGTCTGAAAGTAGAAACTCGCCCGATTACAACGGTATGTGTATTTTCCCCCTAGGCCATTCTGGTTAAGCGACTGGAACAGCAGAAGTGCAAAAAATTTGTTGTCTTGTCAACCATTTCTTAGCTTCAACGTCCGATATCTCGCGAACGGATTGACCAAACACAGAAATTCCTGCTGCGTCTGAAAGTAGAAACTCGCTCGCTTACAACGGTATGTGCATTTTTTCCCTGGGCCATTCTGGTTAAGCGTTTGGAGCAACAGAAGTGCGAAAAATTTGTTGCCTTCTCAAACATTTCATGGCTTCAAACTCCCATATCTCGCGAACAGATTGACCTAACCCAAAAATTGCTATTGCATCTGAAAGTAGAAACTCGCCCGATTACAACGGTATGTGTATTTTCCCCCTAGGCCATTCTGGTTAAGCGATTGGAGCAGAAGAAGTACGAAAAATTTGATGCCTTCTCAACCATTTCTTAGCTTCAAACTACCGTATCTCGCGAACGGATTGACCAAAACCACAAATTCCTATTGCATCTGATAGTAGAAACTCGCCCGATTGCAACGGTATGTGTATTTTTTCCCTAGGCCATTCTGGTTAAGCGTATGGAGCAGCAGAAGTGCGAAATATTTGTTGCCTTCTCAAACATTTCATGGCTTCAAACTCCCATATCTCGCGAACAGATTGACCTAACCCAAAAATTCCTGCAGCGTCTGAACGTAGAAACTCGCCCGATTACAACGGTATGTGTATTTTTTCCCCAGGCCATTCTGGTTAAGCGTTTGGAGCAGCAGAAGTGCGAAAAATTTGTCGCCTTCTCAACCATTTCTTAGCTTCAAACTCCCATATCTCGCGAACGGATTGACCAAACCCAAAAATTGCTATTGCATCTGAAAGTAGAAACTCGCCCGATTACAACGGTATGTGTATTTTCCCCCTAGGCCATTCTGGTTAAGCGATTGGAGCAGAAGAAGTACGAAAAATTTGATGTCTTCTCAACCATTTCTTAGCTTCAAACTACCGTATCTCGCGAACGGATTGACCTAATCCAAAAATTGCTATTGCGTCTGAAAGCAGAAACTCGTCCGGTTACAACGGTATGTGTATTTTTTCCCTAGGCTATTCTGGTTAAGCGATTGGAGCAGAAGAAGTGCGAAAAATTTGATGCCTTCTCAACCATTTCTTAGCTTCAAACTCCCGTATCTCGCGAACGGATTGACCTAATCCAAAAATTGCTATTGCGTCTGAAAGCAGAAACTCGTCCGGTTACAACGGTATGTGTATTTTTTCCCTACGCCATTCTGGTTAAGCGGTTGGAGCAGCAGAAGTGCGAAATATTTGTTGCCTCCTCAACCATTTCTTGGCTTCAAACTCCCATATCTCGCGAACAGATTGACCTAACCAAAAAATTCCTGCTGCGTCTGAAAGTAGAAACTCGCCCGATTACAACGGTATGTGTATTTTTTCCCTAGACCGTTCTGGTTAAGCATTTGTAGCCGCAGAAGTGCGAAAAATTTGATGCCTCCTCAACCATTTCTTAGCTTCAAACTCCCGTATCTCGCGAACGGATTGACCTAACCCAAAAATTGCTATTGCGTATGAAAGTAGAAACTCGTCCGGTTACAACGGTATGTGTATTTTTTCCCTAGGCCATTCTGGTTAAGCGGTTGGAGCAGCAGAAGAGCGAAATATTTGTTGCCTTCTCAACCATTTCTTTGATTCAAACTCCCATATCTCGCGAACAGGTTGACCTAACCCAAAAATTCCTGCTGCGTCTCAAAGTAGAAACTCGCCCGATTACAACGGTATGTGTGTTTTTTCCCTAGGCCATTCTGGTTAAGCGTTTGGAGCAGCAGAAGTGCGAAAAATTTGTCGCCTAATCTCGACCATTTCTTAGCTTCAAACTCCCATATCTCGCGAATAGATTGACATAACCCAAAAACTCCTGCTGCGTCTGAAAGTAGAAACTCGCCAGATTACAACGGTATGTGTATTTTTTCCCTAGGCCATTCTGGTTAAGCGTATGGAGCAGCAGAAGTGCGAAATATTTGTTGCCTTCTCAAACATTTCATGGCTTCAAACTCCCATATCTCGCGAACAGATTGACCTAACCCAAAAATTCCTGCAGCGTCTGAACGTAGAAACTCGCCCGATTACAACGGTATGTGTATTTTTTCCCCAGGCCATTCTGGTTAAGCGTTTGGAGCAGCAGAAGTGCGAAAAATTTGTCGCCTTCTCGACCATTTCTTAGCTTCAAACTCCCATATCTCGCGAACGGATTGACCAAACCCAAAAATTCCTATTGCATCTGAAAGTAGAAACTCGCCCGATTACAACGGTATGTGTATTTTCCCCCTAGGCCATTCTGGTTAAGCGACTGGAGCAGCAGAAGTGCGAAAAATTTGTTGCCTTCTCAACCATTTCTTGGCTTCAAACTCCCATATCTCGCGAATAGATTGACATAACCCAAAAACTCCTGCTGCGTCTGAAAGTAGAAACTCGCCAGATTACAACGGTATGTGTATTTTCCCCCTAGGCCATTCTGGTTAAGCGATTGGAGCAGAAGAAGTACGAAAAATTTGATGCCTTCTCAACCATTTCTTAGCTTCAAACTACCGTATCTCGCGAACGGATTGACCAAAACCACAAATTCCTATTGCATCTGATAGTAGAAACTCGCCCGATTGCAACGGTATGTGTATTTTTTCCCTAGGCCATTCTGGTTAAGCGTATGGAGCAGCAGAAGTGCGAAATATTTGTTGCCTTCTCAAACATTTCATGGCTTCAAACTCCCATATCTCGCGAACAGATTGACCTAACCCAAAAATTCCTGCAGCGTCTGAACGTAGAAACTCGCCCGATTACAACGGTATGTGTATTTTTTCCCCAGGCCATTCTGGTTAAGCGTTTGGAGCAGCAGAAGTGCGAAAAATTTGTCGCCTTCTCAACCATTTCTTAGCTTCAAACTCCCATATCTCGCGAACGGATTGACCAAACCCAAAAATTGCTATTGCATCTGAAAGTAGAAACTCGCCCGATTACAACGGTATGTGTATTTTCCCCCTAGGCCATTCTGGTTAAGCGATTGGAGCAGAAGAAGTACGAAAAATTTGATGCCTTCTCAACCATTTCTTAGCTTCAAACTACCGTATCTCGCGAACGGATTGACCTAATCCAAAAATTGCTATTGCGTCTGAAAGCAGAAACTCGTCCGGTTACAACGGTATGTGTATTTTTTCCCTAGGCTATTCTGGTTAAGCGATTGGAGCAGAAGAAGTGCGAAAAATTTGATGCCTTCTCAACCATTTCTTAGCTTCAAACTCCCGTATCTCGCGAACGGATTGACCTAATCCAAAAATTGCTATTGCGTCTGAAAGCAGAAACTCGTCCGGTTACAACGGTATGTGTATTTTTTCCCTACGCCATTCTGGTTAAGCGGTTGGAGCAGCAGAAGTGCGAAATATTTGTTGCCTCCTCAACCATTTCTTGGCTTCAAACTCCCATATCTCGCGAACAGATTGACCTAACCAAAAAATTCCTGCTGCGTCTGAAAGTAGAAACTCGCCCGATTACAACGGTATGTGTATTTTTTCCCTAGACCGTTCTGGTTAAGCATTTGTAGCCGCAGAAGTGCGAAAAATTTGATGCCTCCTCAACCATTTCTTAGCTTCAAACTCCCGTATCTCGCGAACGGATTGACCTAACCCAAAAATTGCTATTGCGTATGAAAGTAGAAACTCGTCCGGTTACAACGGTATGTGTATTTTTTCCCTAGGCCATTCTGGTTAAGCGGTTGGAGCAGCAGAAGAGCGAAATATTTGTTGCCTTCTCAACCATTTCTTTGATTCAAACTCCCATATCTCGCGAACAGGTTGACCTAACCCAAAAATTCCTGCTGCGTCTCAAAGTAGAAACTCGCCCGATTACAACGGTATGTGTGTTTTTTCCCTAGGCCATTCTGGTTAAGCGTTTGGAGCAGCAGAAGTGCGAAAAATTTGTCGCCTAATCTCGACCATTTCTTAGCTTCAAACTCCCATATCTCGCGAATAGATTGACATAACCCAAAAACTCCTACTGCGTCTGAAAGTAGAAACTCGCCAGATTACAACGGTATGTGTATTTTTTCCCTAGGCCATTCTGGTTAAGCGTATGGAGCAGCAGAAGTGCGAAATATTTGTTGCCTTCTCAAACATTTCATGGCTTCAAACTCCCATATCTCGCGAACAGATTGACCTAACCCAAAAATTCCTGCAGCGTCTGAACGTAGAAACTCGCCCGATTACAACGGTATGTGTATTTTTTCCCCAGGCCATTCTGGTTAAGCGTTTGGAGCAGCAGAAGTGCGAAAAATTTGTCGCCTTCTCGACCATTTCTTAGCTTCAAACTCCCATATCTCGCGAACGGATTGACCAAACCCAAAAATTCCTATTGCATCTGAAAGTAGAAACTCGCCCGATTACAACGGTATGTGTATTTTCCCCCTAGGCCATTCTGGTTAAGCGACTGGAGCAGCAGAAGTGCGAAAAATTTGTTGCCTTCTCAACCATTTCTTGGCTTCAAACTCCCATATCTCGCGAATAGATTGACATAACCCAAAAACTCCTGCTGCGTCTGAAAGTAGAAACTCGCCAGATTACAACGGTATGTGTATTTTTTCCCTAGGCCATTCTGGTTAAGCGTTTGGAGCAGCAGAATTGCGAAAAATTTGTTGTCTGCTCCACCATATCTTAGCTTCAAACTCCCATATGTCGCGAACGGATTGATCTAACCCAAAAATTCCTATTGCGTCTGAAAGTAGAAACTCGCCCGATTACAACGGTATGTGTATTTTCCCCCTAGGCCATTCTGGTTAAGCGACTGGAACAGCAGAAGTGCAAAAAATTTGTTGTCTTGTCAACCATTTCTTAGCTTCAACGTCCGATATCTCGCGAACGGATTGACCAAACACAGAAATTCCTGCTGCGTCTGAAAGTAGAAACTCGCTCGCTTACAACGGTATGTGCATTTTTTCCCTGGGCCATTCTGGTTAAGCGTTTGGAGCAACAGAAGTGCGAAAAATTTGTTGCCTTCTCAAACATTTCATGGCTTCAAACTCCCATATCTCGCGAACAGATTGACCTAACCCAAAAATTGCTATTGCATCAGAAAGTAGAAACTCGCCCGATTACAACGGTATGTGTATTTTCCCCCTAGGCCATTCTGGTTAAGCGACTGGAACAGCAGAAGTGCAAAAAATTTGTTGTCTTGTCAACCATTTCTTAGCTTCAACGTCCGATATCTCGCGAACGGATTGACCAAACACAGAAATTCCTGCTGCGTCTGAAAGTAGAAACTCGCCCGATTAGAACGGTATGTGTATTTTTTCCCTAGGCCATTCTGGTTAAGCGTTTGGAGCAACAGAAGTGCGAAAAATTTGTTGCCTTCTCAAACATTTCATGGCTTCAAACTCCCATATCTCGCGAACAGATTGACCTAACCCAAAAATTGCTATTGCATCTGAAAGTAGAAACTCGCCCGATTACAACGGTATGTGTATTTTCCCCCTAGGCCATTCTGGTTAAGCGACTGGAACAGCAGAAGTGCAAAAAATTTGTTTTCTTGTCAACCATTTCTTAGCTTCAACGTCCGATATCTCGCGAACGGATTGACCAAACACAGAAATTCCTGCTGCGTCTGAAAGTAGAAACTCGCCCGATTACAACGGTATGTGTATTTTCCCCCTAGGCCATTCTGGTTAAGCGACTGGAACAGCAGAAGTGCAAAAAATTTGTTGTCTTGTCAACCATTTCTTAGCTTCAACGTCCGATATCTCGCGAACGGATTGACCAAACACAGAAATTCCTGCTGCGTCTGAAAGTAGAAACTCGCTCGATTACAACGGTATGTGTATTTTTTCCCTGGGCCATTCTGGTTAAGCGTTTGGAGCAACAGAAGTGCGAAAAATTTGTTGCCTTCTGATACATTTCATGGCTTCAAACTCCCATATCTCGCGAACAGATTGACCTAACCCAAAAATTGCTATTGCATCTGAAAGTAGAAACTCGCCCGATTACAACGGTATGTGTATTTTCCCCCTAGGCCATTCTGGTTAAGCGACTGGAGAAGCAGAAGTGCAAAAAATTTGTTGCCTTCGCCACCATTTCTTGGCTTCAAACTCCCATACCTTGCGAACAGATTGACCTAACCCAAAAATTCTTGTTGCGTCTGAAAGTAGAAACTCGCCCGATTACAACGGTATGTGTATTTTTTCCCTAGGCCATTCTGGTTAAGCGATTGGAGCAGAAGAAGTGCGAAAAATTTGATGCCTTCTCAACCATTTCTTAGCTTCAAACTCCCGTATCTCGCGAACGGATTGACCTAACCCAAAAAATTCGTATTGCATCTGAAAGTAGAAACTCGCCCGATTACAACGGTATGTGTATTTTCCCCCTAGGCCATTCTGGTTAAGCGATTGGAGCAGAAGAAGTGCGAAAAATTTGATGCCTTCTCAACCATTTCTTAGCTTCAAACTCCCATATCTCGCGAACAGATTGACCTAACCCAAAAATTCCTGCTGCGTCTCAAAGTAGAAACTCGTCCGGTTACAACGGTATGTGTATTTTTTCCCTAGGCCATTCTGTTTAAGCGTTTCGAGCAGCAGAATTGCGAAAAATTTGTTTTCTTCTCAACCATTTCTTAGCTTCAAACTCCCATATGTCGCGAACGGATTGACCTAACCCAAAAAATTCGTATTGCATCTGAAAGTAGAAACTCGCCCGATTACAACGGTATGTGTATTTTTTCCCTAGGCCATTCTGGTTAAGCGATTGGAGCAGAAGAATTGCGAAAAATTTGATGCCTTCTCAACTATTTCTTAGCTTCAAACTCCCATATCTCGCGAACGGATTGACAAAACCCAAAAATTCCTGCTGCGTCTGAAAGTAGAAACTCGTCCGGTTACAACGGTATGTGTATTTTTTCCCTAGGCCATTCTGTTTAAGCGTTTCGAGCAGCAGAATTGCGAAAAATTTGTTTTCTTCTCAACCATTTCTTAGCTTCAAACTCCCATATGTCGCGAACGGATTGACCTAACCCAAAAAATTCGTATTGCATCTGAAAGTAGAAACTCGCCCGATTACAACGGTATGTGTATTTTTTCCCTAGGCCATTCTGGTTAAGCGTTTCGAGCAGCAGAATTGCGAAAAATTTGTTTTCTTCTCAACCATTTCTTAGCTTCAAACTCCCATATGTCGCGAACGGATTGACCTAACCCAAAAAATTCGTATTGCATCTGAAAGTAGAAACTCGCCCGATTACAACGGTATGTGTATTTTCCCCCTAGGCCATTCTGGTTAAGCGACTGGAGAAGCAGAAGTGCAAAAAATTTGTTGCCTTCGCAACCATTTCTTGGCTTCAAACTCCCATACCTTGCGAACAGATTGACCTAACCCAAAAATTCTTGTTGCGTCTGAAAGTAGAAACTCGCCCGATTACAACGGTATGTGTATTTTTTCCCTAGGCCATTCTGGTTAAGCTACTGGAGCAGCAGAAGTGCAAAAAATTTGTTGTCTTCTCAACCATTTCTTAGCTTCAAACTCCCATATGTCGCGAACGGTTTGACCTAACCCAAAAATTCGTATTGCATCTGAAAGTAGAAACTCGCCCGATTACAACGGTATGTGTATTTTCCCCCTAGGCCATTCTGGTTAAGCGGTTGGAGCAGCAGAAAAGCGAAATATTTGTTGCCTTCTCAACTATTTCTTGGCTTCAAACTCCCATATCTCGCGAACAGATTGACCTAACCCAAAAATTCCTGCTGCGTCTCAAAGTAGAAACTCGCCCGATTTCAACGGTATGTGTGTTTTTTCCCTAGGCCATTCTGGTTAAGCGTTTGGAGCAGCAGAATTGCGAAAAATTTGTTGTCTTCTCAACCATTTCTTAGCTTCAAACTCCCATATATCGCGAACGGATTGACCTAACTCAAAAATTCCTATTGCATCTGAAAGTAGAAACTCGCCCGATTACAAAGGTATGTTTATTTTTTCCCTAGGCCAATCTGGTTAAGCGATTCGAGCAGCAGAAGTGCGAAAAATTTGATGCCTTCTCAACCACTTCTTAGCTTCAAACTCCCGTATCTCGCGAACGGATTGACCTAACCCAAAAATTGCTATTGCGTATGAAAGTAGAAACTCGTCCGGTTACAACGGTATGTGTATTTTTTCCCTACGCCATTCTGTTTAAGCGGTTGGAGCACCAGAAGTGCGAAATATTTGTTGCCTTCTCAACCATTTCTTGGCTTCAAACTCCCATATCTCGCGAACAGATTGACCTAACCCAAAAATTCCTGCTGCGTCTCAAAGTAGAAACTCGCCCGATTACAACGGTATGTGTGTTTTTTCCCTAGGCCATTCTGGTTAAGCGTTTGGGGCAGCAGAATTGCGAAAAACTTGTTGTCTTCTCAACTATTTCTTAGCTTCAAACTCCCATATCTCGCGACCGGATTGACCTAACCAAAAAATTCCTGCTGCGTCTGAAAGTAGAAACTCGCCCGATTACAACGGTATGTGTATTTTTTCCCTAGGCCATTCTGGTTAAGCGTTTGGAGCAGCAGAATTGCGAAAAATTTGTTGCCTTCTCAACCATTTCTTGCCTTCAAACTCCCATATCTCGCGAACAGATTGACATAACCCAAAAACTCCTGCTGCGTCTGAAAGTAGAAACTCGCCAGATTACAACGGTATGTGTATTTTTTCCCTAGACCGTTCTGGTTAAGCGTTTGGAGCCGCAGAAGTGCGAAAAATTTGATGCCTCCTCAACCATTTCTTAGCTTCAAACTCCCGTATCTCGCGAACGGATTGACCTAACCCAAAAATTGCTATTGCGTATGAAAGTAGAAACTCGTCCGGTTACAACGGTATGTGTATTTTCCCCCTAGGCCATTCTGGTTAAGCGACT
This sequence comes from Ptiloglossa arizonensis, assembly GCF_051014685.1. Lineage (NCBI taxonomy): Eukaryota > Metazoa > Arthropoda > Insecta > Hymenoptera > Colletidae > Ptiloglossa > Ptiloglossa arizonensis. Next base: position 413,415 of record NW_027478529.1, on the reverse strand, counting down.
GGAGAAGCAGAAGTGCAAAAAATTTGTTGCCTTCGCAACCATTTCTTGGCTTCAAACTCCCATACCTTGCGAACAGATTGACCTAACCCAAAAATTCGTATTGCATCTGAAAGTAGAAACTCGCCCGATTACAACGGTATGTGTATTTTTTCCCTAGGCCATTCTGGTTAAGCGTTTCGAGCAGCAGAATTGCGAAAAATTTGTTTTCTTCTCAACCATTTCTTAGCTTCAAACTCCCATATGTCGCGAACGGATTGACCTAACCCAAAAAATTCGTATTGCATCTGAAAGTAGAAACTCGCCCGATTACAACGGTATGTGTATTTTCCCCCTAGGCCATTCTGGTTAAGCGACTGGAGAAGCAGAAGTGCAAAAAATTTGTTGCCTTCGCAACCATTTCTTGGCTTCAAACTCCCATACCTTGCGAACAGATTGACCTAACCCAAAAATTCTTGTTGCGTCTGAAAGTAGAAACTCGCCCGATTACAACGGTATGTGTATTTTTTCCCTAGGCCATTCTGGTTAAGCTACTGGAGCAGCAGAAGTGCAAAAAATTTGTTGTCTTCTCAACCATTTCTTAGCTTCAAACTCCCATATGTCGCGAACGGTTTGACCTAACCCAAAAATTCGTATTGCATCTGAAAGTAGAAACTCGCCCGATTACAACGGTATGTGTATTTTCCCCCTAGGCCATTCTGGTTAAGCGGTTGGAGCAGCAGAAAAGCGAAATATTTGTTGCCTTCTCAACTATTTCTTGGCTTCAAACTCCCATATCTCGCGAACAGATTGACCTAACCCAAAAATTCCTGCTGCGTCTCAAAGTAGAAACTCGCCCGATTTCAACGGTATGTGTGTTTTTTCCCTAGGCCATTCTGGTTAAGCGTTTGGAGCAGCAGAATTGCGAAAAATTTGTTGTCTTCTCAACCATTTCTTAGCTTCAAACTCCCATATATCGCGAACGGATTGACCTAACTCAAAAATTCCTATTGCATCTGAAAGTAGAAACTCGCCCGATTACAAAGGTATGTTTATTTTTTCCCTAGGCCAATCTGGTTAAGCGATTCGAGCAGCAGAAGTGCGAAAAATTTGATGCCTTCTCAACCATTTCTTAGCTTCAAACTCCCGTATCTCGCGAACGGATTGACCTAACCCAAAAATTGCTATTGCGTATGAAAGTAGAAACTCGTCCGGTTACAACGGTATGTGTATTTTTTCCCTACGCCATTCTGTTTAAGCGGTTGGAGCACCAGAAGTGCGAAATATTTGTAGCCTTCTCAACCATTTCTTGGCTTCAAACTCCCATATCTCGCGAACAGATTGACCTAACCCAAAAATTCCTGCTGCGTCTCAAAGTAGAAACTCGCCCGATTACAACGGTATGTGTGTTTTTTCCCTAGGCCATTCTGGTTAAGCGTTTGGGGCAGCAGAATTGCGAAAAACTTTTTGTCTTCTCAACTATTTCTTAGCTTCAAACTCCCATATCTCGCGACCGGATTGACCTAACCCAAAAATTCCTATTGCGTCTGAAAGTAGAAACTCGTCCGGTTACAACGGTATGTGTATTTTTTCCCTAGGCCATTCTGGTTAAGCGTTTCGAGCAGCAGAATTGCGAAAAATTTGTTTTCTTCTCAACCATTTCTTAGCTTCAAACTCCCATATGTCGCGAACGGATTGACCTAACCCAAAAATTCGTATTGCATCTGGAAGTAGAAACTCGCCCGATTACAACGGTATGTGTATTTTCCCCCTAGGCCATTCTGGTTAAGCGACTGGAGAAGCAGAAGTGCAAAAAATTTGTTGCCTTCGCAACCATTTCTTGGCTTCAAACTCCCATACCTTGCGAAAAGATTGACCTAACCCAAAAATTCTTGTTGCGTCTGAAAGTAGAAACTCGCCCGATTACAACGGTACGTGTATTTTTTCCCTAGGCCATTCTGGTTAAGCTACTGGAGCAGCAGAAGTGCAAAAAATTTGTTGTCTTCTCAACCATTTCTTAGCTTCAAACTCCCATATGTCGCGAACGGTTTGACCTAACCCAAAAATTCGTATTGCATCTGAAAGTAGAAACTCGCCCGATTACAACGGTATGTGTATTTTCCCCCTAGGCCATTCTGGTTAAGCGGTTGGAGCAGCAGAAAAGCGAAATATTTGTTGCCTTCTCAACCATTTCTTGGCTTCAAACTCCCATATCTCGCGAACAGATAGACCTAACCCAAAAATTCCTGGTGCGTCTCAAAGTAGAAACTCGCCCGATTAGAACGGTATGTGTATTTTTCCCATAGGCCATTCTGGTTAAGCGTTTGGAGCAGCAGAAGTGCGAAAAATTTGTTGTCTTCTCAACTATTTCTTAGCTTCAAAGTCCCATATCTCGCGACCGGATTGACCTAACCCAAAAATTGCTATTGCGTATGAAAGTAGAAACTCGTCCGGTTACAACGGTATGTGTATTTTTTCCCTAGGCCATTCTCGTTAAGCGGTTGGAGCACCAGAAGAGCGAAATATTTGTTGCCTTCTCAACCATTTCTTGGCTTCAAACTCCCATATCTCGCGAACAGATTGACCTAACCCAAAAATTCCTGCTGCGTCTCAAAGTAGAAACTCGCCCGATTACAACGGTATGTGTGTTTTTTCCCTTGGCCATTCTGGTTAAGCGTTTGGGGCAGCAGAATTGCGAAAAACTTGTTGTCTTCTCAACTATTTCTTAGCTTCAAACTCCCATATCTCGCGAACGGATTGACAAAACCCAAAAATTCCTGCTGCGTCTGAAAGTAGAAACTCGCCCGATTACAACGGTATGTGTATTTTTTCCCTAGGCCAATCTGGTTAAGCGATTGGAGCAGCAGAAGTGCGAAAAATTTGTTGCCTTCTCAACCATTTCTTAGATTCAAACTCCCATATCTCGCGACCGGATTGACCTAACCCAAAAATTCCTATTGCGTCTGAAAGTAGAAACTCGTCCGGTTACAACGGTATGTGTATTTTTTTCCTAGGCCATTCTGGTTAAGCGGTTGGAGCAGCAGAAGTGCGAAATATTTGTTGCCTTCTCAACCATTTCTTGGCTTCAAACTCCCATATCTCGCGAACAGATTGACCTAACCCAAAAATTCCTGCTGCGTCTCAAAGTAGAAACTCGTCCGGTTACAACGGTATGTGTATTTACCCCCTACGCCATTCTGGTTAAGCGACTGGAGCAGCAGAAGTGCAAAAAATTTGTTGGCTTCTCAACCATTTCTTGGCTTCAAACTCCCATATCTCGCGAACAGATTGACCTAACCCAAAAATTCCTGCTGCGTCTGAAAGTAGAAACTCGCCCGATTACAACGGTATGTGTATTTTTTCCCTAGGCTGTTCTGGTTAAGCCTTTGGAGCAGCAGAATTGCGAAAAATTTGTTGTCCTCTCAACCATTTCTTAGCTTCAAACTCCCATATGTAGCGAACGGATTGACCTAACCCAAAAATTCCTATTGCATCTGAAAGAAGAAACTCGCCCGATTACAACGGTATGTGTATTTTCCCCCTAGGCCATTCTGGTTAAGCGGTTGGAGCAGCAGAAGAGCGAAATATTTGTTGCCTTCTCAACCATTTCTTGGCTTCAAACTCCCATATCTCGCGAACAGATTGACCTAACCCAAAAATTCCTGCTGCGTCTCAAAGTAGAAACTCGCCCGATTACACCGGTATGTGTGTTTTTTCCCTAGGCCAATCTGGTTAAGCGATTCGAGCAGCAGAAGTGCGAAAAATTTGATGCCTTCTCAACCATTTCTTAGCTTCAAACTCCCGTATCTCGCGAACGGATTGACCTAACCCAAAAATTGCTATTGCGTATGAAAGTAGAAACTCGTCCGGTTACAACGGTATGTGTATTTTTTCCCTACGCCATTCTGTTTAAGCGGTTGGAGCACCAGAAGTGCGAAATATTTGTTGCCTTCTCAACCATTTCTTGGCTTCAAACTCCCATATCTCGCGAACAGATTGACCTAACCCAAAAATTCCTGCTGCGTCTCAAAGTAGAAACTCGCCCGATTACAACGGTATGTGTGTTTTTTCCCTAGGCCATTCTGGTTAAGCGTTTGGGGCAGCAGAATTGCGAAAAACTTGTTGTCTTCTCAACTATTTCTTAGCTTCAAACTCCCATATCTCGCGAACGGATTGACAAAACCCAAAAATTCGTGCTGCGTCTGAAAGTAGAATCTCGCCCGATTACAACGGTATGTGTATTTTTTCCCTAGGCCAATCTGGTTAAGCGATTGGAGCAGCAGAAGTGCGAAAAATTTGTTGCCTTCTCAACCATTTCTTAGATTCAAACTCCCATATCTCGCGAACAGATTGACCTAACCCAAAAATTCCTGCTGCGTCTCAAAGTAGAAACTCGCCCGATTACAACGGTATGTGTATTTTTTCCCTAGGCCAATCTGGTTATGCGATTGGAGCAGCAGAAGTGCGAAAAATTTGTGGCCTTCTCAACCATTTCTTAGATTCAAACTCCCATATCTCGCGACCGGATTGACCTAACCCAAAAATTCCTATTGCGTCTGAAAGTAGAAACTCGTCCGGTTACAACGGTATGTGTATTTTTTCCCTAGGCCATTCAGGTTAAGCGTTTCGAGCAGCAGAATTGCGAAAAATTTGTTTTCTTCTCAACCATTTCTTAGCTTCAAACTCCCATATGTCGCGAACGGATTGACCTAACCCAAAAATTCGTATTGCATCTGGAAGTAGAAACTCGCCCGATTACAACGGTATGTGTATTTTCCCCCTAGGCCATTCTGGTTAAGCGACTGGAGAAGCAGAAGTGCAAAAAATTTGTTGCCTTCGCAACCATTTCTTGGCTTCAAACTCCCATACCTTGCGAAAAGATTGACCTAACCCAAAAATTCTTGTTGCGTCTGAAAGTAGAAACTCGCCCGATTACAACGGTACGTGTATTTTTTCCCTAGGCCATTCTGGTTAAGCTACTGGAGCAGCAGAAGTGCAAAAAATTTGTTGTCTTCTCAACCATTTCTTAGCTTCAAACTCCCATATGTCGCGAACGGTTTGACCTAACCCAAAAATTCGTATTGCATCTGAAAGTAGAAACTCGCCCGATTACAACGGTATGTGTATTTTCCCCCTAGGCCATTCTGGTTAAGCGGTTGGAGCAGCAGAAAAGCGAAATATTTGTTGCCTTCTCAACCATTTCTTGGCTTCAAACTCCCATATCTCGCGAACAGATAGACCTAACCCAAAAATTCCTGGTGCGTCTCAAAGTAGAAACTCGCCCGATTAGAACGGTATGTGTATTTTTCCCATAGGCCATTCTGGTTAAGCGTTTGGAGCAGCAGAAGTGCGAAAAATTTGTTGTCTTCTCAACTATTTCTTAGCTTCAAAGTCCCATATCTCGCGACCGGATTGACCTAACCCAAAAATTGCTATTGCGTATGAAAGTAGAAACTCGTCCGGTTACAACGGTATGTGTATTTTTTCCCTAGGCCATTCTCGTTAAGCGGTTGGAGCACCAGAAGAGCGAAATATTTGTTGCCTTCTCAACCATTTCTTGGCTTCAAACTCCCATATCTCGCGAACAGATTGACCTAACCCAAAAATTCCTGCTGCGTCTCAAAGTAGAAACTCGCCCGATTACAACGGTATGTGTGTTTTTTCCCTTGGCCATTCTGGTTAAGCGTTTGGGGCAGCAGAATTGCGAAAAACTTGTTGTCTTCTCAACTATTTCTTAGCTTCAAACTCCCATATCTCGCGAACGGATTGACAAAACCCAAAAATTCCTGCTGCGTCTGAAAGTAGAAACTCGCCCGATTACAACGGTATGTGTATTTTTTCCCTAGGCCAATCTGGTTAAGCGATTGGAGCAGCAGAAGTGCGAAAAATTTGTTGCCTTCTCAACCATTTCTTAGATTCAAACTCCCATATCTCGCGACCGGATTGACCTAACCCAAAAATTCCTATTGCGTCTGAAAGTAGAAACTCGTCCGGTTACAACGGTATGTGTATTTTTTTCCTAGGCCATTCTGGTTAAGCGGTTGGAGCAGCAGAAGTGCGAAATATTTGTTGCCTTCTCAACCATTTCTTGGCTTCAAACTCCCATATCTCGCGAACAGATTGACCTAACCCAAAAATTCCTGCTGCGTCTCAAAGTAGAAACTCGTCCGGTTACAACGGTATGTGTATTTACCCCCTACGCCATTCTGGTTAAGCGACTGGAGCAGCAGAAGTGCAAAAAATTTGTTGGCTTCTCAACCATTTCTTGGCTTCAAACTCCCATATCTCGCGAACAGATTGACCTAACCCAAAAATTCCTGCTGCGTCTGAAAGTAGAAACTCGCCCGATTACAACGGTATGTGTATTTTTTCCCTAGGCTGTTCTGGTTAAGCCTTTGGAGCAGCAGAATTGCGAAAAATTTGTTGTCCTCTCAACCATTTCTTAGCTTCAAACTCCCATATGTAGCGAACGGATTGACCTAACCCAAAAATTCCTATTGCATCTGAAAGAAGAAACTCGCCCGATTACAACGGTATGTGTATTTTCCCCCTAGGCCATTCTGGTTAAGCGGTTGGAGCAGCAGAAGAGCGAAATATTTGTTGCCTTCTCAACCATTTCTTGGCTTCAAACTCCCATATCTCGCGAACAGATTGACCTAACCCAAAAATTCCTGCTGCGTCTCAAAGTAGAAACTCGCCCGATTACACCGGTATGTGTGTTTTTTCCCTAGGCCAATCTGGTTAAGCGATTCGAGCAGCAGAAGTGCGAAAAATTTGATGCCTTCTCAACCATTTCTTAGCTTCAAACTCCCGTATCTCGCGAACGGATTGACCTAACCCAAAAATTGCTATTGCGTATGAAAGTAGAAACTCGTCCGGTTACAACGGTATGTGTATTTTTTCCCTACGCCATTCTGTTTAAGCGGTTGGAGCACCAGAAGTGCGAAATATTTGTTGCCTTCTCAACCATTTCTTGGCTTCAAACTCCCATATCTCGCGAACAGATTGACCTAACCCAAAAATTCCTGCTGCGTCTCAAAGTAGAAACTCGCCCGATTACAACGGTATGTGTGTTTTTTCCCTAGGCCATTCTGGTTAAGCGTTTGGGGCAGCAGAATTGCGAAAAACTTGTTGTCTTCTCAACTATTTCTTAGCTTCAAACTCCCATATTTCGCGAACGGATTGACAAAACCCAAAAATTCGTGCTGCGTCTGAAAGTAGAATCTCGCCCGATTACAACGGTATGTGTATTTTTTCCCTAGGCCAATCTGGTTAAGCGATTGGAGCAGCAGAAGTGCGAAAAATTTGTTGCCTTCTCAACCATTTCTTAGATTCAAACTCCCCTATCTCGCGAACAGATTGACCTAACCCAAAAATTCCTGCTGCGTCTCAAAGTAGAAACTCGCCCGATTACAACGGTATGTGTATTTTTTCCCTAGGCCAATCTGGTTATGCGATTGGAGCAGCAGAAGTGCGAAAAATTTGTGGCCTTCTCAACCATTTCTTAGATTCAAACTCCCATATCTCGCGACCGGATTGACCTAACCCAAAAATTCCTATTGCGTCTGAAAGTAGAAACTCGTCCGGTTACAACGGTATGTGTATTTTTTCCCTAGGCCATTCAGGTTAAGCGTTTCGAGCAGCAGAATTGCGAAAAATTTGTTTTCTTCTCAACCATTTCTTAGCTTCAAACTCCCATATGTCGCGAACGGATTGACCTAACCCAAAAATTCGTAATGCATCTGGAAGTAGAAACTCGCCCGATTACAACGGTATGTGTATTTTCCCCCTAGGCCATTCTGGTTAAGCGACTGGAGAAGCAGAAGTGCAAAAAATTTGTTGCCTTCGCAACCATTTCTTGGCTTCAAACTCCCATACCTTGCGAACAGATTGACCTAACCCAAAAATTCTTGTTGCGTCTGAAAGTAGAAACTCGCCCGATTACAAAGGTATGTGTATTTTTTCCCTAGGCCATTCTGGTTAAGCTACTGGAGCAGCAGAAGTGCAAAAAATTTGTTGTCTTCTCAACCATTTCTTAGCTTCAAACTCCCATATGTCGCGAACGGTTTGACCTAACCCAAAAATTCGTATTGCATCTGAAAGTAGAAACTCGCCCGATTACAACGGTATGTGTATTTTCTCCCTAGGCCATTCTGGTTAAGCGTTTCGAGCAGCAGAATTGCGAAAAATTTGTTTTCTTCTCAACCATTTCTTAGCTTCAAACTCCCATATGTCGCGAACGGATTGACCTAACCCAAAAATTCGTATTGCATCTGAAAGTAGAAACTCGCCCGATTACAACGGTATGTGTATTTTCCCCCTAGGCCATTCTGGTTAAGCGACTGGAGAAGCAGAAGTGCAAAAAATTTGTTGCCTTCGCAACCATTTCTTGGCTTCAAACTCCCATACCTTGCGAACAGATTGACCTAACCCAAAAATTCTTGTTGCGTCTGAAAGTAGAAACTCGCACGATTACAACGGTATGTGTATTTTTTCCCTAGGCCATTCTGGTTAAGCTACTGGAGCAGCAGAAGTGCAAAAAATTTGTTGTCTTCTCAACCATTTCTTAGCTTCAAACTCCCACATGTCGCGAACGGTTTGACCTAACCCAAAAATTCGTATTGCATCTGAAAGTAGAAACTCGCCCGATTACAACGGTATGTGTATTTTCCCCCTAGGCCATTCTGGTTAAGCGGTTGGAGCAGCAGAAAAGCGAAATATTTGTTGCCTTCTCAACCATTTCTTGGCTTCAAACTCCCATATCTCGCGAACAGATTGACCTAACCCAAAAATTCCTGCTGCGTCTCAAAGTAGAAACTCGCCCGATTACAACGGTATGTGTGTTTTTTCCCTAGGCCATTCTGGTTAAGCGTTTGGAGCAGCAGAATTGCGAAAAATTTGTTGTCTTCTCAACCATTTCTTAGCTTCAAACTCCCATATATCGCGAACGGATTGACCTAACTCAAAAATTCCTATTGCATCTGAAAGTAGAAACTCGCCCGATTACAACGGTATGTGTATTTTTTCCCTAGGCCAATCTGGTTAAGCGATTGGAGCAGCAGAAGTGCGAAAAATTTGTTGCCTTCTCAACCATTTCTTAGATTCAAACTCCCATATCTCGCGACCGGATTGACCTAAACCAAAAATTCCTATTGCGTCTGAAAGTAGAAACTCGTCCGGTTACAACGGTATGTGTATTTTTTTCCTAGGCCATTCTGGTTAAGCGGTTGGAGCAGCAGAAGTGCGAAATATTTGTTGCCTTCTCAACCATTTCTTGGCTTCAAACTCCCATATCTCGCGAACAGATAGACCTAACCCAAAAATTCCTGGTGCGTCTCAAAGTAGAAACTCGCCCGATTAGAACGGTATGTGTATTTTTCCCATAGGCCATTCTGGTTAAGCGTTTGGAGCAGCAGAATTGCGAAAAATTTGTTGTCTTCTCAACTATTTCTTAGCTTCAAAGTCCCATATCTCGCGACCGGATTGACCTAACCCAAAAATTGCTATTGCGTATGAAAGTAGAAACTCGTCCGGTTACAACGGTATGTGTATTTTTTCCCTAGGCCATTCTGGTTAAGCGGTTGGAGCATCAGAAGAGCGAAATATTTGTTGCCTTCGCAACCATTTCTTGGCTTCAAACTCCCATATCTCGCGAACAGATTGACCTAACCCAAAAATTCCTGCTGCGTCTCAAAGTAGAAACTCGCCCGATTACAACGGTATGTGTGTTTTTTCCCTAGGCCATACTGGTTAAGCGTTTGGGGCAGCAGAATTGCGAAAAACTTGTTGTCTTCTCAACTATTTCTTAGCTTCAAACTCCCATATCTCGCGAACGGATTGACAAAACCCAAAAATTCCTGCTGCGTCTGAAAGTAGAAACTCGCCCGATTACAACGGTATGTGTATTTTTTCCCTAGGCCAATCTGGTTAAGCGATTGGAGCAGCAGAAGTGCGAAAAATTTGTTGCCTTCGCAACCATTTCTTGGCTTCAAACTCCCATACCTTGCGAACAGAATGACCTAACCCAAAAATTCTTGTTGCGTCTGGAAGTAGAAACTCGCCCGATTACAAAGGTATGTGTATTTTTTCCCTAGGCCATTCTGGTTAAGCTACTGGAGCAGCAGAAGTGCAAAAAATTTGTTGTCTTCTCAACCATTTCTTAGCTTCAAACTCCCATATGTCGCGAACGCTTTGACCTAACCCAAAAATTCGTATTGCATCTGAAAGTAGAAACTCGCCCGATTACAACGGTATGTGTATTTTCTCCCTAGGCCATTCTGGTTAAGCGTTTCGAGCAGCAGAATTGCGAAAAATTTGTTTTCTTCTCAACCATTTCTTAGCTTCAAACTCCCATATGTCGCGAACGGATTGACCTAACCCAAAAATTCGTATTGCATCTGAAAGTAGAAACTCGACCGATTACAACGGTATGTGTATTTTCCCCCTAGGCCATTCTGGTTAAGCGACTGGAGAAGCAGAAGTGCAAAAAATTTGTTGCCTTCGCAACCATTTCTTGGCTTCAAACTCCCATACCTTGCGAACAGATTGACCTAACCCAAAAATTCTTGTTGCGTCTGAAAGTAGAAACTCGCCCGATTACAACGGTATGTGTATTTTTTCCCTAGGCCATTCTGGTTAAGCTACTGGAGCAGCAGAAGTGCAAAAAATTTGTTGTCTTCTCAACCATTTCTTAGCTTCAAACTCCCATATGTCGCGAACGGTTTGACCTAACCCAAAAATTCGTATTGCATCTGAAAGTAGAAACTCGCCCGATTACAACGGTATGTGTATTTTCCCCCTAGGCCATTCTGGTTAAGCGGTTGGAGCAGCAGAAAAGCGAAATATTTGTTGCCTTCTCAACCATTTCTTGGCTTCAAACTCCCATATCTCGCGAACAGATTGACCTAACCCAAAAATTCCTGCTGCGTCTCAAAGTAGAAACTCGCCCGATTACAACGGTATGTGTGATTTTTCCCTAGGCCATTCTGGTTAAGCGTTTGGAGCAGCAGAATTGCGAAAAATTTGTTGTCTTCTCAACCATTTCTTAGATTCAAACTCCCATATATCGCGAACGGATTGACCTAACTCAAAAATTCCTATTGCATCTGAAAGTAGAAACTCGCCCGATTACAACGGTATGTGTATTTTTTCCCTAGGCCAATCTGGTTAAGCGATTGGAGCAGCAGAAGTGCGAAAAATTTGTTGCCTTCTCAACCATTTCTTGGCTTCAAACTCCCATATCTCGCGAACAGATTGACCTAACCCAAAAATTCCTGCAGCGTCTCAAAGTAGAAACTCGCCCGATTACAACGGTATGTGTGTTTTTTCCCTTGGCCATTCTGGTTAAGCGTTTGGGGCAGCAGAATTGCGAAGAACTTGTTGTCTTCTCAACTATTTCTTAGCTTCAAACTCCCATATCTCGCAAACGGATTGACAAAACCCAAAAATTCCTGCTGCGTCTGAAAGTAGAAACTCGCCCGATTACAACGGTATGTGTATTTTTTCCCTAGGCCAATCTGGTTAAGCGATTGGAGCAGCAGAAGTGCGAAAAATTTGTTGCCTTCTCAACCATTTCTTAGATTCAAACTCCCATATCTCGCGACCGGATTGACCTAACCCAAAAATTCCTATTGCGTCTGAAAGTAGAAACTCGTCCGGTTACAACGGTATGTGTATTTTTTTCCTAGGCCATTCTGGTTAAGCGGTTGGAGCAGCAGAAGTGCGAAATATTTGTTGCCTTCTCAACCATTTCTTGGCTTCAAACTCCCATATCTCGCGAACAGATTGACCTAACCCAACAATTCCTGCTGCGTCTCAAAGTAGAAACTCGCCCGATTAGAACGGTATGTGTATTTTTCCCATAGGCCATTCTGGTTAAGCGTTTGGAGCAGCAGAAGTGCGAAAAATTTGTTGTCTTCTCAACTATTTCTTAGCTTCAAAGTCCCATATCTGGCGACCGGATTGACCTAACCCAAAAATTGCTATTGCGTATGAAAGTAGAAACTCGTCCGGTTACAACGGTATGTGTATTTTTTCCCTAGGCCATTCTGGTTAAGCGGTTGGAGCATCAGAAGAGCGAAATATTTGTTGCCTTCGCAACCATTTCTTGGCTTCAAACTCCCATATCTCGCGAACAGATTGACCTAACCCAAAAATTCCTGCTGCGTCTCAAAGTAGAAACTCGCCCGATTACAACGGTATGTGTGTTTTTTCCCTAGGCCATACTGGTTAAGCGTTTGGGGCAGCAGAATTGCGAAAAACTTGTTGTCTTCTCAACTATTTCTTAGCTTCAAACTCCCATATCTCGCGAACGGATTGACAAAACCCAAAAATTCCTGCTGCGTGTGAAAGTAGAAACTCGCCCGATTACAACGGTATGTGTATTTTTTCCCTAGGCCAATCTGGTTAAGCGATTGGAGCAGCAGAAGTGCGAAAAATTTGTTGCCTTCTCAACCATTTCTTAGATTCAAACTCCCATATCTCGCGACCGGATTGACCTAACCCAAAAATTCCTATTGCGTCTGAAAGTAGAAACTCGTCCGGTTACAACGGTATGTGTATTTTTTTCCTAGGCCATTCTGGTTAAGCGGTTGGAGCAGCAGAAGTGCGAAATATTTGTTGCCTTCTCAACCATTTCTTGGCTTCAAACTCCCATATCTCGCGAACAGATTGACCTAACCCAACAATTCCTGCTGCGTCTCAAAGTAGAAACTCGCCCGATTAGAACGGTATGTGTATTTTTCCCATAGGCCATTCTGGTTAAGCGTTTGGAGCAGCAGAAGTGCGAAAAATTTGTTGTCTTCTCAACTATTTCTTAGCTTCAAAGTCCCATATCTGGCGACCGGATTGACCTAACCCAAAAATTGCTATTGCGTATGAAAGTAGAAACTCGTCCGGTTACAACGGTATGTGTATTTTTTCCCTAGGCCATTCTGGTTAAGCGGTTGGAGCATCAGAAGAGCGAAATATTTGTTGCCTTCGCAACCATTTCTTGGCTTCAAACTCCCATATCTCGCGAACAGATTGACCTAACCCAAAAATTCCTGCTGCGTCTCAAAGTAGAAACTCGCCCGATTACAACGGTATGTGTGTTTTTTCCCTAGGCCATACTGGTTAAGCGTTTGGGGCAGCAGAATTGCGAAAAACTTGTTGTCTTCTCAACTATTTCTTAGCTTCAAACTCCCATATCTCGCGAACGGATTGACAAAACCCAAAAATTCCTGCTGCGTCTGAAAGTAGAAACTCGCCCGATTACAACGGTATGTGTATTTTTTCCCTAGGCCAATCTGGTTAAGCGATTGGAGCAGCAGAAGTGCGAAAAATTTGTTGCCTTCGCAACCATTTCTTGGCTTCAAACTCCCATACCTTGCGAACAGATTGACCTAACCCAAAAATTCTTGTTGCGTCTGAAAGTAGAAACTCGCCCGATTACAAAGGTATGTGTATTTTTTCCCTAGGCCATTCTGGTTAAGCTACTGGAGCAGCAGAAGTGCAAAAAATTTGTTGTCTTCTCAACCATTTCTTAGCTTCAAACTCCCATATGTCGCGAACGGTTTGACCTAACCCAAAAATTCGTATTGCATCTGAAAGTAGAAACTCGCCCGATTACAACGGTATGTGTATTTTCCCCCTAGGCCATTCTGGTTAAGCGACTGGAGAAGCAGAAGTGCAAAAAATTTGTTGCCTTCGCAATCATTTCTTGGCTTCAAACTCCCATACCTTGCGAACAGATTGACCTAACCCAAAAATTCTTGTTGCGTCTGAAAGTAGAAACTCACCCGATTACAACGGTATGTGTATTTTTTCCCTAGGCCATTCTGGTTAAGCTACTGGAGCAGCAGAAGTGCAAAAAATTTGTTGTCTTCTCAACCATTTCTTAGCTTCAAACTCCCATATGTCGCGAACGGTTTGACCTAACCCAAAAATTCGTATTGCATCTGAAAGTAGAAACTCGCCCGATTACAACGGTATGTGTATTTTCCCCCTAGGCCATTCTGGTTAAGCGGTTGGAGCAGCAGAAAAGCGAAATATTTGTTGCCTTCTCAACCATTTCTTGGCTTCAAACTCCCATATCTCGCGAACAGATTGACCTAACCCAAAAATTCCTGCTGCGTCTCAAAGTAGAAACTCGCCCGATTACAACGGTATGTGTGTTTTTTCCCTAGGCCATTCTGGTTAAGCGTTTGGAGCAGCAGAATTGCGAAAAATTTGTTGTCTTCTCAACCATTTCTTAGATTCAAACTCCCATATATCGCGAACGGATTGACCTAACTCAAAAATTCCTATTGCATCTGAAAGTAGAAACTCGCCCGATTACAACGGTATGTGTATTTTTTCCCTAGGCCAATCTGGTTAAGCGATTGGAGCAGCAGAAGTGCGAAAAATTTGTTGCCTTCTCAACCATTTCTTGGCTTCAAACTCCCATATCTCGCGAACAGATTGACCTAACCCAAAAATTCCTGCAGCGTCTCAAAGTAGAAACTCGCCCGATTACAACGGTATGTGTGTTTTTTCCCTTGGCCATTCTGGTTAAGCGTTTGGGGCAGCAGAATTGCGAAGAACTTGTTGTCTTCTCAACTATTTCTTAGCTTCAAACTCCCATATCTCGCAAACGGATTGACAAAACCCAAAAATTCCTGCTGCGTCTGAAAGTAGAAACTCGCCCGATTACAACGGTATGTGTATTTTTTCCCTAGGCCAATCTGGTTAAGCGATTGGAGCAGCAGAAGTGCGAAAAATTTGTTGCCTTCTCAACCATTTCTTAGATTCAAACTCCCATATCTCGCGACCGGATTGACCTAACCCAAAAATTCCTATTGCGTCTGAAAGTAGAAACTCGTCCGGTTACAACGGTATGTGTATTTTTTTCCTAGGCCATTCTGGTTAAGCGGTTGGAGCAGCAGAAGTGCGAAATATTTGTTGCCTTCTCAACCATTTCTTGGCTTCAAACTCCCATATCTCGCGAACAGATTGACCTAACCCAACAATTCCTGCTGCGTCTCAAAGTAGAAACTCGCCCGATTAGAACGGTATGTGTATTTTTCCCATAGGCCATTCTGGTTAAGCGTTTGGAGCAGCAGAAGTGCGAAAAATTTGTTGTCTTCTCAACTATTTCTTAGCTTCAAAGTCCCATATCTGGCGACCGGATTGACCTAACCCAGAAATTGCTATTGCGTATGAAAGTAGAAACTCGTCCGGTTACAACGGTATGTGTATTTTTTCCCTAGGCCATTCTGGTTAAGCGGTTGGAGCATCAGAAGAGCGAAATATTTGTTGCCTTCGCAACCATTTCTTGGCTTCAAACTCCCATATCTCGCGAACAGATTGACCTAACCCAAAAATTCCTGCTGCGTCTCAAAGTAGAAACTCGCCCGATTACAACGGTATGTGTGTTTTTTCCCTAGGCCATACTGGTTAAGCGTTTGGGGCAGCAGAATTGCGAAAAACTTGTTGTCTTCTCAACTATTTCTTAGCTTCAAACTCCCATATCTCGCGAACGGATTGACAAAACCCAAAAATTCCTGCTGCGTGTGAAAGTAGAAACTCGCCCGATTACAACGGTATGTGTATTTTTTCCCTAGGCCAATCTGGTTAAGCGATTGGAGCAGCAGAAGTGCGAAAAATTTGTTGCCTTCTCAACCATTTCTTGGCTTCAAACTCCCATATCTCGCGAACAGATTGACCTAACCCAAAAATTCCTGCAGCGTCTCAAAGTAGAAACTCGCCCGATTACAACGGTATGTGTGTTTTTTCCCTTGGCCATTCTGGTTAAGCGTTTGGGGCAGCAGAATTGCGAAGAACTTGTTGTCTTCTCAACTATTTCTTAGCTTCAAACTCCCATATCTCGCAAACGGATTGACAAAACCCAAAAATTCCTGCTGCGTCTGAAAGTAGAAACTCGCCCGATTACAACGGTATGTGTATTTTTTCCCTAGGCCAATCTGGTTAAGCGATTGGAGCAGCAGAAGTGCGAAAAATTTGTTGCCTTCTCAACCATTTCTTAGATTCAAACTCCCATATCTCGCGACCGGATTGACCTAACCCAAAAATTCCTATTGCGTCTGAAAGTAGAAACTCGTCCGGTTACAACGGTATGTGTATTTTTTTCCTAGGCCATTCTGGTTAAGCGGTTGGAGCAGCAGAAGTGCGAAATATTTGTTGCCTTCTCAACCATTTCTTGGCTTCAAACTCCCATATCTCGCGAACAGATTGACCTAACCCAACAATTCCTGCTGCGTCTCAAAGTAGAAACTCGCCCGATTAGAACGGTATGTGTATTTTTCCCATAGGCCATTCTGGTTAAGCGTTTGGAGCAGCAGAAGTGCGAAAAATTTGTTGTCTTCTCAACTATTTCTTAGCTTCAAAGTCCCATATCTGGCGACCGGATTGACCTAACCCAAAAATTGCTATTGCGTATGAAAGTAGAAACTCGTCCGGTTACAACGGTATGTGTATTTTTTCCCTAGGCCATTCTGGTTAAGCGGTTGGAGCATCAGAAGAGCGAAATATTTGTTGCCTTCGCAACCATTTCTTGGCTTCAAACTCCCATATCTCGCGAACAGATTGACCTAACCCAAAAATTCCTGCTGCGTCTCAAAGTAGAAACTCGCCCGATTACAACGGTATGTGTGTTTTTTCCCTAGGCCATACTGGTTAAGCGTTTGGGGCAGCAGAATTGCGAAAAACTTGTTGTCTTCTCAACTATTTCTTAGCTTCAAACTCCCATATCTCGCGAACGGATTGACAAAACCCAAAAATTCCTGCTGCGTGTGAAAGTAGAAACTCGCCCGATTACAACGGTATGTGTATTTTTTCCCTAGGCCAATCTGGTTAAGCGATTGGAGCAGCAGAAGTGCGAAAAATTTGTTGCCTTCTCAACCATTTCTTAGATTCAAACTCCCATATCTCGCGACCGGATTGACCTAACCCAAAAATTCCTATTGCGTCTGAAAGTAGAAACTCGTCCGGTTACAACGGTATGTGTATTTTTTTCCTAGGCCATTCTGGTTAAGCGGTTGGAGCAGCAGAAGTGCGAAATATTTGTTGCCTTCTCAACCATTTCTTGGCTTCAAACTCCCATATCTCGCGAACAGATTGACCTAACCCAACAATTCCTGCTGCGTCTCAAAGTAGAAACTCGCCCGATTAGAACGGTATGTGTATTTTTCCCATAGGCCATTCTGGTTAAGCGTTTGGAGCAGCAGAAGTGCGAAAAATTTGTTGTCTTCTCAACTATTTCTTAGCTTCAAAGTCCCATATCTGGCGACCGGATTGACCTAACCCAAAAATTGCTATTGCGTATGAAAGTAGAAACTCGTCCGGTTACAACGGTATGTGTATTTTTTCCCTAGGCCATTCTGGTTAAGCGGTTGGAGCACCAGAAGAGCGAAATATTTGTTGCCTTCGCAACCATTTCTTGGCTTCAAACTCCCATATCTCGCGAACAGATTGACCTAACCCAAAAATTCCTGCTGCGTCTCAAAGTAGAAACACGCCCGATTACAACGGTATGTGTGTTTTTTCCCTAGGCCATACTGGTTAAGCGTTTGGGGCAGCAGAATTGCGAAAAACTTGTTGTCTTCTCAACTATTTCTTAGCTTCAAACTCCCATATCTCGCGAACGGATTGACAAAACCCAAAAATTCCTGCTGCGTCCGAAAGTAGAAACTCGCCCGATTACAACGGTATGTGTATTTTTTCCCTAGGCCAATCTGGTTAAGCGATTGGAGCAGCAGAAGTGCGAAAAATTTGTTGCCTTCGCAACCATTTCTTGGCTTCAAACTCCCATACCTTGCGAACAGATTGACCTAACCCAAAAATTCTTGTTGCGTCTGAAAGTAGAAACTCGCCCGATTACAAAGGTATGTGTATTTTTTCCCTAGGCCATTCTGGTTAAGCTACTGGAGCAGCAGAAGTGCAAAAAATTTGTTGTCTTCTCAACCATTTCTTAGCTTCAAACTCCCATATGTCGCGAACGGTTTGACCTAACCCAAAAATTCGTATTGCATCTGAAAGTAGAAACTCGCCCGATTACAACGGTATGTGTATTTTCCCCCTAGGCCATTCTGGTTAAGCGACTGGAGAAGCAGAAGTGCAAAAAATTTGTTGCCTTCGCAACCATTTCTTGGCTTCAAACTCCCATACCTTGCGAACAGATTGACCTAACCCAAAAATTCTTGTTGCGTCTGAAAGTAGAAACTCACCCGATTACAACGGTATGTGTATTTTTTCCCTAGGCCATTCGGGTTAAGCTACTGGAGCAGCAGAAGTGCAAAAAATTTGTTGTCTTCTCAACCATTTCTTAGCTTCAAACTCCCATATGTCGCGAACGGTTTGACCTAACCCAAAAATTCGTATTGCATCTGAAAGTAGAAACTCGCCCGATTACAACGGTATGTGTATTTTCCCCCTAGGCCATTCTGGTTAAGCGGTTGGAGCAGCAGAAAAGCGAAATATTTGTTGCCTTCTCAACCATTTCTTGGCTTCAAACTCCCATATCTCGCGAACAGATTGACCTAACCCAAAAATTCCTGCTGCGTCTCAAAGTAGAAACTCGCCCGATTACAACGGTATGTGTGTTTTTTCCCTAGGCCATTCTGGTTAAGCGTTTGGAGCAGCAGAATTGCGAAAAATTTGTTGTCTTCTCAACCATTTCTTAGATTCAAACTCCCATATATCGCGAACGGATTGACCTAACTCAAAAATTCCTATTGCATCTGAAAGTAGAAACTCGCCCGATTACAACGGTATGTGTATTTTTTCCCTAGGCCAATCTGGTTAAGCGATTGGAGCAGCAGAAGTGCGAAAAATTTGTTGCCTTCTCAACCATTTCTTGGCTTCAAACTCCCATATCTCGCGAACAGATTGACCTAACCCAAAAATTCCTGCAGCGTCTCAAAGTAGAAACTCGCCCGATTACAACGGTATGTGTGTTTTTTCCCTTGGCCATTCTGGTTAAGCGTTTGGGGCAGCAGAATTGCGAAGAACTTGTTGTCGTCTCAACTATTTCTTAGCTTCAAACTCCCATATCTCGCAAACGGATTGACAAAACCCAAAAATTCCTGCTGCGTCTGAAAGTAGAAACTCGCCCGATTACAACGGTATGTGTATTTTTTCCCTAGGCCAATCTGGTTAAGCGATTGGAGCAGCAGAAGTGCGAAAAATTTGTTGCCTTCTCAACCATTTCTTAGATTCAAACTCCCATATCTCGCGACCGGATTGACCTAACCCAAAAATTCCTATTGCGTCTGAAAGTAGAAACTCGTCCGGTTACAACGGTATGTGTATTTTTTTCCTAGGCCATTCTGGTTAAGCGGTTGGAGCAGCAGAAGTGCGAAATATTTGTTGCCTTCTCAACCATTTCTTGGCTTCAAACTCCCATATCTCGCGAACAGATTGACCTAACCCAACAATTCCTGCTGCGTCTCAAAGTAGAAACTCGCCCGATTAGAACGGTATGTGTATTTTTCCCATAGGCCATTCTGGTTAAGCGTTTGGAGCAGCAGAAGTGCGAAAAATTTGTTGTCTTCTCAACTATTTCTTAGCTTCAAAGTCCCATATCTGGCGACCGGATTGACCTAACCCAAAAATTGCTATTGCGTATGAAAGTAGAAACTCGTCCGGTTACAACGGTATGTGTATTTTTTCCCTAGGCCATTCTGGTTAAGCGGTTGGAGCATCAGAAGAGCGAAATATTTGTTGCCTTCGCAACCATTTCTTGGCTTCAAACTCCCATATCTCGCGAACAGATTGACCTAACCCAAAAATTCCTGCTGCGTCTCAAAGTAGAAACTCGCCCGATTACAACGGTATGTGTGTTTTTTCCCTAGGCCACACTGGTTAAGCGTTTGGGGCAGCAGAATTGCGAAAAACTTGTTGTCTTCTCAACTATTTCTTAGCTTCAAACTCCCATATCTCGCGAACGGATTGACAAAACCCAAAAATTCCTGCTGCGTGTGAAAGTAGAAACTCGCCCGATTACAACGGTATGTGTATTTTTTCCCTAGGCCAATCTGGTTAAGCGATTGGAGCAGCAGAAGTGCGAAAAATTTGTTGCCTTCTCAACCATTTCTTAGATTCAAACTCCCATATCTCGCGACCGGATTGACCTAACCCAAAAATTCCTATTGCGTCTGAAAGTAGAAACTCGTCCGGTTACAACGGTATGTGTATTTTTTTCCTAGGCCATTCTGGTTAAGCGGTTGGAGCAGCAGAAGTGCGAAATATTTGTTGCCTTCTCAACCATTTCTTGGCTTCAAACTCCCATATCTCGCGAACAGATTGACCTAACCCAACAATTCCTGCTGCGTCTCAAAGTAGAAACTCGCCCGATTAGAACGGTATGTGTATTTTTCCCATAGGCCATTCTGGTTAAGCGTTTGGAGCAGCAGAAGTGCGAAAAATTTGTTGTCTTCTCAACTATTTCTTAGCTTCAAAGTCCCATATCTGGCGACCGGATTGACCTAACCCAAAAATTGCTATTGCGTATGAAAGTAGAAACTCGTCCGGTTACAACGGTATGTGTATTTTTTCCCTAGGCCATTCTGGTTAAGCGGTTGGAGCATCAGAAGAGCGAAATATTTGTTGCCTTCGCAACCATTTCTTGGCTTCAAACTCCCATATCTCGCGAACAGATTGACCTAACCCAAAAATTCCTGCTGCGTCTCAAAGTAGAAACTCGCCCGATTACAACGGTATGTGTGTTTTTTCCCTAGGCCATACTGGTTAAGCGTTTGGGGCAGCAGAATTGCGAAAAACTTGTTGTCTTCTCAACTATTTCTTAGCTTCAAACTCCCATATCTCGCGAACGGATTGACAAAACCCAAAAATTCCTGCTGCGTCTGAAAGTAGAAACTCGCCCGATTACAACGGTATGTGTATTTTTTCCCTAGGCCAATCTGGTTAAGCGATTGGAGCAGCAGAAGTGCGAAAAATTTGTTGCCTTCGCAACCATTTCTTGGCTTCAAACTCCCATACCTTGCGAACAGATTGACCTAACCCAAAAATTCTTGTTGCGTCTGAAAGTAGAAACTCGCCCGATTACAACGGTATGTGTATTTTTTCCCTAGGCCATTCTGGTTAAGCTACTGGAGCAGCAGAAGTGCAAAAAATTTGTTGTCTTCTCAACCATTTCTTAGCTTCAAACTCCCATATGTCGCGAACGGTTTGACCTAACCCAAAAATTCGTATTGCATCTGAAAGTAGAAACTCGCCCGATTACAACGGTATGTGTATTTTTTCCCTAGGCCAATCTGGTTAAGCGATTGGAGCAGCAGAAGTGCGAAAAATTTGTTGCCTTCTCAACCATTTCTTGGCTTCAAACTCCCATATCTCGCGAACAGATTGACTTTACCCAAAAATTCCTGCAGCGTCTCAAAGTAGAAACTCGCCCGATTACAACGGTATGTGTGTTTTTTCCCTTGGCCATTCTGGTTAAGCGTTTGGGGCAGCAGAATTGCGAAGAACTTGTTGTCGTCTCAACTATTTCTTAGCTTCAAACTCCCATATCTCGCAAACGGATTGACAAAACCCAAAAATTCCTGCTGCGTCTGAAAGTAGAAACTCGCCCGATTACAACGGTATGTGTATTTTTTCCCTAGGCCAATCTGGTTAAGCGATTGGAGCAGCAGAAGTGCGAAAAATTTGTTGCCTTCTCAACCATTTCTTAGATTCAAACTCCCATATCTCGCGACCGGATTGACCTAACCCAAAGATTCCTATTGCGTCTGAAAGTAGAAACTCGTCCGGTTACAACGGTATGTGTATTTTTTTCCTAGGCCATTCTGGTTAAGCGGTTGGAGCAGCAGAAGTGCGAAATATTTGTTGCCTTCTCAACCATTTCTTGGCTTCAAACTCCCATATCTCGCGAACAGATTGACCTAACCCAACAATTCCTGCTGCGTCTCAAAGTAGAAACTCGCCCGATTAGAACGGTATGTGTATTTTTCCCATAGGCCATTCTGGTTAAGCGTTTGGAGCAGCAGAAGTGCGAAAAATTTGTTGTCTTCTCAACTATTTCTTAGCTTCAAAGTCCCATATCTGGCGACCGGATTGACCTAACCCAAAAATTGCTATTGCGTATGAAAGTAGAAACTCGTCCGGTTACAACGGTATGTGTATTTTTTCCCTAGGCCATTCTGGTTAAGCGGTTGGAGCATCAGAAGAGCGAAATATTTGTTGCCTTCGCAACCATTTCTTGGCTTCAAACTCCCATATCTCGCGAACAGATTGACCTAACCCAAAAATTCCTGCTGCGTCTCAAAGTAGAAACTCGCCCGATTACAACGGTATGTGTGTTTTTTCCCTAGGCCACACTGGTTAAGCGTTTGGGGCAGCAGAATTGCGAAAAACTTGTTGTCTTCTCAACTATTTCTTAGCTTCAAACTCCCATATCTGGCGAACGGATTGACAAAACCCAAAAATTCCTGCTGCGTGTGAAAGTAGAAACTCGCCCGATTACAACGGTATGTGTATTTTTTCCCTAGGCCAATCTGGTTAAGCGATTGGAGCAGCAGAAGTGCGAAAAATTTGTTGCCTTCTCAACCATTTCTTAGATTCAAACTCCCATATCTCGCGACCGGATTGACCTAACCCAAAAATTCCTATTGCGTCTGAAAGTAGAAACTCGTCCGGTTACAACGGTATGTGTATTTTTTTCCTAGGCCATTCTGGTTAAGCGGTTGGAGCAGCAGAAGTGCGAAATATTTGTTGCCTTCTCAACCATTTCTTGGCTTCAAACTCCCATATCTCGCGAACAGATTGACCTAACCCAACAATTCCTGCTGCGTCTCAAAGTAGAAACTCGCCCGATTAGAACGGTATGTGTATTTTTCCCATAGGCCATTCTGGTTAAGCGTTTGGAGCAGCAGAAGTGCGAAAAATTTGTTGTCTTCTCAACTATTTCTTAGCTTCAAAGTCCCATATCTGGCGACCGGATTGACCTAACCCAAAAATTGCTATTGCGTATGAAAGTAGAAACTCGTCCGGTTACAACGGTATGTGTATTTTTTCCCTAGGCCATTCTGGTTAAGCGGTTGGAGCATCAGAAGAGCGAAATATTTGTTGCCTTCGCAACCATTTCTTGGCTTCAAACTCCCATATCTCGCGAACAGATTGACCTAACCCAAAAATTCCTGCTGCGTCTCAAAGTAGAAACTCGCCCGATTACAACGGTATGTGTGTTTTTTCCCTAGGCCATACTGGTTAAGCGTTTGGGGCAGCAGAATTGCGAAAAACTTGTTGTCTTCTCAACTATTTCTTAGCTTCAAACTCCCATATCTCGCGAACGGATTGACAAAACCCAAAAATTCCTGCTGCGTCTGAAAGTAGAAACTCGCCCGATTACAACGGTATGTGTATTTTTTCCCTAGGCCAATCTGGTTAAGCGATTGGAGCAGCAGAAGTGCGAAAAATTTGTTGCCTTCGCAACCATTGCTTGGCTTCAAACTCCCATACCTTGCGAACAGATTGACCTAACCCAAAAATTCTTGTTGCGTCTGAAAGTAGAAACTCGCCCGATTACAACGGTATGTGTATTTTTTCCCTAGGCCATTCTGGTTAAGCTACTGGAGCAGCAGAAGTGCAAAAAATTTGTTGTCTTCTCAACCATTTCTTAGCTTCAAACTCCCATATGTCGCGAACGGTTTGACCTAACCCAAAAATTCGTATTGCATCTGAAAGTAGAAACTCGCCCGATTACAACGGTATGTGTATTTTCCCCCTAGGCCATTCTGGTTAAGCGGTTGGAGCAGCAGAAAAGCGAAATATTTGTTGCCTTCTCAACCATTTCTTGGCTTCAAACTCCCATATCTCGCGAACAGATTGACCTAACCCAAAAATTCATGCTGCGTCTCAAAGTAGAAACTCGCCCGATTACAACGGTATGTGTGTTTTTTCCCTAGGCCATTCTGGTTAAGCGTTTGGAGCAGCAGAATTGCGAAAAATTTGTTGTCTTCTCAACCATTTCTTAGCTTCAAACTCCCATATATCGCGAACGGATTGACCTAACTCAAAAATTCCTATTTCATCTGAAAGTAGAAACTCGCCCGATTACAACTGTATGTGTATTTTTTCCCTAGGCCAATCTGGTTAAGCGATTGGAGCAGCAGAAGTGCGAAAAATTTGTTGCCTTCTCAACCATTTCTTAGATTCAAACTCCCATATCTCGCGACCGGATTGACCTAACCCAAAAATTCCTATTGCGTCTGAAAGTAGAAACTCGTCCGGTTACAACGGTATGTGTATTTTTTTCCTAGGCCATTCTGGTTAAGCGGTTGGAGCAGCAGAAGTGCGAAATATTTGTTGCCTTCTCAACCATTTCTTGGCTTCAAACTCCCATATCTCGCGAACAGATTGACCTAACCCAACAATTCCTGCTGCGTCTCAAAGTAGAAACTCGCCCGATTAGAACGGTATGTGTATTTTTCCCATAGGCCATTCTGGTTAAGCGTTTGGAGCAGCAGAAGTGCGAAAAATTTGTTGTCTTCTCAACTATTTCTTAGCTTCAAAGTCCCATATCTGGCGACCGGATTGACCTAACCCAAAAATTGCTATTGCATATGAAAGTAGAAACTCGTCCGGTTACAACGGTATGTGTATTTTTTCCCTAGGCCATTCTGGTTAAGCGGTTGGAGCATCAGAAGAGCGAAATATTTGTTGCCTTCGCAACCATTTCTTGGCTTCAAACTCCCATATCTCGCGAACAGATTGACCTAACCCAAAAATTCCTGCTGCGTCTCAAAGTAGAAACTCGCCCGATTACAACGGTATGTGTGTTTTTTCCCTAGGCCATACTGGTTAAGCGTTTGGGGCAGCAGAATTGCGAAAAACTTGTTGTCTTCTCAACTATTTCTTAGCTTCAAACTCCCATATCTCGCGAACGGATTGACAAAACCCAAAAATTCCTGCTGCGTCTGAAAGTAGAAACTCGCCCGATTACAACGGTATGTGTATTTTTTCCCTAGGCCAATCTGGTTAAGCGATTGGAGCAGCAGAAGTGCGAAAAATTTGTTGCCTTCTCAACCATTTCTTAGATTCAAACTCCCATATGTCGCGAACGGTTTGACCTAACCCAAAAATTCGTATTGCATCTGAAAGTAGAAACTCGCCCGATTACAACGGTATGTGTATTTTCCCCCTAGGCCATTCTGGTTAAGCGGTTGGAGCAGCAGAAGAGCGAAATATTTGTTGCCTTCTCAACCATTTCTTGGCTTCAAACTCCCATATCTCGCGAACAGATTGACCTAACCCAAAAATTCCTGCTGCGTCTCAAAGTAGAAACTCGCCCGATTACAACGGTATGTGTGTTTTTTCCCTAGGCCATTCTGGTTAAGCGTTTGGAGCAGCAGAATTGCGAAAAATTTGTTGTCTTCTCAACCATTTCTTAGCTTCAAACTCCCATATATCGCGAACGGATTGACCTAACTCAAAAATTCCTATTGCATCTGAAAGTAGAAACTCGTCCGGTTACAACGGTATGTGTATTTTTTCCCTAGGCCATTCTGGTTAAGCGGTTGGAGCACCAGAAGAGCGAAATACTTGTTGCCTTCTCAACCATTTCTTGGCTTCAAACTCCCATATCTCGCGAACAGATTGACCTAACCCAAAAATTCCTGCTGCGTCTCAAAGTAGAAACTCGCCCGATTACAACGGTATGTGTGTTTTTTCCCTAGGCCATTCTGGTTAAGCGTTTGGGGCAGCAGAATTGCGAAAAACTTGTTGTCTTCTCAACTATTTCTTAGCTTCAAACTCCCATATCTCGCGAACGGATTGACAAAACCCAAAAATTCCTGCTGCGTCTGAAAGTAGAAACTCGCCCGATTACAACGGTATGTGTATTTTTTCCCTAGGCCAATCTGGTTAAGCGATTGGAGCAGCAGAAGTGCGAAAAATTTGTTGCCTTCTCAACCATTTCTTAGATTCAAACTCCCATATCTCGCGACCGGATTGACCTAACCCAAAAATTCCTATTGCGTCTGAAAGTAGAAACTCGTCCGGTTACAACGGTATGTGTATTTTTTTCCTAGGCCATTCTGGTTAAGCGGTTGGAGCAGCAGATGTGCGAAATATTTGTTGCCTTCTCAACCATTTCTTGGCTTCAAACTCCCATATCTCGCGAACAGATTGACCTAACCCAAAAATTCCTGCTGCGTCTCAAAGTAGAAACTCGCCCGATTAGAACGGTATGTGTATTTTTCCCATAGGCCATTCTGGTTAAGCGTTTGGAGCAGCAGAAGTGCGAAAAATTTGTTGTCTTCTCAACTATTTCTTAGATTCAAAGTCCCATATCTCGCGACCGGATTGACCTAACCCAAAAATTGCTATTGCGTATGAAAGTAGAAACTCGTCCGGTTACAACGGTATGTTTATTTTTTCCCTAGGCCAATCTGGTTAAGCGATTCGAGCAGCAGAAGTGCGAAAAATTTGATGCCATCTCAACCATTTCTTAGCTTCAAACTCCCGTATCTCGCGAACGGATTGACCTAACCCAAAAATTGCTATTGCGTATGAAAGCAGAAACTCGTCCGGTTACAACGGTATGTGTATTTTTTCCCTAGGCCATTCTGGTTAAGCGGTTGGAGCACCAGAAGAGCGAAATACTTGTTGCCTTCTCAACCATTTCTTGGCTTCAAACTCCCATATCTCGCGAACAGATTGTCCTAACCCAAAAATTCGTATTGCATCTGAAAGTAGAAACTCGCCCGGTTACAACGGTATGTGTATTTTCCCCCTAGGCCATTCTGGTTAAGCGACTGGAGAAGCAGAAGTGCAAAAAATTTGTTGCCTTCGCAACCATTTCTTGGCTTCAAACTCCCATACCTTGCGAACAGATTGACCTAACCCAAAAATTCTTGTTGCGTCTGAAAGTAGAAACTCGCCCGATTACAACGGTATGTGTATTTTTTCCCTAGGCCATTCTGGTTCAGCTACTGGAGCAGCAGAAGTGCAAAAAATTTGTTGTCTTCTCAACCATTTCTTAGCTTCAAACTCCCATATGTCGCGAACGGTTTGACCTAACCCAAAAATTCGTATTGCATCTGAAAGTAGAAACTCGCCCGATTACAACGGTATGTGTATTTTCCCCCTAGGCCATTCTGGTTAAGCGGTTGGAGCAGCAGAAGAGCGAAATATTTGTTGCCTTCTCAACCATTTCTTGGCTTCAAACTCCCATATCTCGCGAACAGATTGACATAACCCAAAAATTCCTGCTGCGTCTCAAAGTAGAAACTCGCCCGATTACAACGGTATGTGTGTTTTTTCCCTAGGCCATTCTGGTTAAGCGTTTGGAGCAGCAGAATTGCGAAAAATTTGTTGTCTTCTCAACCATTTCTTAGCTTCAAACTCCCATATATCGCGAACGGATTGACCTAACTCAAAAATTCCTATTGCATCTGAAAGTAGAAACTCGTCCGGTTACAACGGTATGTGTATTTTTTCCCTAGGCCATTCTGGTTAAGCGGTTGGAGCACCAGAAGAGCGAAATACTTGTTGCCTTCTCAACCATTTCTTGGCTTCAAACTCCCATATCTCGCGAACAGATTGACCTAACCCAAAAATTCCTGCTGCGTCTCAAAGTAGAAACTCGCCCGATTACAACGGTATGTGTGTTTTTTCCCTAGGCCATTCTGGTTAAGCGTTTGGGGCAGCAGAATTGCGAAAAACTTGTTGTCTTCTCAACTATTTCTTAGCTTCAAACTCCCATATCTCGCGAACGGATTGACAAAACCCAAAAATTCCTGCTGCGTCTGAAAGTAGAAACTCGCCCGATTACAACGGTATGTGTATTTTTTCCCTAGGCCAATCTGGTTAAGCGATTGGAGCAGCAGAAGTGCGAAAAATTTGTTGCCTTCTCAACCATTTCTTAGATTCAAACTCCCATATCTCGCGACCGGATTGACCTAACCCAAAAATTCCTATTGCGTCTGAAAGTAGAAACTCGTCCGGTTACAACGGTATGTGTATTTTTTTCCTAGGCCATTCTGGTTAAGCGGTTGGAGCAGCAGAAGTGCGAAATATTTGTTGCCTTCTCAACCATTTCTTGGCTTCAAACTCCCATATCTCGCGAACAGATTGACCTAACCCAAAAATTCCTGCTGCGTCTCAAAGTAGAAACTCGCCCGATTAGAACGGTATGTGTATTTTTCCCATAGGCCATTCTGGTTAAGCGTTTGGAGCAGCAGAAGTGCGAAAAATTTGTTGTCTTCTCAACTATTTCTTAGCTTCAAAGTCCCATATCTCGCGACCGGATTGACCTAACCCAAAAATTGCTATTGCGTATGAAAGTAGAAACTCGTCCGGTTACAACGGTATGTTTATTTTTTCCCTAGGCCAATCTGGTTAAGCGATTCGAGCAGCAGAAGTGCGAAAAATTTGATGCCATCTCAACCATTTCTTAGCTTCAAACTCCCGTATCTCGCGAACGGATTGACCTAACCCAAAAATTGCTATTGCGTATGAAAGCAGAAACTCGTCCGGTTACAACGGTATGTGTATTTTTTCCCTAGGCCATTCTGGTTAAGCGGTTGGAGCACCAGAAGAGCGAAATACTTGTTGCCTTCTCAACCATTTCTTGGCTTCAAACTCCCATATCTCGCGAACAGATTGACCTAACCCAAAAATTCCTGCTGCGTCTCAAAGTAGAAACTCGCCCGATTACAACGGTATGTGTGTTTTTTCCCTAGGCCATTCTGGTTAAGCGTTTGGGGCAGCAGAATTGCGAAAAACTTGTTGTCTTCTCAACTATTTCTTAGCTTCAAACTCCCATATCTCGCGAACGGATTGACAAAACCCAAAAATTCCTGCTGCGTCTGAAAGTAGAAACTCGCCCGATTACAACGGTATGTGTATTTTTTCCCTAGGCCAATATGGTTAAGCGATTGGAGCAGCAGAAGTGCGAAAAATTTGTTGCCTTCTCAACCATTTCTTAGATTCAAACTCCCATATCTCGCGACCGGATTGACCTAACCCAAAAATTCCTATTGCGTCTGAAAGTAGAAACTCGTCCGGTTACAACGGTATGTGTATTTTTTTCCTAGGCCATTCTGGTTAAGCGGTTGGAGCAGCAGAAGTGCGAAATATTTGTTGCCTTCTCAACCATTTCTTGGCTTCAAACTCCCATATCTCGCGAACAGATTGACCTAACCCAAAAATTCCTGGTGCGTCTCAAAGTAGAAACTCGCCCGATTAGAACGGTATGTGTATTTTTCCCATAGGCCATTCTGGTTAAGCGTTTGGAGCAGCAGAAGTGCGAAAAATTTGTTGTCTTCTCAACTATTTCTTAGCTTCAAAGTCCCATATCTCGCGACCGGATTGACCTAACCCAAAAATTGCTATTGCGTATGAAAGTAGAAACTCGTCCGGTTACAACGGTATGTGTGTTTTTTCCCTAGGCCATTCTGGTTAAGCGGTTGGAGCACCAGAAGAGCGAAATATTTGTTGCCTTCTCAACCATTTCTTGGCTTCAAACTCCCATATCTCGCGAACAGATTGACCTAACCCAAAAATTCCTGCTGCGTCTCAAAGTAGAAACTCGCCCGATTACAACGGTATGTGTGTTTTTTCCCTTGGCCATTCTGTTTAAGCGTTTGGGGCAGCAGATTTGCGAAAAACTTGTTGTCTTCTCAACTATTTCTTAGCTTCAAACTCCCATATCTCGCGAACGGATTGACAAAACCCAAAAATTCCTGCTGCGTCTGAAAGTAGAAACTCGCCCGATTACAACGGTATGTGTATTTTTTCCCTAGGCCAATCTGGTTAAGCGATTGGAGCAGCAGAAGTGCGAAAAATTTGTTGCCTTCTCAACTATTTCTTAGCTTCAAACTCCCATATCTCGCGAACAGATTGACCTAACCCAGAAATTCCTGCTGCGTCTCAAAGTAGAAACTCGCCCGATTACAACGGTATGTGTGTTTTTTCCCTACGCCATTCTGGTTAAGCGACTGGAGCAGCAGAAGTGCAAAAAATTTGTTGCCTTCGCAACCATTTCTTGGCTTCAAACTCCCATACCTTGCGAACAGATTGACCTAACCCAAAAATTCTTGTTGCGTCTGAAAGTAGAAACTCGCCCGATTACAACGGTATGTGTATTTTTTCCCTAGGCCATTCTGGTTAAGCTACTGGAGCAGCAGAAGGGCAAAAAATTTGTTGTCTTCTCAACCATTTCTTAGCTTCAAACTCCCATATGTCGCGAACGGTTTGACCTAACCCAAAAATTCGTATTGCATCTGAAAGTAGAAACTCGCCCGATTACAACGGTATGTGTATTTTCCCCCTAGGCCATTCTGGTTAAGCGGTTGGAGCAGCAGAAAAGCGAAATATTTGTTGCCTTCTCAACCATTTCTTGGCTTCAAACTCCCATATCTCGCGAACAGATTGACCTAACCCAAAAATTCCTGCTGCGTCTCAAAGTAGAAACTCGCCCGATTACAACGGTATGTGTGTTTTTTCCCTAGGCCATTCTGGTTAAGCGTTTGGAGCAGCAGAATTGCGAAAAATTTGTTGTCTTCTCAACCATTTCTTAGATTCAAACTCCCATATATCGCGAACGGATTGACCTAACTCAAAAATTCCTATTGCATCTGAAAGTAGAAACTCGCCCGATTACAACGGTATGTGTATTTTTTCCCTAGGCCAATCTGGTTAAGCGATTGGAGCAGCAGAAGTGCGAAAAATTTGTTGCCTTCTCAACCATTTCTTGGCTTCAAACTCCCATATCTCGCGAACAGATTGACCTAACCCAAAAATTCCTGCAGCGTCTCAAAGTAGAAACTCGCCCGATTACAACGGTATGTGTGTTTTTTCCCTTGGCCATTCTGGTTAAGCATTTGGGGCAGCAGAATTGCGAAGAACTTGTTGTCGTCTCAACTATTTCTTAGCTTCAAACTCCCATATCTCGCAAACGGATTGACAAAACCCAAAAATTCCTGCTGCGTCTGAAAGTAGAAACTCGCCCGATTACAACGGTATGTGTATTTTTTCCCTAGGCCAATCTGGTTAAGCGATTGGAGCAGCAGAAGTGCGAAAAATTTGTTGCCTTCTCAACCATTTCTTAGATTCAAACTCCCATATCTCGCGACCGGATTGACCTAACCCAAAAATTCCTATTGCGTCTGAAAGTAGAAACTCGTCCGGTTACAACGGTATGTGTATTTTTTTCCTAGGCCATTCTGGTTAAGCGGTTGGAGCAGCAGAAGTGCGAAATATTTGTTGCCTTCTCAACCATTTCTTGGCTTCAAACTCCCATATCTCGCGAACAGATTGACCTAACCCAACAATTCCTGCTGCGTCTCAAAGTAGAAACTCGCCCGATTAGAACGGTATGTGTATTTTTCCCATAGGCCATTCTGGTTAAGCGTTTGGAGCAGCAGAATTGCGAAAAATTTGTTGTCTTCTCAACTATTTCTTAGCTTCAAAGTCCCATATCTCGCGACCGGATTGACCTAACCCAAAAATTGCTATTACGTATGAAAGTAGAAACTCGTCCGGTTACAACGGTATGTGTATTTTTTCCCTAGGCCATTCTGGTTAAGCGGTTGGAGCACCAGAAGAGCGAAATATTTGTTGCCTTCTCAACCATTTCTTGGCTTCAAACTCCCATATCTCGCGAACAGTTGACCTAACCCAAAAATTCCTGCTGCGTCTCAAAGTAGAAACCCGCCCGATTACAACGGTATGTGTGTTTTTTCCCTTGGCCATTCTGGTTAAGCGTTTGGGGCAGCAGAATTGCGAAAAACTTGTTGTCTTCTCAACTATTTCTTAGCTTCAAACTCCCATATCTCGCGAACGGATTGACAAAACCCAAAAATTCCTGCTGCGTGTGAAAGTAGAAACTCGCCCGATTACAACGGTATGTGTATTTTTTCCCTAGGCCAATCTGGTTAAGCGATTGGAGCAGCAGAAGTGCGAAAAATTTGTTGCCTTCTCAACCATTTCTTAGATTCAAACTCCCATATCTCGCGACCGGATTGACCTAACCCAAAAATTCCTGTTGCGTCTGAAAGTAGAAACTCGTCCGGTTACAACGGTATGTGTATTTTTTTCCTAGGCCATTCTGGTTAAGCGGTTGGAGCAGCAGAAGTGCGAAATATTTGTTGCCTTCTCAACCATTTCTTGGCTTCAAACTCCCATATCTCGCGAACAGATTGACCTAACCCAAAAATTCCTGCTGCGTCTCAAAGTAGAAACTCGCCCGATTACAACGGTATGTCTGTTTTTTCCCTAGGCCATTCTGGTTAAGCGTTTGGAGCAGCAGAATTGCGAAAAATTTGTTGCCTTCTCAACTATTTCTTAGCTTCAAACTCCCATATCTCGCGAACGGATTGACCTAACCCTAAAATTCCTATTTCATCTGAAAGTAGAAACTCGTCCGGTTACAACGGTATGTGTATTTTTTCCCTACGCCATTCTGTTTAAGCGGTTGGAGCACCAGAATTGCGAAATATTTGTTGCCTTCTCAACCATTTCTTGGCTTCAAACTCCCATATCTCGCGAACAGATTGACCTAACCAAAAAATTCCTGCTGCGTCTCAAAGTAGAAACTCGCCCGATTACAACGGTGTGTGTGTTTTTTCCCTAGGCCATTCTGGTTAAGCGTTTGGGGCAGCAGAATTGCGTAAAACTTGTTGTCTTCTCAACTATTTCTTAGCTTCAAACTCCCATATCTCGCGAACGGATTGACAAAACCCAAAAATTCCTGCTGCGTCTGAAAGTAGAATCTCGCCCGATTACAACGGTATGTGTATTTTTTCCCTAGGCCAATCTGGTTAAGCGATTGGAGCAGCAGAAGTGCGAAAAATTTGTTGCCTTCTCAACCATTTCTTAGATTCAAACTCCCATATCTCGCGAACAGATTGACCTAACCCAAAAATTCCTGCTGCGTCTCAAAGTAGAAACTCGCCCGATTACAACGGTATGTGTATTTTTTCCCTAGGCCAATCTGGTTAAGCGATTGGAGCAGCAGAAGTGCGAAAAATTTGTTGCCTTCTCAACCATTTCTTAGATTCAAACTCCCATATCTCGCGACCGGATTGACCTAACCCAAAAATTCCTATTGCGTCTGAAAGTAGAAACTCGTCCGGTTACAACGGTATGTGTATTTTTTCCCTAGGCCATACTGGTTAAGCGTTTGGGGCAGCAGAATTGCGAAAAACTTGTTGTCTTCTCAACTATTTCTTAGCTTCAAACTCCCATATCTCGCGAACGGATTGACAAAACCCAAAAATTCCTGCTGCGTCTGAAAGTAGAAACTCGCCCGATTACAACGGTATGTGTATTTTTTCCCTAGGCCAATCTGGTTAAGCGATTGGAGCAGCAGAAGTGCGAAAAATTTGTTGCCTTCGCAACCATTTCTTGGCTTCAAACTCCCATACCTTGCGAACAGATTGACCTAACCCAAAAATTCTTGTTGCGTCTGAAAGTAGAAACTCGCCCGATTACAACGGTATGTGTATTTTTTCCCTAGGCCATTCTGGTTAAGCTACTGGAGCAGCAGAAGTGCAAAAAATTTGTTGTCTTCTCAACCATTTCTTAGCTTCAAACTCCCATATGTCGCGAACGGTTTGACCTAACCCAAAAATTCGTATTGCATCTGAAAGTAGAAACTCGCCCGATTACAACGGTATGTGTATTTTCCCCCTAGGCCATTCTGGTTAAGCGGTTGGAGCAGCAGAAAAGCGAAATATTTGTTGCCTTCTCAACCATTTCTTGGCTTCAAACTCCCATATCTCGCGAACAGATTGACCTAACCCAAAAATTCCTGCTGCGTCTCAAAGTAGAAACTCGCCCGATTACAACGGTATGTGTGTTTTTTCCCTAGGCCATTCTGGTTAAGCGTTTGGAGCAGCAGAATTGCGAAAAATTTGTTGTCTTCTCAACCATTTCTTAGCTTCAAACTCCCATATATCGCGAACGGATTGACCTAACTCAAAAATTCCTATTTCATCTGAAAGTAGAAACTCGCCCGATTACAACGGTATGTGTATTTTTTCCCTAGGCCAATCTGGTTAAGCGATTGGAGCAGCAGAAGTGCGAAAAATTTGTTGCCTTCTCAACCATTTCTTAGATTCAAACTCCCATATCTCGCGACCGGATTGACCTAACCCAAAAATTCCTATTGCGTCTGAAAGTAGAAACTCGTCCGGTTACAACGGTATGTGTATTTTTTCTCCTAGGCCATTCTGGTTAAGCGGTTGGAGCAGCAGAAGTGCGAAATATTTGTTGCCTTCTCAACCATTTCTTGGCTTCAAACTCCCATATCTCGCGAACAGATTGACCTAACCCAAAGTCCTGCTGCGTCTCAAAGTAGAAACTCGCCCGATTAGAACGGTATGTGTATTTTTCCCATAGGCCATTCTGGTTAAGCGTTTGGAGCAGCAGAATTGCGAAAAATTTGTTGTCTTCTCAACTATTTCTTAGCTTCAAAGTCCCATATCTCGCGACCGGATTGACCTAACCCAAAAATTGCTATTACGTATGAAAGTAGAAACTCGTCCGGTTACAACGGTATGTGTATTTTTTCCCTAGGCCATTCTGGTTAAGCGGTTGGAGCACCAGAAGAGCGAAATATTTGTTGCCTTCTCAACCATTTCTTGGCTTCAAACTCCCATATCTCGCGAACAGTTGACCTAACCCAAAAATTCCTGCTGCGTCTCAAAGTAGAAACCCGCCCGATTACAACGGTATGTGTGTTTTTTCCCTTGGCCATTCTGGTTAAGCGTTTGGGGCAGCAGAATTGCGAAAAACTTGTTGTCTTCTCAACTATTTCTTAGCTTCAAACTCCCATATCTCGCGAACGGATTGACAAAACCCAAAAATTCCTGCTGCGTGTGAAAGTAGAAACTCGCCCGATTACAACGGTATGTGTATTTTTTCCCTAGGCCAATCTGGTTAAGCGATTGGAGCAGCAGAAGTGCGAAAAATTTGTTGCCTTCTCAACCATTTCTTAGATTCAAACTCCCATATCTCGCGACCGGATTGACCTAACCCAAAAATTCCTGTTGCGTCTGAAAGTAGAAACTCGTCCGGTTACAACGGTATGTGTATTTTTTTCCTAGGCCATTCTGGTTAAGCGGTTGGAGCAGCAGAAGTGCGAAATATTTGTTGCCTTCTCAACCATTTCTTGGCTTCAAACTCCCATATCTCGCGAACAGATTGACCTAACCCAAAAATTCCTGCTGCGTCTCAAAGTAGAAACTCGCCCGATTACAACGGTATGTCTGTTTTTTCCCTAGGCCATTCTGGTTAAGCGTTTGGAGCAGCAGAATTGCGAAAAATTTGTTGCCTTCTCAACTATTTCTTAGCTTCAAACTCCCATATCTCGCGAACGGATTGACCTAACCCTAAAATTCCTATTTCATCTGAAAGTAGAAACTCGTCCGGTTACAACGGTATGTGTATTTTTTCCCTACGCCATTCTGTTTAAGCGGTTGGAGCACCAGAATTGCGAAATATTTGTTGCCTTCTCAACCATTTCTTGGCTTCAAACTCCCATATCTCGCGAACAGATTGACCTAACCAAAAAATTCCTGCTGCGTCTCAAAGTAGAAACTCGCCCGATTACAACGGTGTGTGTGTTTTTTCCCTAGGCCATTCTGGTTAAGCGTTTGGGGCAGCAGAATTGCGTAAAACTTGTTGTCTTCTCAACTATTTCTTAGCTTCAAACTCCCATATCTCGCGAACGGATTGACAAAACCCAAAAATTCCTGCTGCGTCTGAAAGTAGAATCTCGCCCGATTACAACGGTATGTGTATTTTTTCCCTAGGCCAATCTGGTTAAGCGATTGGAGCAGCAGAAGTGCGAAAAATTTGTTGCCTTCTCAACCATTTCTTAGATTCAAACTCCCATATCTCGCGAACAGATTGACCTAACCCAAAAATTCCTGCTGCGTCTCAAAGTAGAAACTCGCCCGATTACAACGATATGTGTATTTTTTCCCTAGGCCAATCTGGTTAAGCGATTGGAGCAGCAGAAGTGCGAAAAATTTGTTGCCTTCTCAACCATTTCTTAGATTCAAACTCCCATATCTCGCGACCGGATTGACCTAACCCAAAAATTCCTATTGCGTCTGAAAGTAGAAACTCGTCCGGTTACAACGGTATGTGTATTTTTTCCCTAGGCCATTCTGGTTAAGCGGTTGGAGCATCAGAAGAGCGAAATATTTGTTGCCTTCGCAACCATTTCTTGGCTTCAAACTCCCATATCTCGCGAACAGATTGACCTAACCCAAAAATTCCTGCTGCGTCTCAAAGTAGAAACTCGCCCGATTACAACGGTATGTGTGTTTTTTCCCTAGGCCATACTGGTTAAGCGTTTGGGGCAGCAGAATTGCGAAAAACTTGTTGTCTTCTCAACTATTTCTTAGCTTCAAACTCCCATATCTCGCGAACGGATTGACAAAACCCAAAAATTCCTGCTGCGTCTGAAAGTAGAAACTCGCCCGATTACAACGGTATGTGTATTTTTTCCCTAGGCCAATCTGGTTAAGCGATTGGAGCAGCAGAAGTGCGAAAAATTTGTTGCCTTCGCAACCATTTCTTGGCTTCAAACTCCCATACCTTGCGAACAGATTGACCTAACCCAAAAATTCTTGTTGCGTCTGAAAGTAGAAACTCGCCCGATTACAACGGTATGTGTATTTTTTCCCTAGGCCATTCTGGTTAAGCTACTGGAGCAGCAGAAGTGCAAAAAATTTGTTGTCTTCTCAACCATTTCTTAGCTTCAAACTCCCATATGTCGCGAACGGTTTGACCTAACCCAAAAATTCGTATTGCATCTGAAAGTAGAAACTCGCCCGATTACAACGGTATGTGTATTTTCCCCCTAGGCCATTCTGGTTAAGCGGTTGGAGCAGCAGAAAAGCGAAATATTTGTTGCCTTCTCAACCATTTCTTGGCTTCAAACTCCCATATCTCGCGAACAGATTGACCTAACCCAAAAATTCCTGCTGCGTCTCAAAGTAGAAACTCGCCCGATTACAACGGTATGTGTGTTTTTTCCCTAGGCCATTCTGGTTAAGCGTTTGGAGCAGCAGAATTGCGAAAAATTTGTTGTCTTCTCAACCATTTCTTAGCTTCAAACTCCCATATATCGCGAACGGATTGACCTAACTCAAAAATTCCTATTTCATCTGAAAGTAGAAACTCGCCCGATTACAACGGTATGTGTATTTTTTCCCTAGGCCAATCTGGTTAAGCGATTGGAGCAGCAGAAGTGCGAAAAATTTGTTGCCTTCTCAACCATTTCTTAGATTCAAACTCCCATATCTCGCGACCGGATTGACCTAACCCAAAAATTCCTATTGCGTCTGAAAGTAGAAACTCGTCCGGTTACAACGGTATGTGTATTTTTTTCCTAGGCCATTCTGGTTAAGCGGTTGGAGCAGCAGAAGTGCGAAATATTTGTTGCCTTCTCAACCATTTCTTGGCTTCAAACTCCCATATCTCGCGAACAGATTGACCTAACCCAACAATTCCTGCTGCGTCTCAAAGTAGAAACTCGCCCGATTAGAACGGTATGTGTATTTTTCCCATAGGCCATTCTGGTTAAGCGTTTGGAGCAGCAGAAGTGCGAAAAATTTGTTGTCTTCTCAACTATTTCTTAGCTTCAAAGTCCCATATCTGGCGACCGGATTGACCTAACCCAAAAATTGCTATTGCGTATGAAAGTAGAAACTCGTCCGGTTACAACGGTATGTGTATTTTTTCCCTAGGCCATTCTGGTTAAGCGGTTGGAGCATCAGAAGAGCGAAATATTTGTTGCCTTCGCAACCATTTCTTGGCTTCAAACTCCCATATCTCGCGAACAGATTGACCTAACCCAAAAATTCCTGCTGCGTCTCAAAGTAGAAACTCGCCCGATTACAACGGTATGTGTGTTTTTTCCCTAGGCCATACTGGTTAAGCGTTTGGGGCAGCAGAATTGCGAAAAACTTGTTGTCTTCTCAACTATTTCTTAGCTTCAAACTCCCATATCTCGCGAACGGATTGACAAAACCCAAAAATTCCTGCTGCGTCTGAAAGTAGAAACTCGCCCGATTACAACGGTATGTGTATTTTTTCCCTAGGCCAATCTGGTTAAGCGATTGGAGCAGCAGAAGTGCGAAAAATTTGTTGCCTTCTCAACCATTTCTTAGATTCAAACTCCCATATCTCGCGACCGGATTGACCTAACCCAAAAATTCCTATTGCGTCTGAAAGTAGAAACTCGTCCGGTTACAACGGTATGTGTATTTTTTTCCTAGGCCATTCTGGTTAAGCGGTTGGAGCAGCAGAAGTGCGAAATATTTGTTGCCTTCTCAACCATTTCTTGGCTTCAAACTCCCATATCTCGCGAACAGATTGACCTAACCCAAAGTCCTGCTGCGTCTCAAAGTAGAAACTCGCCCGATTAGAACGGTATGTGTATTTTTCCCATAGGCCATTCTGGTTAAGCGTTTGGAGCAGCAGAATTGCGAAAAATTTGTTGTCTTCTCAACTATTTCTTAGCTTCAAAGTCCCATATCTCGCGACCGGATTGACCTAACCCAAAAATTGCTATTACGTATGAAAGTAGAAACTCGTCCGGTTACAACGGTATGTGTATTTTTTCCCTAGGCCATTCTGGTTAAGCGGTTGGAGCACCAGAAGAGCGAAATATTTGTTGCCTTCTCAACCATTTCTTGGCTTCAAACTCCCATATCTCGCGAACAGTTGACCTAACCCAAAAATTCCTGCTGCGTCTCAAAGTAGAAACCCGCCCGATTACAACGGTATGTGTGTTTTTTCCCTTGGCCATTCTGGTTAAGCGTTTGGGGCAGCAGAATTGCGAAAAACTTGTTGTCTTCTCAACTATTTCTTAGCTTCAAACTCCCATATCTCGCGAACGGATTGACAAAACCCAAAAATTCCTGCTGCGTGTGAAAGTAGAAACTCGCCCGATTACAACGGTATGTGTATTTTTTCCCTAGGCCAATCTGGTTAAGCGATTGGAGCAGCAGAAGTGCGAAAAATTTGTTGCCTTCTCAACCATTTCTTAGATTCAAACTCCCATATCTCGCGACCGGATTGACCTAACCCAAAAATTCCTGTTGCGTCTGAAAGTAGAAACTCGTCCGGTTACAACGGTATGTGTATTTTTTTCCTAGGCCATTCTGGTTAAGCGGTTGGAGCAGCAGAAGTGCGAAATATTTGTTGCCTTCTCAACCATTTCTTGGCTTCAAACTCCCATATCTCGCGAACAGATTGACCTAACCCAAAAATTCCTGCTGCGTCTCAAAGTAGAAACTCGCCCGATTACAACGGTATGTCTGTTTTTTCCCTAGGCCATTCTGGTTAAGCGTTTGGAGCAGCAGAATTGCGAAAAATTTGTTGCCTTCTCAACTATTTCTTAGCTTCAAACTCCCATATCTCGCGAACGGATTGACCTAACCCTAAAATTCCTATTTCATCTGAAAGTAGAAACTCGTCCGGTTACAACGGTATGTGTATTTTTTCCCTACGCCATTCTGTTTAAGCGGTTGGAGCACCAGAATTGCGAAATATTTGTTGCCTTCTCAACCATTTCTTGGCTTCAAACTCCCATATCTCGCGAACAGATTGACCTAACCAAAAAATTCCTGCTGCGTCTCAAAGTAGAAACTCGCCCGATTACAACGGTGTGTGTGTTTTTTCCCTAGGCCATTCTGGTTAAGCGTTTGGGGCAGCAGAATTGCGTAAAACTTGTTGTCTTCTCAACTATTTCTTAGCTTCAAACTCCCATATCTCGCGAACGGATTGACAAAACCCA
Source organism: Ptiloglossa arizonensis (assembly GCF_051014685.1). Classification (NCBI taxonomy): domain Eukaryota; kingdom Metazoa; phylum Arthropoda; class Insecta; order Hymenoptera; family Colletidae; genus Ptiloglossa; species Ptiloglossa arizonensis. The sequence continues at coordinate 373,682 of NW_027478529.1, read as the reverse complement.
AAAATTCCTGCTGCGTCTGAAAGTAGAATCTCGCCCGATTACAACGGTATGTGTATTTTTTCCCTAGGCCAATCTGGTTAAGCGATTGGAGCAGCAGAAGTGCGAAAAATTTGTTGCCTTCTCAACCATTTCTTAGATTCAAACTCCCATATCTCGCGAACAGATTGACCTAACCCAAAAATTCCTGCTGCGTCTCAAAGTAGAAACTCGCCCGATTACAACGGTATGTGTATTTTTTCCCTAGGCCAATCTGGTTAAGCGATTGGAGCAGCAGAAGTGCGAAAAATTTGTTGCCTTCTCAACCATTTCTTAGATTCAAACTCCCATATCTCGCGACCGGATTGACCTAACCCAAAAATTCCTATTGCGTCTGAAAGTAGAAACTCGTCCGGTTACAATGGTATGTGTATTTTTTCCCTAGGCCATTCTGGTTAAGCGTTTCGAGCAGCAGAATTGCGAAAAATTTATTTTCTTCTCAACCATTTCTTAGCTTCAAACTCCCATATGTCGCGAACGGATTGACCTAACCCAAAAATTCGTATTGCATCTGAAAGTAGAAACTCGCCCGATTACAACGGTATGTGTATTTTCCCCCTAGGCCATTCTGGTTAAGCGACTGGAGAAGCAGAAGTGCAAAAAATTTGTTGCCTTCGCAACCATTTCTTGGCTTCAAACTCCCATACCTTGCGAACAGATTGACCTAACCCAAAAATTCTTGTTGCGTCTGAAAGTAGAAACTCGCCCGATTACAACGGTATGTGTATTTTTTCCCTAGGCCATTCTGGTTCAGCTACTGGAGCAGCAGAAGTGCAAAAAATTTGTTGTCTTCTCAACCATTTCTTAGCTTCAAACTCCCATATGTCGCGAACGGTTTGACCTAACCCAAAAATTCGTATTGCATCTGAAAGTAGAAACTCGCCCGATTACAACGGTATGTGTATTTTCCCCCTAGGCCATTCTGGTTAAGCGGTTGGAGCAGCAGAAGAGCGAAATATTTGTTGCCTTCTCAACCATTTCTTGGCTTCAAACTCCCATATCTCGCGAACAGATTGACCTAACCCAAAAATTCCTGCTGCGTCTCAAAGTAGAAACTCGCCCGATTACAACGGTATGTGTGTTTTTTCCCTAGGCCATTCTGGTTAAGCGTTTGGAGCAGCAGAATTGCGAAAAATTTGTTGTCTTCTCAACCATTTCTTAGCTTCAAACTCCCATATATCGCGAACGGATTGACCTAACTCAAAAATTCCTATTGCATCTGAAAGTAGAAACTCGTCCGGTTACAACGGTATGTGTATTTTTTCCCTAGGCCATTCTGGTTAAGCGGTTGGAGCACCAGAAGAGCGAAATACTTGTTGCCTTCTCAACCATTTCTTGGCTTCAAACTCCCATATCTCGCGAACAGATTGACCTAACCCAAAAATTCCTGCTGCGTCTCAAAGTAGAAACTCGCCCGATTACAACGGTATGTGTGTTTTTTCCCTAGGCCATTCTGGTTAAGCGTTTGGGGCAGCAGAATTGCGAAAAACTTGTTGTCTTCTCAACTATTTCTTAGCTTCAAACTCCCATATCTCGCGAACGGATTGACAAAACCCAAAAATTCCTGCTGCGTCTGAAAGTAGAAACTCGCCCGATTACAACGGTATGTGTATTTTTTCCCTAGGCCAATCTGGTTAAGCGATTGGAGCAGCAGAAGTGCGAAAAATTTGTTGCCTTCTCAACCATTTCTTAGATTCAAACTCCCATATCTCGCGACCGGATTGACCTAACCCAAAAATTCCTATTGCGTCTGAAAGTAGAAACTCGTCCGGTTACAACGGTATGTGTATTTTTTTCCTAGGCCATTCTGGTTAAGCGGTTGGAGCAGCAGATGTGCGAAATATTTGTTGCCTTCTCAACCATTTCTTGGCTTCAAACTCCCATATCTCGCGAACAGATTGACCTAACCCAAAAATTCCTGCTGCGTCTCAAAGTAGAAACTCGCCCGATTAGAACGGTATGTGTATTTTTCCCATAGGCCATTCTGGTTAAGCGTTTGGAGCAGCAGAAGTGCGAAAAATTTGTTGTCTTCTCAACTATTTCTTAGCTTCAAAGTCCCATATCTCGCGACCGGATTGACCTAACCCAAAAATTGCTATTGCGTATGAAAGTAGAAACTCGTCCGGTTACAACGGTATGTTTATTTTTTCCCTAGGCCAATCTGGTTAAGCGATTCGAGCAGCAGAAGTGCGAAAAATTTGATGCCATCTCAACCATTTCTTAGCTTCAAACTCCCGTATCTCGCGAACGGATTGACCTAACCCAAAAATTGCTATTGCGTATGAAAGCAGAAACTCGTCCGGTTACAACGGTATGTGTATTTTTTCCCTAGGCCATTCTGGTTAAGCGGTTGGAGCACCAGAAGAGCGAAATACTTGTTGCCTTCTCAACCATTTCTTGGCTTCAAACTCCCATATCTCGCGAACAGATTGACCTAACCCAAAAATTCCTGCTGCGTCTCAAAGTAGAAACTCGCCCGATTACAACGGTATGTGTGTTTTTTCCCTAGGCCATTCTGGTTAAGCGTTTGGGGCAGCAGAATTGCGAAAAACTTGTTGTCTTCTCAACTATTTCTTAGCTTCAAACTCCCATATCTCGCGAACGGATTGACAAAACCCAAAAATTCCTGCTGCGTCTGAAAGTAGAAACTCGCCCGATTACAACGGTATGTGTATTTTTTCCCTAGGCCAATCTGGTTAAGCGATTGGAGCAGCAGAAGTGCGAAAAATTTGTTGCCTTCTCAACCATTTCTTAGATTCAAACTCCCATATCTCGCGAACAGATTGACCTAACCCAAAAATTCCTGCTGCGTCTCAAAGTAGAAACTCGCCCGATTACAACGGTATGTGTATTTTTTCCCTAGGCCAATCTGGTTAAGCGATTGGAGCAGCAGAAGTGCGAAAAATTTGTTGCCTTCTCAACCATTTCTTAGATTCAAACTCCCATATCTCGCGACCGGATTGTCCTAACCCAAAAATTCCTATTGCGTCTGAAAGTAGAAACTCGTCCGGTTACAACGGTATGTGTATTTTTTCCCTAGGCCATTCTGGTTAAGCGTTTCGAGCAGCAGAATTGCGAAAAATTTATTTTCCTCTCAACCATTTCTTAGCTTCAAACTCCCATATGTCGCGAACGGATTGACCTAACCCAAAAATTCGTATTGCATCTGAAAGTAGAAACTCGCCCGATTACAACGGTATGTGTATTTTCCCCCTAGGCCATTCTGGTTAAGCGACTGGAGAAGCAGAAGTGCAAAAAATTTGTTGCCTTCGCAACCATTTCTTGGCTTCAAACTCCCATACCTTGCGAACAGATTGACCTAACCCAAAAATTCTTGTTGCGTCTGAAAGTAGAAACTCGCCCGATTACAACGGTATGTGTATTTTTTCCCTAGGCCATTCTGGTTCAGCTACTGGAGCAGCAGAAGTGCGAAAAATTTGTTGCCTTCTCAACCATTTCTTAGCTTCAAACTCCCATATCTCGCGAACGGATTGACAAAACCCAAAAATTCCTGCTGCGTCTGAAAGTAGAAACTCGCCCGATTACAACGGTATGTGTATTTTTTCCCTAGGCCAATCTGGTTAAGCGATTGGAGCAGCAGAAGTGCGAAAAATTTGTTGCCTTCTCAACCATTTCTTAGATTCAAACTCCCATATCTCGCGACCGGATTGACCTAATCCAAAAATTCCTATTGCGTCTGAAAGTAGAAACTCGTCCGGTTACAACGGTATGTGTATTTTTTTCCTAGGCCATTCTGGTTAAGCGGTTGGAGCAGCAGAAGTGCGAAATATTTGTTGCCTTCTCAACCATTTCTTGGCTTCAAACTCCCATATCTCGCGAACAGATTGACCTAACCCAAAAATTCCTGCTGCGTCTCAAAGTAGAAACTCGCCCGATTAGAACGGTATGTGTATTTTTCCCATAGGCCATTCTGGTTAAGCGTTTGGAGCAGCAGAAGTGCGAAAAATTTGTTGTCTTCTCAACTATTTCTTAGCTTCAAAGTCCCATATCTCGCGACCGGATTGACCTAACCCAAAAATTGCTATTGCGTATGAAAGTAGAAACTCGTCCGGTTACAACGGTATGTTTATTTTTTCCCTAGGCCAATCTGGTTAAGCGATTCGAGCAGCAGAAGTGCGAAAAATTTGATGCCATCTCAACCATTTCTTAGCTTCAAACTCCCGTATCTCGCGAACGGATTGACCTAACCCAAAAATTGCTATTGCGTATGAAAGCAGAAACTCGTCCGGTTACAACGGTATGTGTATTTTTTCCCTAGGCCATTCTGGTTAAGCGGTTGGAGCACCAGAAGAGCGAAATACTTGTTGCCTTCTCAACCATTTCTTGGCTTCAAACTCCCATATCTCGCGAACAGATTGACCTAACCCAAAAATTCCTGCTGCGTCTCAAAGTAGAAACTCGCCCGATTACAACGGTATGTGTGTTTTTTCCCTAGGCCATTCTGGTTAAGCGTTTGGGGCAGCAGAATTGCGAAAAACTTGTTGTCTTCTCAACTATTTCTTAGCTTCAAACTCCCATATCTCGCGAACGGATTGACAAAACCCAAAAATTCCTGCTGCGTCTGAAAGTAGAAACTCGCCCGATTACAACGGTATGTGTATTTTTTCCCTAGGCCAATATGGTTAAGCGATTGGAGCAGCAGAAGTGCGAAAAATTTGTTGCCTTCTCAACCATTTCTTAGATTCAAACTCCCATATCTCGCGACCGGATTGACCTAACCCAAAAATTCCTATTGCGTCTGAAAGTAGAAACTCGTCCGGTTACAACGGTATGTGTATTTTTTTCCTAGGCCATTCTGGTTAAGCGGTTGGAGCAGCAGAAGTGCGAAATATTTGTTGCCTTCTCAACCATTTCTTGGCTTCAAACTCCCATATCTCGCGAACAGATTGACCTAACCCAAAACTTCCTGGTGCGTCTCAAAGTAGAAACTCGCCCGATTAGAACGGTATGTGTATTTTTCCCATAGGCCATTCTGGTTAAGCGTTTGGAGCAGCAGAAGTGCGAAAAATTTGTTGTCTTCTCAACTATTTCTTAGCTTCAAAGTCCCATATCTCGCGACCGGATTGACCTAACCCAAAAATTG